>NC_139145.1:22922628-23268628 GCF_964270905.1 Leucopleurus acutus | reverse complement strand
TGGGTGGAGTGGAGCAGTCTGGAACAGGACACCAGTAAAAAGGGATCTTGGTAAAGAAGAACGTCTATTAGAAATGGAGAGGAATTCACAAGGAAATTAGTGCCTGACACCACGCCCTTCTCTCTGCATGTTTAGAAGCTAGTTTCTAATTTTATTTTCATAGGAGATGTGCCTGTGATGAATTGTCTTTTACCTCCACACTATTTATCACATGGACATATTGTGAAGTTTGTGTGAGAGAAAGCAAGTATTAGAAATTGTTTTGCAAGGAGCTATAATCACTTCCTGGAACAATCTAGGGTAGAAGGAAAAGGAAAGGAAGGTGGAAACAAAGGAGAAAGACAGCTAATGATGCTGGAGTCTCTCGCTGGGATTTGTGGTATCTCTTTTTGAAACTAAGTACAGAAAGTCAGAACTTGACTGATTGTTTCTTGATCACAGTTTGTTTTCATTTTTGTTTTTCTCTTGCTCTCTCATCAGTTATTCCAGCCAGTGCCATGTCATTTTCAGTTTCAGTAAGCATGCCTGCCTTGTTTCCATTTGCATTATTCATGCAAACGTTGATTGAACTGATGACCGAGTTATGACGGGAAACATTAGATACACCAGTGGATACATTTCTTAATTTTAGAAAAAAATTCCCGAGTGAAGGTTAAAATAACTCCTCTTCAATTTGTCATTTTAAAAAAACTTCTCCTAACATACAATACTTCATTGCCTAACAATGCCAGATAAATGAAGAATTCCTATGTATTCATGAATGCAGGCTAGTCTGTATATCTTTTGGCAGGTATGACCGTTACCGAGGGTAATGGCCTTGTTTGCTGGCCATGTCCTGTCTCCTAGAAAGTTGTAGTTTCTGTTTTCTTTCAGTTGGTCCATTGGATATCAGAGGTGAATTTATAAAACTATACTTCCCTTTACACTTACTTTGTTTTGTTTAGTTTTGTTTTACCTGAAGTATTGTTGAATGACAATGTTGTGTTTCAGGTGTACAGCCAAGAGATTCAGATATATATATTTCTTTTTCAGATCTATTTCCTTTGTACGTTATTACAAGGTATTAAATATAGTTGCCTGTGCTATACAGCAGGACCTCGTAGTTTATACTTTATACATAGTATACACTTACTTTGTGTGATCCACGCTGGTCAGACCACATAATTATTTTCACATCTGATATAATTTTTTCAGGTCCAACCTCAAATCTTTGATGAGAAGATATTTTAAAATAAGTTTAGCATGTGTGTGCTCTAAATCCAACAGTAGTTATTAGAGATATGATTTTGCACTAGGTATTCCTCTCTTTTTTGTTCTTGGCCAACCAATTGAAAATTAGTTTTTATTTTCTGGTTGGTTTGCTAGATGTTTATGACTATAATAAACGTGTTAAATTTTCTCTCATATCTTAAAGCACAATCTGAATTAGCAATGGATATTGTGCTATACATAGGGGCTGTGATATAAATATAGTTTCTAACTTCCAAAACATATAGCCTAGAAGGGAACACAGACAAATATGCAGCAATTATGACAACTGCATTTGTTTACTAAGTGAAATAGTACTGAGATGCATAAAGTGCTAGCAAGCCTTGAACAGGCAAATCAGCTTCAAAAATAGATGCGCAGTTCTTTAAAAATATTTTTAACATTTTTCTAGCTACATGTAGAATATAACTTAGCATAAAAACGGTATGGGTTTGAGGATATGGGGAGGGGGAGGGTTAAGCTGTGACAAAGTGAGAGAGTGGCATGGACATATATATACTACCAAACATAAAATAGATAGCTAGTGGGAAGCAACCGCTTAGCACAGGGAGATCAGCTTGGTGCTTTGTGACCACCTGGATGGGTGGGATAGGGAGGGTGGGAGGGAGACAAAAGAGGGAGGGGTTATGGGGATGTATGTATATGTATAGCTGATTCACTTTGTTATATAGCAGAAACTAACACACCATTGTAAAGCAAATATATTCCAATAAGGTCGTTAAAAATAAATTAAGTAAAAGAAGACTGACTCATCCAATTAAAAAAAAAATTCTCTCATCCTGGATTCAAGAGAAGGGATGAAGTAAAAGGATGAGGAAGAACAAGAAGAGGAAATGTGAGCCTGGAGAGGGTAGGAGGAAGAGCAGAAGGCAAATAAGTGTATGTGCATCCCTTGCCATCCCTGACTTTTTTTTTTTTTTTTTTTGGTGCTTCAGGAAAACCCAAAAGCCAGAGGAGAGCACAGAGGTGCTCACCACTGCATGTGAACAAAAAGGTGGAGAGAAGAGAATGGTGGTAATCTGCGCAGGCAGCTGGAGGATGACCTGAGTGCATCTCGCCAGGGAACGGTCCCCGTTCCATAGAAGCCCTGAATATGCCAGGCTCTTATGTTTAGATGGGGGGCCGAAGGCATCTGTGGGGTCACCACATACATCACTCCTGGAGGTGTTGTTGACATTGTGTTCTTTGTAAAGAGTGTCCCTGGTGAGGTTCCACATCTCCCTCTGCAGGACCCAGCCTTGCCCTCCCAACCTGCCGAGGTCAGCAGGCAACATCCCCAGTTAATCACCAAGTGTGGTGAGATATCTGGAGTGGCCCTGGTGCCCCCCAGTTCAGGCGTCCTGGGGAAAGGGTGAGGAGGACAGAGGCACCGGGGCTTCTTCTCACGCAAGCAGACAGCTCACCTGGCCCAGCGCTGCTGCATCCCTGTGGGCACGCGGTAGCCCTGGCATCCGGTAGGGGACACTGCAGGATCCACACCTGGCTGGGATTTGCCCACCCCCTGGGACCTCGCAGCCTCTGTGGAGCCCCACTGAAGGGCCTGGGTCACCTCATGGCACCATTTCTCAACCTGAGGTTCTATAGATTTTCCATAGATGTGTAAAAATTGAATACAACACACACACAAAATGAAGGCAATTCAAAGCAATGCTAATTTAGGATGAGTTAAAGGGCCAGGATTCCAAGTTAATTATGACCTTAAAATTAGATAACAAATACATCTGGTTTTATTACACGCTGAAAAGCAGTGTCTTCTACAAACTTTTCATGTTGGGATACAGCAAAGCTATAGAATTTATGATTCTATGACCACAGCATCAGGATATTTTTAAATTAAAAAGCACAGGCAAGTTTGGCTGGGGTGTTAAAGAAAGAAAAATGATTATTAGGGGAAAAGGGAACATTGCGGTTCTCTGCCCACTTCCACTGTGCTGGTCTCATGATGGGCCGTGTTGCGTGTGGGCTGGAGGGACAGGGTCACTACTCCCACCTGTGTCATCAGACCTCCCACTCACAGCGCCCAGGTGGGAGGGACCCACACTTTTCACCCTGGAGCCCCAGAGCCTCCCCTTTCCTCTGCATCACTTTCACTGTTCAGGGGACCAGTCACTTGAACGCCGCCCGGCCAAATGCCCAGGTTAAATCGCCCCTGTAGGACAGGTCTCTCTGCTACCAGAACACACTTGGCAAAGAGCAGCAAAGAGGCCCCAGTGCCCTGGGGATGTGAGCCCTGGGGATGTCAGGGCCCAAAGTCACTTGCAGGGTCTGAGTAGCCCCCTGGGTCCCACACACCGACCCCAGGGAGCCCACCTCCCCACTGACTCCAGTCCCTGCCTTTGTGTGGCAGGTTCTGGTCTGACACCTGTGAGGACTGTGACCTGGAGGCCTCAGCCTGAGACTCAGAGGGGATGGAGCTTGTGCAGCGTCTGGCAGCTTAAATGAGACAGGAGGCCAAGGAAGGAGGGCCGCCTCTCTGCTCCCCCTCCGCTCCTGAGTCAGCTAGTGAGTGCCGGTTACTTCCTGTCGGAGCTGTACAAATTTAGCATCAATTTTAGATACATGTCTTACTTTTAACAGTGAAAGGCTGTTACATCAAGCAAAATTGATCTCCTCCTCGGTTTTTTTTTTAAACATTTCTATGTAAGATAACACACAAGTATAGAAAAGCACCCTCCGCAAAGGGAGGGCTCAGTGAATTACAGTGGGCGCTCCACTCTGGGGAGCAGTAGTTTTTCCCTCTGTGAAAGCCCAGATGCTTCTGAGAAGCTCCTCAGCTTCCTTACTCTGGCCCGACCTCCACAGCGGAAATCCCAAAGGGACTGGATTCTCCCAGCCCTCCAGCACCCTCCACTACTTTCTGATTGTGCTGCCACACTCATTTTGAGTTATTTGTGTGTAAATCACTGCACTTGGAATATACATGGAGTAACTGATTTCATTCTTATAACCGAATAAGTTAGCACTTATTCTTCTCCCCTTCTACAGGGGGCAGCCAGGGTGCTGGGGACATCCTGTATATTGAACTGTGTGTTGGTAGCAGATGTGTTTATATTTACAAGAAACCATAAAGCTCTACGCTTAAGATCTGTGCCCTGTACAATACACCAAGGAAACTTCAATTAGAAAGAGATGCCAAAAAAAGTTCCCCACAAAACAAACTTCAGGGCCAGGTGGCTTCCTCTGGTTTCTACCAAACATTTAAGACAGAAACGATGCCCGTCTCCTACACACTCTTCCAGAGAACAGATACAGAGGGAACACACCCACACTGCTTTCATCGGACCAGGAGAATACTGATGTCGTACCCGCAGCAGATATTACAGGACAGGAGAAATTACAGGCTGAACACTTCTGAATGTCGATGTCAAAATCCGAAAGCAAATACTAGCAGTCTAAATCGAGAGGTTTTCAGAAAGGAAGGAAACTGGGATTTCGTGGCGGTATTTCCAGTGGTTGATGTGGACAGGATCACTGGGTGTTTGGGCGCTGCCTGGGAACGTGGAGAGAAGGGACAATGCCATCGTGTTAGTGGAATGAACATTTGGTGACAGAGATTAGGAGGGCCTGGGTCATCCTCAGAGACAGTCCTGGGATGGGGTCTCTAGGCTGTGGCTATGGAGGGGTCCCTCTAGAAGGGCATGGGCCTCTCTCCTGTGCCACTGCAGGGTCTAGGGATGGATGAGGAGTTTGTAGGGGCTGGATTTTGATGAGGAAGGATGAGCAGGGAAGGTGCGCCCTCAGAGCCAGTGCAGCCACGGCCCCTCCCCAGCCAGGCCGTAGCCCAGGCTACTCCGACAATTGCTCACATCGATAGTCAGGCGACAGTGGGGCACGCCAGCTTCACCCACGAAACCACCAAGCACAGCCCAGCAGGCCACTGTCCTCATTAATCAGCACTACCTGTGCATCCAGGGCTGGTTGTTGAAGACCAAGCTAATTTGTTAGAGACGTGCCATGTGGGCAACTGGCTTGGAGAGACCAGGGCTCTGAGCCACGTGGAGACAAGCCGACCACTGGTCAGACCACCAGGAGGCTCACCCAGTGTGTGAAGACGCTGAGGGAGGAGGGACGTAGATGGGACCCCCTGATCCTTCAAGGGACCTTCCTTCAGGGATATTTAAGAGCTGTGGGGTCAGGGATCAACATGTAAGGGAGGCAGCGGGTCAGGCATGGGCCCTCCTGTTGGCTCAGACCCCTCCTGTCCTTGGAGCAACCATGGGGCAGTCAGGAGGATTGGGGTCATGGAGGGAGGGGAGCCCTGGGCTCAGGGGTCCAGAGCACCATCTAGAAGATTCAGGGGTTCAGGGATTTCTGTCCCAGGGAACCAACTACATTCCTGTCCCACATCCATCTGTCATCAGCTTTGCGACTCCGGGAAAGTCACTTACAATCGCAACATTTTCGTGCCATGTACCATAAAATATGGTTCACAGCACCTGCCATGAGTTCCCCACGGGGCTGATGTGGGGATCACAGGAGATGATGACAGATATTCTTCACAAGCTCTAAAGCATCACACCCATAACCTTCCCCACTCCCCTGCCCTGTGGCATCCAGGTCCCCTCTCTGGAGGCAGCACTACCACATTTCTTGCTTATTCTTCCAGACATTTAATATTTGAACACTTAGGTAGCACTTATGAAGTAACCATCATTTTTCATCAGGGTCTACCTGATTTGCTGTATTAAGCTTCATCATGTAATACTAATAAGTGGGCCCTATTGACATTTCCATTATCACAGAACAAGGAACTGAGGACAGAGGGTCTGCATAACTTTCCCAGGTTCATGTGGCTTCTGGTATGATTTGAATCCAGACCATCAGGCACCAGCCCCCACTCTGTCGGTCACTGTGCTGTGCTCCCTTTCTGTATTATCTCACTAAATAAAGTCATGTCCCCGTGCAGTCAGCCTGCTGGCTATTTTAAGTGCACACCACATTGCAACACCCTCTTCTCAGCCCAGCTTCGATTCACTTGACTCCCCTAGACTCCCCTAGGAGGCTGGTGAACAAAGAGAAGAGATGTGTGCCCTGGGAATGAATTGACACCTCTGCATGGTCTTCTCCCAGCAACATATCAATAGTTCTCTCAGTTTTTGTTGTGTTTTCCTGGATCATGACTCGGGTACCAAGAAGAAAAGGAAGATTATAAAGGAATCAAACACAGGATGCACAAGAATATAATCTGCGATCAAGATAATCTGCTGGCCATCCGCAGCGGTGGTTCAGGCACATCAGAATCAGCATCTGGCCAAACAACAGGGTAGGGACACAAATAGCACCCCCACTAACCACTCCATTGAAGGTACTGTGGAAATAATACCAGCAAGTAGATTCAGGAGCAATGGCTGTAGTTTGTACAGCAGAGCCTGGATCTGGCTGAGGGAGGATTGGGCAGGGAAGGTGCCCACTCAGAGCCGGTGCAGCTACTGCCCGCTCTTAGGCAGGCCTTAGTCCAAGCTGCTCAGATGATTGGTCAGTTTCTAGTCAGTGAGACCCTGGGGTCCTGTAAAGCTCATCTGTTAAGCCACCATAACAACAGCCCAGTAGACCCTGTTCCCAGCTAATGAATATTAACTGCTCATCATCCAGGTTTGATCAGTTGAAGATGATGCTAATTCTCTGTGCAACTGTCATGTGGGCAGTTGGTTTGGACTGTCCTGGGTTTTGAGTCAGTTAGGGAGTCAAGTAGACTACTGGTCATTCAGGGTGGTCACCTGACCACCAGGAAGTCTCACTGCAAATCAGCTGCTAGAATCAAGTGCTGAGGGGGAAGGGAGGGAAGATGCACACATATTTGGATACCCCGGTCCATCAGGGGGTCTGCATTTGGGGGAAGGACATTGTATTTGGGGTCAGGGATTGAAACGTAGAGCCAGGAGGTGGGTCCAGATTTGAGCCATTCTCTTGGGCCAGGCACCTCCTCCGAGTACCAGCTGTCTCCCTGCAGCATCTTTGGGGCAGGAGGATGTGGGAAAGGGAGTGAGGAGAGCTCTTGGTTTGTGTATCCAGGGCATGATCTCATGTCCATGTGTTCAGGAATCTCTATCCCTCCCCTGCCTCAGACCCATCACTCATCAGTGTTGTGACTCTGGGCAAGTTACTCAATCTGTCTCAATTTCAGTGCCCTGAACCATAAAATATGGGTCACAGCCCCTACTCTGCCCACCCCACAGTGCATCACAAGAAATAATATTCTTTCCATGAGCTCTAAAACTTCTTACTCATGTCATCAATGTGAAAAAGTAGGCTCTATCCTCCTGTTTGTAGCCTCCTAGGTGCCCTTTCTGGAGACGACCTACTTATTCTTCCAGGCATTTAATACTTGAACATTTATGTAGGTAGCACTTATGAAGTACCCATCATTTTTCTTCAGGCTTTATATTTACTAATTTTTAGCCTCAGAACATAATACGAATAAGCAGGTCCTACTAATATTTCCATATCCCTGGCCAGGGAACTGAGAAACAGAAGGGCTAAGTTACTAACCTTCCCAGGTACACGTGGCGTTCAAATAGGATTTGATTTCAGGCCATCAGGCACCAGCACCCATACTCTCCCTCATTGTGTTGTGCTGACTTTGTACTTGTCTCATGTAAATAAAGTTATTTTCCCCATGTGATCAGCCTGTTGGGTATTTTAAGTGCACGCTAAAATGCAAGGTCCATCTTCATAAGCCCTACTTTGCTTCAGGGGACTCCCCGGGCAGCTAGTAATAAGGAGCTCTGAAGTTTCACCTGTGAAAAAGTTAAGACTTTTGCCAGGAAGATGTCAACACCTCTCACTATTGTGAATGTATTTCCTAGGAACTTGTTTCAGGAATATGAAAAGAAAAAGACAAGGATTCAAACCAAGGATACATATGGGGATTGATCCTCCGTGAAGAAAATATACTGGCTGGCCCTCACCGTCATTCAACAGCTCAAAATGAACATCTAGTCCCAAAGGGTTGAGCCTCAACTATCATCCCATACAAGCCACTCCATTGAAGTCACTGTGGGAATTCCATCCTGAAACTCATCAAGAGTAATGACTATAAAAATGTTGTCATATTATCTTTGATTGAGATATAATCCATATTCCATCAATTCATATATATATATATTTTTGGCGGTACACGGGCCTCTCACTGCTGTGGCCTCTCCCGTTGCGGAGCACAGGCTCCGGACGCGCAGGCTCAGTGGCCATGGCCCATGGGCCCAGCCGCTTACGCGACATGTGGGATCTTCCCGGACCGGGGTATGAACCCGCGTCCCCTGCACCGGCAGGCGGACTCTCAACCACTGCGCCACCAGGGAAGCCCCACATTTTTTATTAACTGTGTGATTCGGCTGCTTTTAGTGTACTCAGGTTTTGCAATGAACATCTCTAATTCCAGTACATTTTCATCATCCCCAAGAGAAACCTCATACCTAGTATCAGTCATTCTCATTCTGTCCTCCCCTTTCACCCCAGCCCTGGGTCTTTCTGTCTCTATTGATTTTCCTATGCTGGACATTTCATATGAAAAGAACCACACAATGTGCGGACTTCTGTGTCTGACTTTTGCAGTAAGCAAAATGTATTCAAGGTGCATCCAGGTTGTAGCATGTATCTGTCCTTCACCCTTTTAATGGCTGAATAATATTCATTGTATGGATATAACACATTTTATTTTTCCATTCCTCAGTTGGTGAATAGTTGGGTTGTTTCCACTTTTTGACTATTATGAATAATGATACGACAATGTAACACTCATGTACAAGTTTTTGTGTGAACATATGTTTTTTATTTCTCCTGGACATATACCTGGGAGTGGAGTTCCTGGGCCATACTGTATCTCTGTGTTGAACTTTTTGAGGAAGGGCCAAACTATTTTCTTTTTCATATTTGCACCAGCGATGCTTGAAAGTGCCAATTTCCCCACATCATTGCCAACCCTTGTTTTTAAAAAAATTATATGGCACAATAGTGGGTATGAAGTGGTATCTCACTGTGGTTTCAGTTTGCATGATTTTGACTAATAATTTTGGACATGTTTTCATGTGCTTATTGGCAATTTGTGTCTCTTCTTTGGAGCAGTATCTATGCAGATTCTTTTTCTCATTCTTAAAATTTGGTTATTTGACATTTTATTGAGTTGCCAGTGTTCTTTACATATTCTGAATACTAGGCTTTATCTGATATATGACTTGCAAACATTTTCCTTCATTCTGAAGGTTGTATTATGTCTTTCTTGATGGTGTTCTTTGAAACACAAAGGATTTTAATTTTGATAAAGTCCAATTTCTTTTTCCTTTTGTTGCCTGTGCTTTTGCTATCATATTTAAGAGTTCATTGCCAAATCCAAGACTATGAAGATTTATCCCTTTTTTTCTTCAGAAATTTGTATAGTTTAGCTCTTATATTTAACTCTTTGATCCATTTTAAATTCAAAGTCTATTTTGTCTGATATTGGTATAGACACTCCTGCTCTCTTGGTTACTATTTGAGTTTTCTCACTGAGTTTGGAATTCCCTTTTCTATCCTTTAACTTTCAACCTGCTTGATTCTTTTGATCTCAAGTAAGTCTCTTGTAGACAGCATATAGTTGGGTCATATGTTTTTACCTATTCCGCCAATCTCTGTATTTTGATTGGAGAGTTTAATGCATTTACATTTAAAGTAATTGCTGACAAAAAAAAGACTTATTTCTGCTATTGTGCTGTTTCTTTTCCATCTGCCCAAAGCTTTTTGCACCTCATTTCCTGCATTCCTATCTTTCGTTGTGTGTGTTTAGCTGATTTCTTACAATAAAATATTTAAATTACTTTCTCACTTCCTTTTGGGACTATTCTATAGCTATTTTCTTTGTGTTTACCATGGAGATTACCTTTAATATCCTAAAATTAAAACACTCTAATTTGAATTTATACCAGGTTAAACTCAACAACATCCAAGTTCTTGAAGCTAAAAGAGCATCCTACTATCTCAATGCAAAAGACCTTCTCCAAGACACACTGCAGTTTCTGCCTGGCTGGGACATTGCCCCAGAGTGAGGTTAAGTTTAAGGAGTCGAAGGAGGCATACATTTCCATCCTCTGGATCACTGCTCACCAAAAAATACATAATGCCAGGCACATATGTAATTTTGAATTTTCTAATGAACACACCAGGAAAATGAAAATGGTGAAGTCAATGTAAATAATAGATTTTTAATTCAGTATCTGCAAAGTGTTAGAATGTTTACATGTGGCACGAGAAATGTGGTCATATTACGAAGGCTTGAGAGCCGCGTGGGGCAAGATAGAGGACAAACAGCATGCACTTGAAACTCTAAGAAGTGAACGCTAACAGGCAGATGGGGCCTGGAAGTCCAAAGTTGAATAACAGCCCATAACAGGGTGATTATGGTGGGGTTTTTTCCTGCCTCTGTCTCCCAGTTTACGCAAGGCACGCAAAGTCCAGCAACAGCTGAAAGTTAAAACCATGGGATCAACCTTTTATTTCTAGCCAGACAAGTGAGAAAGTGGGGGGCTTGGATGTTGAGGAGTGAGGGGGTCATCCCCATTGGTCTTTTTCTCCCCAGTTACCACATCTCCCCTGCAACCTCAGTGATGGCAGAGGCCTTCACTGAGAAATGGCCTGTGTCTCTGGACAAAGGAACAGGTTAAGAGGCTCCTATTGTCTGAAGAGTGTGGGGGCATGCCCGTTATTTTCCTTTCTTTTCTCTTGCTATTTAAATTGACAAGAACAGATACTACACTTGATCTTAGCCAAAAGGCTGAGATGAAATAGACAAAATAAACTTTAAGCTAAAATTACTGTCAAGTATAAATTTTACTAATCTAATAATTCCAAAGGACCAAAGAGCAGGGCAGTGGCTTTATTGAGAACCCAGGATTTCCGAGTGTCCACCATGCTCAGTCACTTTTAAATCATCAGCACAGCCCTATAATTCAGAGATTTAGGTGAAGTGACTTGCCCAGCGTCACACAGCTAAGTGAGAGTCTTCTGGGACCAACAGTAACTTTTGCAAAAGCGTCTCTTGCTATACTTAATCACTGCCACCATCTGACACTCACATTCTTTTTATACTATTCTGTTTCCTTGGGTCAAAGAATCCGACCCCTGAATTAAGGTTAAATAGGAATTAGTGGCAGATCAAAAGCCAAAATCGCTTCAAGATATTCTTTAATTACCCCAAGTAATGCCTTTAGTCACAAAAATATAGAACAATATAGAAAATTACAAGTCAAGTGACCTTAGTGTTCACAGGGAAGCACTAATACATTTTAATGTACCATGATCATATTAAAATAGAAATAACTATGAAACATTTTCTGCGGAGAAGCAGCCCCTGCAGCAGGCAGCAGAAAGGGACAGGAAGGCTGCATGGCGCCCAGGCCCCCAGTGGCCTAGGTTTCACCCCGCAGCGCACTGTTGATGCGCCGGAACGCTGCTTCCTTCTCGGAGTCTAGGTCTTCAGCGGCAACAGGGAAACCCAGCTCAGGGCCTGGGGGCAGCCTCAGAGGCTCCCCTTGCCGGTGCGGCAGCAGAGGAATCCTGCGTTTTCGGGGCCTGGGACTGTCAGATGTGCGGGAGCCGTTCCTCCAGGGCCGTTTCTGCCCTCTTGTCTCTGCATCTTTGTCAGGCTGGTTTTTCCTCTGGGAAACCACCGGAGCTGCAGAGGGCGATGGAGGGCCCTCCTTGCTCCCTTTCTTTGCAGACTTCTGGGGCAGCCCTTGCGGTATGGCGGGACCCCTCCTTCTCTTCACTGGCGGGAAACCTCGGGTGGAGCTATATGAGCTCGTGATGGCGTTTCTTTGGGGGCAGGAGCTCATACAAGTGGTCTACAGTTTCCTGGCGGATCTGTCTTCTGCCCTCTTGGCGTGGAGGTCTCTCTGCAGAGGTCCAGGCCTGGGCACGAAGAAAGAGCCCCCCAGGGGCCTAAATGCAGATCGTGCGCCCCCGGTGTCATCGGGGCCGCTTCTCTGGTCTTCGTTCCTCCCTGTGACTGTGGGGACTTCCTCCTGCTCGGCCATCCCTTGCCCGCTCTCTCCCAGGGCCCTCAACACCGTCTTCTCTGTGCTGTAGTTGTAGTTCGGGACACAGCTGGGTGTCGTGGCCGGCACTGGCTGCCCCTGCGCCACACTGACAGTGACTGTGTCCACTGCGGACACTGAGCTGCGGGACGTCGTGGAGGTGCGAGCACCCATCTCTGCCTTCTTCCGACGGCCTCGCCTGAAGATGGAGATAAGGATCCCCATAAGGCGTGCAGCGTCTGCGGGATGGTAGAATGGGGTCTCAGAGACTCTGTGGCAAAGCGTAGATGCAGAGTCACTGGACACTTGTGGGCTGGCCTGCGAGTGGATAGCCGGCCATAGACAGCTGGGTGACCCGGGCCGGCCACGGGAAGTCGGTGGGCGCGGGGAGCGGGCTGGGGGCAGCCGAACCCTCCTGGCAGGTGCTGGTCCCCCAGTGCCCGGTGTGAGGGTGAGGGGCAGGGCCTACCTAAGTAACTGCCCCTAGAGAACTTGGGTGAGGTTGGTCCTTGGTTAGCGAGCTGGGCTCCGAGCACTCTCCTTCAGCTGCCAACTCGGCCAAAAGCGGAGTGCGCTCTCTTTGGCCTGTTGCTGGGATGCAGCTCTGAAACCTGTGAGCGAACAATGGGCGTGCGTTGGCGGGGCGCAAAAGTTTAGGGAGGGGTGGCGCATGCGCAGAGTACACGTCAGGCCCTGGGGCGCACAGGTGAGGATGCGCGCCCCTGGACCGTCTAGCGCTTCTGAATCTCCCCGGGGGTCTGAGGGCTGGAGGTGTTTGCCTTGAGGGTGATGAGCTTCTTGGTAGGGCAGCTGCCCCTTCTCCCCCGGCCGGCTCTAACTGTACAGGATGGGTCCCCGGCCACCAGAGCAGGAAAGCTGGAGAGCAGGGTACCTGGCTCAGCAGCCGCCGCCCGAGGTGGCAAATTTGGCATCAGCGCCTGTGCGTCCGCCTGCCCTCCCACCTGGTAACATTGGAGGAGAGAGCCGCTAAGAACAGAAGTGCAAAAAAAAAAAAAAAAAAAAAAAAACCCACAAGTGCCCAAGCCAACCAGATCCTTCTGGGGTGACAACTGAAGGGGGATAAATGACTGAACAAAAATTAAGTCTCAGAGACATGTGAAACAATATTGCAAGTTCTAACTTTTGTGCCGTTGGAGGGTCTGAAGGAAAGGTGCAGAAGAAAATATATGAGGAAAAGAATAGTTGAAAACGTCACTGATTTCAAGACACAGACCTAAGCTCAGAAAGCCTCACCCTGACACACAACCTGATAAAAAAGCCAAGGTGAAGAATAATCTTGTATAACTGACCTGTTATACATCACAGAATGTCAACTTGAAGGACTGTGATTTCTCATCAGAAAACAGAGACCAGAAAAGAATGGAATAACATCTTTAAAGTATTAAAGGAAAAGACCAACCAGGATATGATATCCTTAAAGCAAGGATATCCTTAAAGACTGAAAGTCAAACAAAAGCCAAAATGCAGTCTGATGGAGATGAGAGAAAACTAAGAGAATTCATCACCAGACAATTTGCTATAACATAATTACATGAAAGGAACTTCTTCAGGCTGAAGTGAAATGACACAAGAAAGAAGTAAGCTTGCAACTTCAGGAACAAAGGAAGGGCAACAAAAATGGCAAGTATCTGGAAAAATTATCCTCTTACATTATTTTGTATATGTATGACTTTTTTTTTTTTTTGGCCACGCCTGCGTGGCCTGCGGGATCTTAGTTCCCCTACCAGGGACTGAACCCGGGGCCCCAGCAGTGAAAGTGCTGAGTCCTAACCACTGGACCGCCAGGGAATTCCCTGTATATGTATGAAAAAAGGATACCACAGTCTCAGAGGGTGGCGTTGACGTCATATAAATGTGACACATATGACAGCTATAACAAAGAGTGGAAGGTAAAAGAATCTATATGGATGTAAGCCTTCTGAATTTTATTTAATTGGTAAAATATTAACTCTAGACTGTGAAACAATACGTATACATAGTGTTATTCCAAGAACAATTAAAAAATGACAAACTCAAGAAAATTGGATAACCTCAATAGTCCTATATTTAGGAATTGTGGACAAGATAGCTAAAACATTCACATATGTGTTTTGTGAAAAGTTTTTCTCTTGGTTAATTGCCTAGGAGTGGGTTTTTGGGTCATATGGTAAGTATGGCCCTCTCAGCCAGCCCTGGTCACCACTTCAGGTGTCACCCCAGCAGGATCTGGATGGTGTGGGCACTTTCGTTCTTAGCGGCTCTCCCCTCCAGTGCCGCCAGGGGAAAGGGCAGGAGGACGCAGAGGCGCTGCTGCCAAAGCTGCCGCCTCTTGTGGGAGCTGCACAGCCAGCGACCTTGCCCCACTTTGCTGGGCGGGGATCCCGTCCAGTACAGTTAGTTACCCCGACAGCACTGGGGCGCGGCCAGGGGAGAAGGGCCAGCTGTCCTGCCAAGAAGCTCATCACCCTCAAGGCAAACACCTCTAGCCCTCAGACCCCCGGGAGATTCAGAAGCGCTAGAAGGTCCAGGGGCGCGCATCCTCACCTGTGCGCCCCAGGGCCTGACGTGTACTCTGCGCATGCGCCACCCCTCCCTAAACTTTTGCGCCCCGCCAACGCACGCCCATTGTTCGCTCACAGGTTTCAGAGTATAAAAAGGCAACAGGTCAAAGAGAGCGCACTCCGCTTTTGGCCGAGTTGGCAGCTGAAGGAGAGTGCTCGGAGCCCAGCTCTCTATCCACGGACCGACCTCACCCATGTTCTCTAGGAGCAGTTACTTAGGTAGGCCCTGCCCCTCACCCTCACACCTGGCACTGGGGGACCAGCACCTGCCAGGAGGGCTCGGCTGCCCCCAGCCCGCTCCCCGCGCCCACCGACTTCCCGTGGCCGGCCCGGGTCACCCAGCTGTCTATGGCCGGCTATCCACTCGCAGGCCAGCCCACAAATGTCCAGTGACTCTGCATCTGCACTTTGCCACAGAGTCTCTGAGACCCCATTCTACCATCCCGCAGACGCTGCACTCCTTATGGGGATCCTTATCTCCATCTTCAGGCGAGGCCATCGGAAGAAGGCAGAGATGGGTGCTCGCACCTCCACGACGTCCCGCAGCTCAGTGTCCGCAGTGGACACAGTCACTGTCAGTGTGACGCAGGGGCAGCCAGTGCCGGCCACGACACCCAGCTGTGTCCCGAACTACAACTACAGCACAGAGAAGACGGTGTTGAGGACCCTGGAGGAGAGCGGGCAAGGGATGGCCGAGCAGGAGGAAGTCCCCACAGTCACAGGGAGGAACGAAGACCAGAGAAGCGGCCCCGATGACACCGGGGGCGCACGATCTGCATTTAGGCCCCTGGGGGGCTCTTTCTTCGTGCCCAGGCCTGGACCTCTGCAGAGAGACCTCCACGCCAAGTGGGCAGAGGACAGATCCGCCAGGAAACAGCAGACCTCTGGTATGAGTTCCTGCCCCCAAAGAAACGCCATCACGAGCTCATATAGCTCCACCCGAGGTTTCCTGCCAGTGGAAAGAAGGAGGGGTCCCGCCATACCGCAAGGGCTGCCCCAGAAGTCTGCGAAGACAGGGGGCGAGGAGGGCCCTCCATCGCCATCTGCAGCTCCGGTGGTTTACCAGAGGAAAAGCCAGCCTGACAAAAATGCAGAGGCAGCAAGAGGGCAGAAAGGGCCCTGGAGGAAGGGCTCCTGCACATCTGACAGTCCCAGGCCCCGAAAACGCAGGATTCCTCTGCTGCCGCACAGGCGAGGGGAGCCTCTGAGGCTGCCCCCAGCCCCTGAGCCGGGTTTCCGGGTCACCGCCGAAGACCTAGACTCGGAGAAGGAAGCAGCGTTCCGGCGCATCAACAGTGCGCTGCGGGATGAGACCTATGCCATCGGGGACCTCGGCAGCTCTCCCCAGCATAGGCAACGGAAAGCCCCAGCCTTTGCCTCTGCTCCAGGCCCTCCAGCTTCGGGCGGCCCCGCACAAGCATCTTCTGGGGGTGGTTCATCCAGAAATTCCACCGTGGGCACCCATGCCAGCACACAGCTGGGTTTTGGGAGCAGAGCGGCTGCCCTAGATCTGAGCTGCATGTTTGCAGCTCTCAGCGTGACATCAAGAAAGAGGGGGCCCCCGAGCACCACACACAGCAATGGGGGCAGCATGGGCCTGAACTCCTGGGACTCTCCTCACCAGAGCCACCCCATGGTGACCACGGGACCCAGACCTAAGAAGAAGCCTGGGTTTGGAGGCACTACTGCCCCCATCTTAATGCACATCCCTGGGGGCCCTGATTGGCAGCAGCGAGGAACCACCGCCTGTGGCAGCTCTCCCCAGCAGAGGAAACAGAAAGCCCCAGCATTTGCCTCTGCTCCAGGCCCCCCAGCTTCGGGCGGCCCCGCACAAGCATCTTCTGGGTGTTCATCATCCAGAAATTCCACCGTGGGCACCCATGCCAGCACACAGCTGGGTTTTGGGAGCAGAGCGGCTGCCCTAGATGATCTGAGCTGCATGTTTGCAGCTCTCAGAGTGACATCAAGAAAGAGGGGGCCCCCGAGCACCACACACAGCAATGGGGGCAGTGTGGGCCTGAACTCCTGGGGCCCGCCTCACCAGAGCCACCCCATGGTGACCATGGGACCCAGCCCTAAGAAGAAGCCTAGGTTTGGAGGCACTACTGTCCCCATCTTACATCACATCCCTGGGGGCGCACCCAGGCAGGGCCCCCCTACTTCCAGCGGAGGGCGCAGCCCATGCCCAGCCAAGGCTGACTTTAGGGGTGTGTCGGTTCCGGCCTCTACTCCTATCAGCCTCAGCTCCGCAGTGGGCACAGCAAGGTGCAGCCTTGCTCTTAGGGCCCCCTCATCACCTGCCCAGGGCTTGGCTGGACAAAAAACCACTGGGCCATCGACCAAGTCATTCTCCTCCAGGTCTCGATTCATTACCTTGGGGTTTAAGAGGAGGAAGTTGGCCTGAGCCAATAACTTTGGGGCGAGGCCATCAGTGTCCACCTCCTCCCAGGCTGGGCCTCGTGTGGACCCTGTTTCGATGTGAAACTTATAATAAAGCTTTGTTCTTGTTCTTTTGCATAATCCTCACGTGTCTGTGATCTGTAGATCAAGTGTGGAAAAGCACTGGCTTGTATGAGTGGTAACATGGAAAGCCAGACCTGTTTAGTTTCCTGTGACCCTGCTCATGGGTTGTGAACAGTAGTAGCACAACAAGATGGCTACAAGGGCCCTATATTAAAAGTGTGTTTTGAGTTTAAACGATGCAGCCCGGAATAAAATGGGCCCAGAAGGAGGGGTAAACAGGGAGGGTCATCCTTGTCTGTTGTAATTGCTACTTCCCACCCACTTCTCTGGCCTGGAGGGGGCTGGGTCATCCCGAGCACACACCAGCCGCCCATACTCTACACGTTTAGTATTTTCTAATGTAGCAGTTTCTTTGACTTTTTTTGTTTTGCTTTAATAGGTCTTAGGCAAATCATTTACATGCACATCTCACTCAGAGAGTATATGTCCATACAACCTAAAACAATCTACAGATCCAGTGCAATCCCTATCAAAATTCCAATGACATTTTTTACATAAATAGAAAGAACAATCCTAAAATTCGTATGGAACTGCAATAGACTTCAAAAGCCACAGCAATCCTGAGAAAGAAGAACAAAGCTGGAGGCAACACTTTTCCTGATTTCAAATTATACTACAAAGCTAGAGTAATCAAAATAGTATGGTACTGGCATGAAAACAGACACATACACCAATGCAACAGAATCAAGAGCCGAGAAATAAATCCACACACATACAGGCAACTAATTGACAGGGATCCAAGAATACTCAATAGGGAAAAGATAGTCTCTTCAGTAAATGGTGTTGGCAAAACTGGATACCCACATGCAAAACAAAGAAAGTGGACCCCTATCTTACACCATTTGTAAAAATTAACTTGAAATGGATTAAAGACTTAAATGTAAGACCTGAAACTGTAAAACTCCTAGAAGAGAACATAAAGAGAAAACTCCTTAACATTGGTCTTGGTGATGATTTTTTGGGTATGATAACAAAACCACAAGCAACAAAAACAAAAAGCAACCAATGGGACTACATCAAACTAAAAAGCTCCTGGAGAGCAAAAGAAACAATCAACAAAATGAAAAGGCAACCTAGGAATGGGAAAAAATATTTGCAAACCACATGTATGATAAGAGGTTAATATCCAAAATCTATAAGGAATTCAAACAACTCCATAGCAACAAACAAACAAACAAACAAAAACAAATAATCTGATTCTAAAATAGGCAAAGCAGGGGACTTCCCTGGTGGTCCAGTGGTTAAGACTCCACACGTCCACTGCAGGGGGCATGGGTTTGATCCCTGGTCAGGGAATTAAGGCCCGCATGTCATGCAGTGTGTGTAAAAAAATAAAATAAATAAGGCAAAGCAAGACTAGGAAACAACTAAGTGTCCAACAGGTGAATGGATAAAGAAAATGTGACATATCCAGATATAGATAGATAGATAGATAGATAGATAGATAGATACATAGATAGATAGACTATTTGAATGCCACGTGTACCTAGGAAGGTTAGTAACTTAGCCCTTCTGTTTCTCAGTTCCCTGGCCAGGGATATGGAAATATTAGTAGGACCTGCTTATTCGTATTATGTTCTGAGGCTAAAAATTAGTAAATATAAAGCCTGAAGAAAAATGATGGGTACTTCATAAGTGCTACCTACATAAATGTTCAAGTATTAAATGCCTGGAAGAATAAGTAGGTCGTCTCCAGAAAGGGCACCTAGGAGGCTACAAACAGGAGGATAGAGCCTACTTTTTCACATTGATGACATGAGTAAGAAGTTTTAGAGCTCATGGAAAGAATATTATTTCTTGTGATGCACTGTGGGGTGGGCAGAGTAGGGGCTGTGACCCATATTTTATGGTTCAGGGCACTGAAATTGAGACAGATTGAGTAACTTGCCCAGAGTCACAACACTGATGAGTGATGGGTCTGAGGCAGGGGAGGGATAGAGATTCCTGAACACATGGACATGAGATCATGCCCTGGATACACAAACCAAGAGCTCTCCTCACTCCCTTTCCCACATCCTCCTGCCCCAAAGATGCTGCAGGGAGACAGCTGGTACTCGGAGGAGGTGCCTGGCCCAAGAGAATGGCTCAAATCTGGACCCACCTCCTGGCTCTACGTTTCAATCCCTGACCCCAAATACAATGTCCTTCCCCCAAATGCAGACCCCCTGATGGACCGGGGTATCCAAATATGTGTGCATCTTCCCTCCCTTCCCCCTCAGCACTTGATTCTAGCAGCTGATTTGCAGTGAGACTTCCTGGTGGTCAGGTGACCACCCTGAATGACCAGTAGTCTACTTGACTCCCTAACTGACTCAAAACCCAGGACAGTCCAAACCAACTGCCCACATGACAGTTGCACAGAGAATTAGCATCATCTTCAACTGATCAAACCTGGATGATGAGCAGTTAATATTCATTAGCTGGGAACAGGGTCTACTGGGCTGTTGTTATGGTGGCTTAACAGATGAGCTTTACAGGACCCCAGGGTCTCACTGACTAGAAACTGACCAATCATCTGAGCAGCTTGGACTAAGGCCTGCCTAAGAGCGGGCAGTAGCTGCACCGGCTCTGAGTGGGCACCTTCCCTGCCCAATCCTCCCTCAGCCAGATCCAGGCTCTGCTGTACAAACTACAGCCATTGCTCCTGAATCTACTTGCTGGTATTATTTCCACAGTACCTTCAATGGAGTGGTTAGTGGGGGTGCTATTTGTGTCCCTACCCTGTTGTTTGGCCAGATGCTGATTCTGATGTGCCTGAACCACCGCTGCGGATGGCCAGCAGATTATCTTGATCGCAGATTATATTCTTGTGCATCCTGTGTTTGATTCCTTTATAATCTTCCTTTTCTTCTTGGTACCCGAGTCATGATCCAGGAAAACACAACAAAAACTGAGAGAACTATTGATATGTTGCTGGGAGAAGACCATGCAGAGGTGTCAATTCATTCCCAGGGCACACATCTCTTCTCTTTGTTCACCAGCCTCCTAGGGGAGTCTAGGGGAGTCAAGTGAATCGAAGCTGGGCTGAGAAGAGGGTGTTGCAATGTGGTGTGCACTTAAAATAGCCAGCAGGCTGACTGCACGGGGACATGACTTTATTTAGTGAGATAATACAGAAAGGGAGCACAGCACAGTGACCGACAGAGTGGGGGCTGGTGCCTGATGGTCTGGATTCAAATCATACCAGAAGCCACATGAACCTGGGAAAGTTATGCAGACCCTCTGTCCTCAGTTCCTTGTTCTGTGATAATGGAAATGTCAATAGGGCCCACTTATTAGTATTACATGATGAAGCTTAATACAGCAAATCAGGTAGACCCTGATGAAAAATGATGGTTACTTCATAAGTGCTACCTAAGTGTTCAAATATTAAATGTCTGGAAGAATAAGCAAGAAATGTGGTAGTGCTGCCTCCAGAGAGGGGACCTGGATGCCACAGGGCAGGGGAGTGGGGAAGGTTATGGGTGTGATGCTTTAGAGCTTGTGAAGAATATCTGTCATCATCTCCTGTGATCCCCACATCAGCCCCGTGGGGAACTCATGGCAGGTGCTGTGAACCATATTTTATGGTACATGGCACGAAAATGTTGCGATTGTAAGTGACTTTCCCGGAGTCGCAAAGCTGATGACAGATGGATGTGGGACAGGAATGTAGTTGGTTCCCTGGGACAGAAATCCCTGAACCCCTGAATCTTCTAGATGGTGCTCTGGACCCCTGAGCCCAGGGCTCCCCTCCCTCCATGACCCCAATCCTCCTGACTGCCCCATGGTTGCTCCAAGGACAGGAGGGGTCTGAGCCAACAGGAGGGCCCATGCCTGACCCGCTGCCTCCCTTACATGTTGATCCCTGACCCCACAGCTCTTAAATATCCCTGAAGGAAGGTCCCTTGAAGGATCAGGGGGTCCCATCTACGTCCCTCCTCCCTCAGCGTCTTCACACACTGGGTGAGCCTCCTGGTGGTCTGACCAGTGGTCGGCTTGTCTCCACGTGGCTCAGAGCCCTGGTCTCTCCAAGCCAGTTGCCCACATGGCACGTCTCTAACAAATTAGCTTGGTCTTCAACAACCAGCCCTGGATGCACAGGTAGTGCTGATTAATGAGGACAGTGGCCTGCTGGGCTGTGCTTGGTGGTTTCGTGGGTGAAGCTGGCGTGCCCCACTGTCGCCTGACTATCGATGTGAGCAATTGTCGGAGTAGCCTGGGCTACGGCCTGGCTGGGGAGGGGCCGTGGCTGCACTGGCTCTGAGGGCGCACCTTCCCTGCTCATCCTTCCTCATCAAAATCCAGCCCCTACAAACTCCTCATCCATCCCTAGACCCTGCAGTGGCACAGGAGAGAGGCCCATGCCCTTCTAGAGGGACCCCTCCATAGCCACAGCCTAGAGACCCCATCCCAGGACTGTCTCTGAGGATGACCCAGGCCCTCCTAATCTCTGTCACCAAATGTTCATTCCACTAACACGATGGCATTGTCCCTTCTCTCCACGTTCCCAGGCAGCGCCCAAACACCCAGTGATCCTGTCCACATCAACCACTGGAAATACCGCCACGAAATCCCAGTTTCCTTCCTTTCTGAAAACCTCTCGATTTAGACTGCTAGTATTTGCTTTCGGATTTTGACATCGACATTCAGAAGTGTTCAGCCTGTAATTTCTCCTGTCCTGTAATATCTGCTGCGGGTACGACATCAGTATTCTCCTGGTCCGATGAAAGCAGTGTGGGTGTGTTCCCTCTGTATCTGTTCTCTGGAAGAGTGTGTAGGAGACGGGCATCGTTTCTGTCTTAAATGTTTGGTAGAAACCAGAGGAAGCCACCTGGCCCTGAAGTTTGTTTTGTGGGGAAATTTTTTTGGCATCTCTTTCTAATTGAAGTTTCCTTGGTGTATTGTACAGGGCACAGATCTTAAGCGTAGAGCTTTATGGTTTCTTGTAAATATAAACACATCTGCTACCAACACACAGTTCAATATACAGGATGTCCCCAGCACCCTGGCTGCCCCCTGTAGAAGGGGAGAAGAATAAGTGCTAACTTATTCGGTTATAAGAATGAAATCAGTTACTCCATGTATATTCCAAGTGCAGTGATTTACACACAAATAACTCAAAATGAGTGTGGCAGCACAATCAGAAAGTAGTGGAGGGTGCTGGAGGGCTGGGAGAATCCAGTCCCTTTGGGATTTCCGCTGTGGAGGTCGGGCCAGAGTAAGGAAGCTGAGGAGCTTCTCAGAAGCATCTGGGCTTTCACAGAGGGAAAAACTACTGCTCCCCAGAGTGGAGCGCCCACTGTAATTCACTGAGCCCTCCCTTTGCGGAGGGTGCTTTTCTATACTTGTGTGTTATCTTACATAGAAATGTTTAAAAAAAAAACCGAGGAGGAGATCAATTTTGCTTGATGTAACAGCCTTTCACTGTTAAAAGTAAGACATGTATCTAAAATTGATGCTAAATTTGTACAGCTCCGACAGGAAGTAACCGGCACTCACTAGCTGACTCAGGAGCGGAGGGGGAGCAGAGAGGCGGCCCTCCTTCCTTGGCCTCCTGTCTCATTTAAGCTGCCAGACGCTGCACAAGCTCCATCCCCTCTGAGTCTCAGGCTGAGGCCTCCAGGTCACAGTCCTCACAGGTGTCAGACCAGAACCTGCCACACAAAGGCAGGGACTGGAGTCAGTGGGGAGGTGGGCTCCCTGGGGTCGGTGTGTGGGACCCAGGGGGCTACTCAGACCCTGCAAGTGACTTTGGGCCCTGACATCCCCAGGGCTCACATCCCCAGGGCACTGGGGCCTCTTTGCTGCTCTTTGCCAAGTGTGTTCTGGTAGCAGAGAGACCTGTCCTACAGGGGCGATTTAACCTGGGCATTTGGCCGGGCGGCGTTCAAGTGACTGGTCCCCTGAACAGTGAAAGTGATGCAGAGGAAAGGGGAGGCTCTGGGGCTCCAGGGTGAAAAGTGTGGGTCCCTCCCACCTGGGCGCTGTGAGTGGGAGGTCTGATGACACAGGTGGGAGTAGTGACCCTGTCCCTCCAGCCCACACGCAACACGGCCCATCATGAGACCAGCACAGTGGAAGTGGGCAGAGAACCGCAATGTTCCCTTTTCCCCTAATAATCATTTTTCTTTCTTTAACACCCCAGCCAAACTTGCCTGTGCTTTTTAATTTAAAAATATCCTGATGCTGTGGTCATAGAATCATAAATTCTATAGCTTTGCTGTATCCCAACATGAAAAGTTTGTAGAAGACACTGCTTTTCAGCGTGTAATAAAACCAGATGTATTTGTTATCTAATTTTAAGGTCATAATTAACTTGGAATCCTGGCCCTTTAACTCATCCTAAATTAGCATTGCTTTGAATTGCCTTCATTTTGTGTGTGTGTTGTATTCAATTTTTACACATCTATGGAAAATCTATAGAACCTCAGGTTGAGAAATGGTGCCATGAGGTGACCCAGGCCCTTCAGTGGGGCTCCACAGAGGCTGCGAGGTCCCAGGGGGTGGGCAAATCCCAGCCAGGTGTGGATCCTGCAGTGTCCCCTACCGGATGCCAGGGCTACCGCGTGCCCACAGGGATGCAGCAGCGCTGGGCCAGGTGAGCTGTCTGCTTGCGTGAGAAGAAGCCCCGGTGCCTCTGTCCTCCTCACCCTTTCCCCAGGACGCCTGAACTGGGGGGCACCAGGGCCACTCCAGATATCTCACCACACTTGGTGGTTAACTGGGGATGTTGCCTGCTGACCTCGGCAGGTTGGGAGGGCAAGGCTGGGTCCTGCAGAGGGAGATGTGGAACCTCACCAGGGACACTCTTTACAAAGAACACAATGTCAACAACACCTCCAGGAGTGATGTATGTGGTGACCCCACAGATGCCTTCGGCCCCCCATCTAAACATAAGAGCCTGGCATATTCAGGGCTTCTATGGAACGGGGACCGTTCCCTGGCGAGATGCACTCAGGTCATCCTCCAGTTGCCTGCGCAGATTACCACCATTCTCTTCTCTCCACCTTTTTGTTCACATGCAGTGGTGAGCACCTCTGTGCTCTCCTCTGGCTTTTGGGTTTTCCTGAAGCACCAAAAAAAAAAAAAAAAAAAGTCAGGGATGGCAAGGGATGCACATACACTTATTTGCCTTCTGCTCTTCCTCCTACCCTCTCCAGGCTCACATTTCCTCTTCTTGTTCTTCCTCATCCTTTTACTTCATCCCTTCTCTTGAATCCAGGATGAGAGAATTTTTTTTTTAATTGGATGAGTCAGTCTTCTTTTACTTAATTTATTTTTAACGACCTTATTGGAATATATTTGCTTTACAATGGTGTGTTAGTTTCTGCTATATAACAAAGTGAATCAGCTATACATATACATACATCCCCATAACCCCTCCCTCTTTTGTCTCCCTCCCACCCTCCCTATCCCACCCATCCAGGTGGTCACAAAGCACCAAGCTGATCTCCCTGTGCTAAGCGGTTGCTTCCCACTAGCTATCTATTTTATGTTTGGTAGTATATATATGTCCATGCCACTCTCTCACTTTGTCACAGCTTAACCCTCCCCCTCCCCATATCCTCAAACCCATACCGTTTTTATGCTAAGTTATATTCTACATGTAGCTAGAAAAATGTTAAAAATATTTTTAAAGAACTGCGCATCTATTTTTGAAGCTGATTTGCCTGTTCAAGGCTTGCTAGCACTTTATGCATCTCAGTACTATTTCACTTAGTAAACAAATGCAGTTGTCATAATTGCTGCATATTTGTCTGTGTTCCCTTCTAGGCTATATGTTTTGGAAGTTAGAAACTATATTTATATCACAGCCCCTATGTATAGCACAATATCCATTGCTAATTCAGATTGTGCTTTAAGATATGAGAGAAAATTTAACACGTTTATTATAGTCATAAACATCTAGCAAACCAACCAGAAAATAAAAACTAATTTTCAATTGGTTGGCCAAGAACAAAAAAGAGAGGAATACCTAGTGCAAAATCATATCTCTAATAACTACTGTTGGATTTAGAGCACACACATGCTAAACTTATTTTAAAATATCTTCTCATCAAAGATTTGAGGTTGGACCTGAAAAAATTATATCAGATGTGAAAATAATTATGTGGTCTGACCAGCGTGGATCACACAAAGTAAGTGTATACTATGTATAAAGTATAAACTACGAGGTCCTGCTGTATAGCACAGGCAACTATATTTAATACCTTGTAATAACGTATAAAGGAAATAGATCTGAAAAAGAAATATATATATCTGAATCTCTTGGCTGTACACCTGAAACACAACATTGTCATTCAACAATACTTCAGGTAAAACAAAACTAAACAAAACAAAGTAAGTGTAAAGGGAAGTATAGTTTTATAAATTCACCTCTGATATCCAATGGACCAACTGAAAGAAAACAGAAACTACAACTTTCTAGGAGACAGGACATGGCCAGCAAACAAGGCCATTACCCTCGGTAACGGTCATACCTGCCAAAAGATATACAGACTAGCCTGCATTCATGAATACATAGGAATTCTTCATTTATCTGGCATTGTTAGGCAATGAAGTATTGTATGTTAGGAGAAGTTTTTTTAAAATGACAAATTGAAGAGGAGTTATTTTAACCTTCACTCGGGAATTTTTTTCTAAAATTAAGAAATGTATCCACTGGTGTATCTAATGTTTCCCGTCATAACTCGGTCATCAGTTCAATCAACGTTTGCATGAATAATGCAAATGGAAACAAGGCAGGCATGCTTACTGAAACTGAAAATGACATGGCACTGGCTGGAATAACTGATGAGAGAGCAAGAAAAAAGCAAAAATGAAAACAAATAGTGATCAAGAAACAATCAGTCAAGTTCTGACTTTCTGTACTTAGTTTCAAAAAGAGATACCACAAATCCCAGCGAGAGACTCCAGCATCATTAGCTGTCTTTCTCCTTTGTTTCCACCTTCCTTTCCTTTTCCTTCTACCCTAGATTGTTCCAGGAAGTGATTATAGCTCCTTGCAAAACAATTTCTAATACTTGCTTTCTCTCACACAAACTTCACAATATGTCCATGTGATAAATAGTGTGGAGGTAAAAGACAATTCATCACAGGCACATCTCCTATGAAAATAAAATTAGAAACTAGCTTCTAAACATGCAGAGAGAAGGGCGTGGTGTCAGGCACTAATTTCCTTGTGAATTCCTCTCCATTTCTAATAGACGTTCTTCTTTACCAAGATCCCTTTTTACTGGTGTCCTGTTCCAGACTGCTCCACTCCGCCCATCCTCATCCTGTAAAATACATTCACACTCTTTTGTGACCCTACTTATTTGCCCATTAAATAATCAGTCAGAGAACTGTCGGAATTAAATACAGAGTGAAATTAAAATACTGGAGTCACTTGGAGGGTTTAAGCAGCTCCACCAGAAAATACTGGGCATGGATTTAAAAGAGGCTGCGGGGGACTTGCTCTTGTCCAAGTTCTTTCTCAAGAAGTATCTGAAATAAGCCTAAATTCAGAGTTAATCAGACTGGCCTGCTTTCTCAGGTGGACTGGAACTCATTGCTCTTTCCCCTCAACTCCCTGATGTCAGTGGCACTTTCCGGAGGGGAGGTGGACTTCTCTGCCTACTGCAGAAGCGCAGTTCCCCCAGGCCCACTCCCTGTCTGAATCCCACACTTGAGGCCAGATGCCAGCCTTCCCAGAACATTTGTGGTTTCCTTTCAGTTTCCGACCTGCTCAGATTGAGTTCCTGTAGACTCTTCCTCAGCTTGAAACCTGATCTTCAACCCCTTCCCTGACCTTGATGGTTACCTTCCTACTTTAGGCCTCAGGTGCTTTAGCTATAAAATGATATAGTTGCCCTTAATTCTAAAGTTTTCTTTCTAAAGCGCTAAAATGTGGTGGCTCTTGAAAATGTTTCTCTTTGCTGGTTTAAATTTTGTAGAGAATTAAAACCCCAGCCACTCTAAAAGACAGTAAGTTACATTGGATAAGGAAAGTGTGCTTTTGTAGTTAGATTAACAGGGATGGAAGATGACTTAATATGTTTTAAGATACTCATGATCCGTTCTTGTGAGAGTCGGGGGAAGAAGGGGAAGAGAGTTAATAAAATACCAAAGGATTGTGACAAATTAAGTTCACCAAGATGTAGCTGATTAGTTACTACTTGAATAAGCCACAGAAATCCAATTCAAGTTGTCCTTTAATTTTCTAAGAAGGATCCCAGTGAACTGAGTCCCATGTTCAGTGACTCCACGTTCAATGGCTTAGTCTTTAAAAACTGTTATGTTGCTGGAAGAAGAAATATTGCCCATCAGTCCTAATTGATGTCTACCTATCATGCACATTTGAAATAAATTTATTACTTTGACTGATCTCAGTGTAATACATCCAAAGGGGCAAAGAGTACATGAAAAGTTATGGAGTCTCCATCGTCTACACTGAAGTGTGCAATAAATTACATATTATTTGGCCGTGAAATTCACAAGCCATAGAAACCACACCATTACCATTATACAGTGGTAAAGAGCAGGTAATGAGAATGATATAAAACAAAATAGACTGTGTATGTTGGCACTGCTGCCAATAAAGCAATTATTAAATGCATTCATATGCATCTACGCTAGGTAAGCTCTTTGAGGGCAATTGCTATGAATTCTACATACCTGTCAGGATACTATATATAGCCCAGTTTCTATGGCCTTTATTCAAAGACGCTGAGAAAGGGTTACTCTGGGTAAATTCAGACCTTTTCTCAATATAGAATTTGGTCAACATGCATTCTGAACAGCAAAATTTCACAGTATTTTCCTACACTAATTGCCACCCCAGCAAATGCAGGATTAAGTATAATGGATTATAAGAAGTTAGAAAGGAAAGATGGAAGAAAAGAAGGAAGGTAGAAAAAAGGTGGGTATGGAGTACTTCAACATTTACGTAAAGAGTGGACCTAAAACTAACCTGAGGTTTCCCTGAGCTATTAGCATACGCTATGGAAACTTAAATGAAAAAATAAAAAACCCAGCAAGGGAAACTCAAAGATTCTCTGTTTTTTCACTTTACTGCATACACACGTCCACCTTAAACCATCTATATGCTTATATCCAATAAGAGAGCATTGTTTTGCAAGGCTATTTGGCTTCTATCAGCATGTAAAGGTCGGACAACTCAACTTTAGCAGAGTTAGCCTTCAGGTGAATAATTGCTTCTTTCAGGTTGCGAGCAGTTGAATTTTCCAGAAATGTTTCCCAAAATATGAAAACTAAAAGAAGGGTCCTAGGACAGCGTCCTTTAGAAGGTTTATAGTATCAAGGCTTTTGGAGGAAGAGAATCCTTGTCGATTATCAACACAATGATTCCAAGCAGGTCAATTTTTGCTGAGAATATTATATAACAGAACCCACTTCACCTCCATTATACTGACAATGATCTTTCTTACTTCAACCTTGTGCTTCTTAGTAAAGTTGAAAATACGGAGCCAAGAACAGACAGTGACAATGCCAGAGACTCAGATGTACCTATAGGTGCCTTCAGACAACATCAGCCACCCAGGCTAAAGTCCTGGTTTAAAATATCCCAACATGAATGAATCTCAAAAACCATATGCTGAGCAAGTGAAGCCAGATCAGAAGGGCACCCACTGTATTATTCAACTTATATGAAATTCTAAACTGGGCAAAAGTCATCTCTAAAGATAAAAAACAGATCCGTGGTTGCCTTGGGGTGGGAGATGGGGATACTTTTGCAAAAGCCTAGGAGGAAACTTTCTAGGGTTTTAGGATTGTTATCTATCTTTATGGGGGTGGTAGTTAAACAAATGTATACATTAATTAAAAGTCACTGAACCGTTGACTAAAAATGTCTGCATTTTATTGTATGTAAATGATACCTTAATAAGGTTGATTACAAAATGAACCAAAACCAAAACAAAGCAGAAGAAAAACCTCTCAAGACCTCAAAGGAAATACACTGTTTTCTTCCAGGGTACCAGATTGGAAATGAGGCATTGGTCTGTTCTACCCTCAGATTATCCCTAGGATTATCTAGTCTATTTTAAAGCACTAGAGTCCCCTATCAGGAAAACTCACCGCATGTTTAATTACTTTGATTTCTTCTCTGCCTCTTCTCCCAAGACAGTGAAGCCATTCACGGAAGAAAAGCCAGCTTTTTCCAACTTTGCATCACCACATATTCTTTCCAAAGCTATTATTTATTGAATGAAATTTGGCTACACTTTGTAAAAATCTAGTTTTTTGAGCCTTACAAATCTTAACAGTTAACCTATTGCCTCCACTGGAATTTGAAAAAAAATTATTTTGAAAAGGAATAGCTGAGACTTGACATTTTTTGTGTGTGATTTTCTCCTCCCCTAAGAGAGAAGTGAGTAGGAATGAGAAACACATACATAAAGAAAAATAAATTATCTTGCTGCCTTTGCATGGTTATAATTTATAGGAGGCCCTTTTCAACAATAATCTATTATCAGAATCAATAAAATATAATCTCCATGAAGGCCAGGCCAGGATATTTGTCTCTTTTTCAGCAGATTGTAATACAAACTACATTCATGGATATGCTTCTTGATGATCTTTGTAATACTGTAACAGTTGACCATTTCCTCATGCCTCTTCCCCTTAACTTCAACCTGGTTTTTCACCAATGACCTCACATTTCCTTCTCTATCACTTGGTTGTGGGCCTCTTTTCCAACTCCAACTCCAACTTGCATTTCACTCTGGCACCAAAGGAAGACTCACACCTTCCTGCTTTTTAGTGATACCCCAAGGTCATTACCATATTGTGATCACCCTGAAGAACAGCCAGATAATTGTTATTTCAGAGCCATCTGACAGTTTGTAGCTCTAAAAATTAACTAAGGACCGCATTTGTCAAAAATATCCTAGTTTAAGATTTTGGTAATACAGCAACAGTAATTCCGAAGTCATTTATGACAATCAGTGTGGGAAGCACCCTCCTTCAGGAAGATCCTTTGCCATACAATATTCTTTCCCTGTAAGGAAGAATGGCCGTGGAAAGTAACCTTTTGTGGAAAGAAATACTTGGCTTTGAGAAGGCTTGAAGTTCATACATTTTTCTTGAATTAGATTCCCCATTAATTACTTTATCCACAAAGAGGTAATTATCAGAGTTATGTAAGCAATTAAGGAGATGCTACTCCACATTCTTTCAGCTTGTTGACCTTTCTCACTTTATTTCATGTGGCTATCTGAAACATCAGTGATTTACATGCCTTTTTTTTTGACAGATTTCCATGTGTGTGTGTCCTCATGATGAAAACATCATTAAAGTAAAATATCATGAATAGACTCTTAAGAAGCAGAGTCTACTTAAAGTCCTGGAAAATATGAAAGCACTAATATTCATGGACAACTCTACACTCTGAATGTTACTCCAAATTTTGTTGACCTCTCTTTTGTCTAGGAGTTTTTCAAATTTTCTACCACGATCATTTGTTAGTTTTATAATTACATAATAAAGGCATTACATCATACAATCTTTTGTTATCCATTGCAGTTTTAAAACTATTCCTTTCCTTTCCTCAGCAGATATGTCATAGATTATTAGTACGCAAGCAAAGACTTTCAACGTAACAGTACTTTATAGTGAGAAGAACTATACTGAGCTATCTCTATCCTAAGACAATGCACTAGGAAAGCACTAGGATTTCTTAAGCACTAGGAATACAGAGACGATCAAGGGGCAAGTTCCTTGCCTTCGAGTATACAGGATCATTATAGCAAATGCTTAAATAGCACTTAGTATGTAACTCACCACAGCAGACTTATTATCCTCCTTTTGAATAGGTGAGCAGAGGAAGCCACAGGGAAGTCATAGGGTAAAGCCAGAATTTGAACCTAGGTAGACTAGTACACTCTCCACGGCTTTAACTACTACATTAAATATATATATATATATATATATATATATATAAGTTTCATATATATATATATATAAGTTTCATATATATATATATATATAAGTTTCATATATATATATATATATATATATATATATATATATGTATATAACTCCAAGTATTCCAAAGTTACAAAACACTTATCTACCAAAACTCAAAAAGGAGCACACAAACTTGCATAGAAAATAAACATGTGGGCTTCCCCTGTGGCGCAGTGGTTGAGAGTCTGCCTGTCGATGCAGGGGACACGGGTTCGTGCCCCAGTCTGGGAAGATCCCACATGCCGCGGAGTGGCTAGGCCCGTGAGCCATGGCCGCTGAGTCTGTGCGTCCGGAGCCTGTGCTCCTCAAAGGGAAAGGCCGCAACAGTGAGAGGCCCGCGTACCGCAAAAAAGAAAATAAACATGTAAAACTTCAAAAATAAACCACAATATAACCTGCTCCACAAAATATACTGACTGCAGTGTCCAGGGCCTCTCCCATCCTTAGGTAGCTGGAAATTACAACAAAATAATACTTTTCACCTTTGGAAGCCACACCATCTCTCATACCAAGCAACCAATTACTTCCTTAGAATTGGAAATTAACCTGAATATCATAAAATATATGTATATAGCATTAGTAATGTAGAACCTTTGTTTAAAGACAATAACTTCAATAGCAGAGGAAACTTTACCATTGCAGGCTTCAGATAACCTCTAGATTTCTCAGATTTCATGCTAAATCATAAAATGCCATATTGTGTCTGAAGCTTTTTTTTCAATAGTCCATTTTCTTAAGTGGACTATGCAAAGCAGTAAATACTGAGGAACATTTTGGCTCCCAAATCCTAAAGCCATTCTGATTATGCCTGGGTGATCATGGGGACGTCATCGGAACTACCAGAGGACTGGCTGAAATACCAGTGTTCTGGCCAGCTTACAAATTAAAAATTATACAGAATCCAATTTTATTTTTTTGTTATGTAATTCCTATGAGGCTTTTGGGATGTCACTGTAAAGTCCTTTCATGTGTAATCTTTATCCATTAGATAGGGAACAATGCCAATCCCCATCATAAATACTGTCACAACCTGACACTGAAAATCCATTGCAGGGCATAGGACCTGCAAATAAGATATGAATCACACACATCCACTCATTCAGACAATCCACAAATACTCATTTTTAAGTCTACTATATGCCAATAATGTACCGGCCTCTCAGATGCTAAACCATGCTAAATGCTGAAACAGACATACTCAGTTCGGGCCCTCCTGGAACTTATTACCTACAGAAGTGCCTTCGTTGTAAATGGTCAGGTCTCAGCCAATGCTATTATCATCAGCAGGTGACCAAAGGATAGAGCTTGCTTCCCTTCAGAGGTACAAAACAGTTCTTACACCTGAATGGGATGCAAAGAATAATCTGACTTCTGTTCACCGGGGGATGAACTGAACTGTCCTTGCAGAAGAGATAACAGATGGTGTGAACCCCACATCCTAGAAAAGGGCCAGGCACACGATAAGTGTTCAGCTTTTCAAAAACAAATGAACAATCACTTCCTCTCCTAGATCTTTACACCCTTCCTCTGCTGGCTACTTTCTCTCAGCTTATAAACATCCTCAAATATACCCACTTAAAAAAACTCTCAGACCTATGATCCTTTGGATATTCTTGTGGATAACCTAAGTCTCTACCATGCCTTCAAACACCTGTCCTCCCAAAAGCCCACATCTGTACCTTGGGCCCAGACCTGTCTACCAGGCCCCTCTAAAGCACTGAAGATGAAGGAAGATCCTCTCGCCACCCCCAATCCCTTTCTACTGTGCTCTGTAGCTCTCAAAAAGATGCAGCTGTAAACTGTCACCCACGCTTGCTGCCCTCCCTTTTCTAACTGGTCACCAGGCCTCACCCATTCTCTCTCAGATCTGCAAAACCCGGTCCCACCTTTTATAACTTAAGTGGGACCCTTAGATTACAATTCACCCTGCACCCAATCAACTGCCTTCCACATGGAGGTCCAAGTGAGTCTCTAAACCAGAATTCCATTTCACTGTTCTTTGGTGTTTCCCACAGCCTTCAGGATAAACATCCAAACTTCTGACAGGACAAACAAGGCGCCTTTCTGTTGGGCCCCACTAAGTTTTCAGTATTAACTCTCATTTCTTTCCCAAACCCTGAGTTCCAGCCCTGTACATTAGTTTTGCCATATTTTCTTACATTTCTCAAACTTCAACACACACTGCTCTCTCCTGCCACCCCAGGAGCTTCTACATATCCTTAGAAAGGATGGCAGTTCCTCCAAGAATCCTACCCTGAACTTTCCCTTCCAAGTTTCTGTGCTCTGCAAAGGGGAAAGATGGTGGGGAGGGATACATTAGGAGTTTAGCATTAACATATACACACGACTATATATAAAATCATCAACAAGGACCTACTGCATAGCACAGGGACCTCTACTCCATATCCTGTAACAAACTGTACGGGAAAAGAATCTGAAAAGGAATGGATATATGTATAACTGAATCACTTTACTGTACACCTGAAAGTAACACAATATTGTAAATCAACTATCCTCCAATATAGAATAAAAATTAAATTAAACAAAAAAGAGGTTCTGTGCTCTGTAGCAGCAGAACTCACTTCTTCCAGAGCACTGACTCCTGTGCTTGTGTTTACTTGCTGCCCAGTAGAAGGGAAGATTACCTAGGGCAGAAGCATCGTCTCCAGCAGCCCTTGGTTCTGACATCTCATTCAAGTGCCAGGATACTTTACACACATAACCTGCTTAATTAATTCTAAGAACCCACAGAAAGAGTGATTTTTAATGTCATTTTACAAGTGTGGGGATTGTAGTGCAAAAGAAACCTGTCCAGGCCACAGAGAGCATCAGCCCTGGAATTCAAACCCTAAGCTGCCTTGACACCGGTGCTCTTTCCACTATATATGATACACCTATTGAAAAAAAATTTTTTTTTCCTGAGCCCTGTTTGAATGGAAAGGAAATGAAGCTGGGATATATCCATTTCCTAATCGCTTTGGTGTGTACCAGGCAAAGTCATTCAACAGACCAGGTAACATCTGTGCAACAATTAACGATGCTCCAAACTGTGCTAAGTGTTCTACTTTGTAGAGTCTAGAAGCATTAACACAGTGCATCCTTGTAACCGCCACAGAGGCTGGGTCCTGTGAAGCCCATGCTACAGATGAGAACACTGAGACCTTGAAGCCTTAAGGCACTCGGCCGGGGTCACCGAGCTGGCAGGAGTCCTAGGCCGCACGCCCCGTCTAGTGCACGTACACCCGGGCACTGGGCACCGGTTCTAGTGCCCACCCTCCACCGTTAACCATTTAAAACCCCGCTTCTCAGCGCCCACACGAGGGCCCCTGGAAGCGGGAAGTACAAACCTGTCTCGACAAGCCGTGGCTGGAAGAAGCTCTGGATACAGATCAGGGGCAGAGGGTGCTCAGGAGCGGCGCCCAGTCTACCCGCGGAGGCAGAAGGCGTTAAGTCCAGCAGGCCCTCCCTCAGGGAAGCCCGCACGGAGGGCAGAGGCACCGAGTCCTGCAGCGCGCACAGGTCCTCAGAGCGCGAGAAGGAGTCGGCCGCGGCTGTCCGGGCGCAGCTTCACCGAGTGTTCATGGCCTGAGCGCGGCCTCGGGGACGCTGGCTGCAGACAGGATGCCCACACCCTCCTGTGGGTCCCGGCTCGCCTCCAGGCCCCTCGGGCGCCCACCGCCCGGCGGCTGCGGCCCGAAGACACAGGGCCACGGGCCCCAGCTAGGCCGGGCCCTCCATGCCGCGCTCCGGAGCCCACGCGCGGTCTGGTGTTGGCGCGGGCATCAACGCCCTCCCGAGCCGCGGGGCTGCGCTTTAAGCCTCCGGGCGGGCCCGTGGGGGCGGGGCTCGAGGACTTCCGCGCGCTCGCCGTGCGTCCGCACGCAGACCCGCCTCCCTTGACGACGCGGCCTGAGGAGCAGCACGCAGACCCGCCTCTCCTGACGACGCAGCCTGAGGAGCGGTGTCGGCATCCTCGAGACTAGGGCAGCGCGAAAGGTAGGAGGTGTGGAGAATTTGGGGTTTCCAAAAAGCGTTTGCTGACTGATCCAAACAAAAGTGAGACTAGTTGTATCAGCGCATTTTAAAAGTAGTTAAACTCCCGCAAAGTGTCTGTGCGCGCCCCGCCCAGAAGAGAGCGTGAACTCCGTGAGGGACACAGGAAAGGCTGAGTGAACGTCTGCCTGTGGTCCCTTACCTGGTGCACGGGTGTGTGAATTTCTGCGGAGAGCTCTTAATTTCTGTCGTTTCTAATGACTTGACACGCTGGTTGGCAAACGGTGACGTGTTCCGTGCATTCAGGACATGATCGTGGTTCCTAATAATCACTTTGTTTTGTCCTGACACCTCCACAGAGAATTTACTACTGAATATCCACTTTAGAGAAGAGAAAGTGAGGCGTAGGAAGTGAAGTGACCGAGTAAGAGGAAGGACTCAGACAATTGGTGTTAGTAAATTAACCCTGCAAGGAGGCCGTTAGCCTGCGGTGGCTCTAGCGATGCGGCCGCCCACTTAAACCAACCCAAATCGAAGCCTGTCAGCGCCTCAGGGTGACGAACACCGCTGAGGACACCCAGTCACAAACCACCAACTAGGCGTTAAAGCCATAGCAAATCACTCGTTTCCTTGCTTTGCTTCTGCCCTTTTAAAATAAACATCTGTGCAGCTCCTGTGGCTGGAGTGCTCCTCACCTCTTCCGCTTTGTGGTGCATGAATTGAATCTATTTTTGCGCACATAAAGTGTTAAAATTTTAAATATGCCTCAGTTTGTCTTCTAGGATTGGCCGTAGAAGTTGGATTTGTGTCCAGTTTCTAGAGCGGTGGTCGTCCTCTGGTCAGGCCTTAGGCGTTACGTGTACAACGTTCCTCTTCTACCACCACCTTCTGGATGCCTCCACCCACTACCAGCTCCCACGCATCAGTTCCCCTAGATGTGGTCAGCAATGGCTTTTACATGCAGCGTGCTCACATTATAACATCGCAGACACTCCTCCGTCCTCCAGCCAGTGTGTGAAGTGAAACATTACCATTCCTCTTGAAGAGTCTCTGATGTGACCACTTTCCCAAACACAGCCACTCCCCAGCTGACCCTGGGTAACCACTCTTCTGAACTTGGTCTCCATCAGTGGCATGGATGTCTTTCTATGTGTGCTACATGTTTAAGTAGTCTTAAACTGCATATCGTATTCTATTTTGTTTTCTCTTGTTACTTGCTTTATTTAGCGTTATCTTTGCTAGGTTCATCCATGCTGACACGTAAAGATCTGTCTAGTTCATGTACTTTCCTCGCTACGTAGGATTCCCATGTAGGGAAATCCAATAATTTATATGTGCATTTTCCTGTTGATGGACATTTAAATTGTTTCAAATTTTAAGTATGATTTCTTTTTTAAAAAAATTTTATATCCTATTTAAAGGTTACTTTACATTTACAGTTATTACCAAATATTGGCTATATTCCCTGTGTTGTACAATACATCCTTGAGCCTGTCGTACACCAGTAGTTTAAATCTCTCACTTCCCCACCCCTGTATTGCCCCCTCCTCCCCCTCCACACTGGCAACCATTAGTTTGTTCTCTATATCGGTGACTCTCCTTTTTTGCTATATTCGTTCAATTGTTGTATGTTTTAGATTCCATTTATAGGTGATATCCTACAGTGTTTCAGAGTTCAAGACTCTCACGACAGAAGCCAAAAGGTAAGAGCCATTTTACATTGATAAAAAGCATTTTAACTATGTAGAAGCAGAAAATGAAAAGAAAGAACTTTGCATTACATTTAATAAAAGCTTAGGGAGATCTTTGTGGTATATTAGTGAACTTAGTTGTGGAAATTCAGCCATGTACATTGTGTTGGAGAGGCACCAAGAGTTCAAGAACTCTCACAATTTGAGTACACAATTGCCTTACTTGTAGGCATGGTGGCAGCCATTTACATAACAATGATTTGGAGGATGTTGTGTTAGTCAGCTCTTGCTGTGATAATGCTTTGGAACAAATCGACCCAAAACTCAGTTCCATAAAGAAGAATTGATTTTTCTTGGACCTATTGGCTAGCTGCAGTGTCTCTCTTTTAGACCTCTAGATGGCTGGTTTTGCTCCGTGTTTTGGGTCAGTTTGAGGTCTGTAACACACATCTTCCTCTGGAGCCCAACTGTGAGGCCGCAGCTCCCAGGCCCTGTCTTCTCACAGAGTTCACTGAAACATAAGAGGTGAGCCCAAGTGCACAAGCCCATTTAAGGCCTCTGCTGCTCATTGAAGGCCGTCATGTCTGCTCACACTTCATTGGCCAAAACATGTCACAGATCTAAGCTGTATTTAGAATATGTGTATTTGTTTAAAGTTGGGTGCCCTCACAGAAGAATATTGCATTTTGGACAGTGTTACCTTAGCATTTTCATTGGCATTTGCAAACGTGATAAACGCCGTGTGCACTTTTTCACCTTTGAGAACTTTCTGAAATTGTGGGACCATTTCTATTGGAAAAGAGGAAGGTACACTTTAGAACTCAACTCTAGTTACGGCATTGTTGGGAGAAGAATTATTGAGATAAGGTCAATACAAGTGAAAGATTTGGGATCACATATTCATCATTAACATTAGCATTCTACAGAACATTCCTGGAGAATTGTGATGCTTGCTTTATGTGATTTCTATCATAAATCATTAGAATTTGACCAAGACACTTCAGTGAAACATACATCATACAGCACATCGCATTTTAGTTTTTCCCACCACTCCACAACTTATCATCAATACTTCACCATAACTCAGAAACAGAAACTGAGTGAGTTCATTGTTAGCAGACGGGCTTCACAAGCAATACTAGTGGAAGTTCTTCAAATGATAGCAGACAGTAACTCAAGCCATACAAACAAAACAAAGAATGCTGACTAGAGCAGTTGTGTAGGGAATTATAAAAGATACTGTAATTTCAAATTTCTTCTCCTTTCTTCTCTTAACTAATTTTAAAAGTAAGTGCCTAAACAATATGACTATATTTGGATTGTTCTCTATATAACATAAAAACATATCATATATTTAATGATATGGCACAACGAAGGCAGTGAGAACAAAGCTGTGTTAGAATAAAAATGACAGTAGATCATAAGCTGAATCCGCAGGAAGAAAGGAAGAGAACCAGAAATGGTAAACAGATTAACCCGACAAACTCAAAAATATTTATTTGCTCAACTTTCTTCTCTAAGCTCTTTGAAAAAATAAGCTTGTGAGAAGTAATTATTATAATAATATGTTGTTAAGTATGTAACATATATAAATGTAATAAAAACAAAAAAGAGGGGAAGGCATACAGCTCTATAAAAGTACAGTTTCTGTTTCTATCTGGAATGAACCTAGTAAAAATCTGAAGAGATTCTGAGATGTATTACATAAGCCCTAGTGCAGCCATTACTCAAACAATGTGGTTAAAAATCATTAAAGGAATTACATGTTACGGTAGAAAATATCTACTTACTATAAAAGGAAACTGGAGGAACAATAACAAAAAAGCAAAAACATGAGACATGTAGAAAACCAAAGGTAGAATGATAGACATAAATAAATCCTACCATATCAATAATAAAAACTAAATGTAAATGAATTAAACAATACAATCAAAAGGCAGATATTGTCGAACTGGGTATTAAAAATGTTTTCTATAGGAGGCACTGCTTGGATTCAAAAGTCTAATGTGTACAAAGTAAAAGGATGAAAAAATATATATCATGCAAATAGCAACCGTAAGCATTGCTGAAGTGGCTATACTAATACCAGAAAAAATAGACTTTAAAACAAACAAAAAAGTTACTAGATATGAAAAGGGACATTTTATGATAAAGAAAGGGAAGATACAAAAATCTTTACCCTATTTGCCCTGAATAAGGTAAAACCAAAATACACGAAGAAGAAAATACCAAAATCCATGAAGAATTGAAGGAAGAAATAGATAATTGCACAACATTAGGTAGAGGCTTCAGTACTCCACAGTCAATAATGGATAGAACAGTTAGGCAGAAGATCAACAACGATATAGAAGACTTGGACAAGACTATGAATTAACAAGACCTAATAAATGTTTACAGAACACTCAACCAAAGAGTAAAATACTCATCCTGCTCAACTACATGTGAAACGTTTTCCAGCATAGATGACATGCTAGGCTGTAAGAGAAGAGATTGAAACGCACATACATTGCTGGTGGGAATGTAAAATGGTGCGGCCATTTTACAAAACAGCTTGAGAGTTCCTGCAAGTGTTAAACATAGAGTTACCCTATGACCCAGCAGTTCCAGTACTAAATATATACCTAAGACAAATAAAAACTTATGTCTGCACAAAAGCTTGTACGTGAATGTTCATAGAAGCATCTTTCTAAAAACAAAAGGTGGAAATAATTCAAATGACAACTGGATAAATGAATAAACAAAATGTGGAATATCCATACAATAGAATAGCATTCAGCTATAGAAAGGAACGATCTACTGATCCATGTTACAACATAGATGAACCATGAAAGCATTATGTAAAGTAAAAGCAGCCACTCACAGAAGATCACATATTGTACGGTCCCATTTATATGAAATGCCCAGAATAGCAAATCTGTAGAGACAGGAAGTAGATGAGTGGTTGCCTAGGGCTGAGAGGGTTGAGGAGATTGAAAAAAGCTTGTTAATGTGTAATGGGTTTTTTGTGGGGGGACAGAAATCTAAAATTGGATTGTTGTGTTGCTTACCCAAGTCTTTTAGTGGTTACACTCAGAACCACTGAATTGTATACATTAAAGTGTTGAAATTATGGTATGTAAATTCCATCCCAATAAAGCTGTTTAAATTATGATAATTTTATATTTATAAATTTGAAAATTCATCGAAAATGACAAATTCTTTAAAAATGCAAGCTAACAAGACTAACCCAAGAAAGAAAACATATCTCAAAAACCTATATCTACTGCAAAAGTTGTTTGTATAATTAAGTACCTTTACAGAAAATGATTTCCAGGGATAAATGGCTTTCCAAGTAAATTCTTCCAAATATTTAGGGAAGAAATATTGGTAATCTTACATAAAAATCTTCCAGGAAACAGAAAAGTATATATTGCTCAAATATTAATAAGGCCAACATAAGCTTCAGATCAAAACTAAAAAGAATATTACAAGAATAGAATCACAGGCCAGTTTCTCTTTTGAACATGCATGCAAAATGTGTAAACAGAAGCACAAACTGTATCCATGGTATGTAAAACAATCATATATCACAATCAAAGTAGCTTTATTCTAGTAATGCAAGGTTGGTTTAATGTTCAAACATGAAACTGATCCCAGGAATGAATTAGAGTGGGGAAAAAAGTCATTTAAAACAGAAGTCTTGGGACTTCCCTGGTGGTCCAGTGGTTAGAACTTGGCACTTTCACTGCTGGGGCCCTGGGGTCCCATTCCCAGTCAGGGAACTAAGATCCTGCAAGCCATGAGGCAGGGCCCCCCCCACGCCAAAAAAAAAAAAAGGAAAAAAAGAAGACAACCAGGAGAAGAACAAGATCGAATAAACATAACAGATAACACCTTATGAAAAGTAGGTGAAGATTATGGAATATTCTAAAATTTTAAAACAAAAAGAAACATTTAAAGATTCAAGAGGATGTGACAAATATTGTACATAGGCAAAAAATAAAATAAAATAAAATAAACGGATGATGGGAGCCCAAAAATCCAGATGCCCATGTCCTGTCTCTGAAAATTCTCATTCAATGGGTTATGGATTTCCTCTATGTTTAAAAACGTACAGGTGTTATAAAGCAGAAACTAACACACCATTGTAAAGCAATTATACTCCAATAAAGATGTTAAAACACAACCAAACAAACCTACAGGTGATTCTGATATGATGCACAGACAATGTAAAGCTTCTGCTTTACAGGAAATAATACCAGATTATTTTGTTATTTTATAGTTATAGTAACAGGTTGTACTATTGACCGGTAAGTCTGATGTCAAAATGCACTCCCCACTAGGGATATAAAAGGAACTAATAGTCTGTACGGCTACTTGGTGGCAGCATGCATGTATTGCAAGGGCAATTATTGTAGGAATCCAAATGAGTGGAACATTTTAGAATTGGAAGACTACATACAGATCATCTAGTCAAGCTTCCAACTATTATAGTTGTGAAAACTAAGGCCCATATAAAAGAAATGATTTATCTCCAAAGAGCGTTAGTGAAAGAGTATGAAATTAAAAATATCTCTGAACTTTTAATTTAGTGCTGTTTTTATTAATCTCATGTATTAGCTTAAACTTCAGTGTGACAGATTTGGGATTGAATTCTTGCTCAGATTTACTGATTGCGTGCCTTTTAGTAAGTTACTAAAACACTTTAAAAAAAAAAATAGATTTATTTATTTATTTTTGGCTGCGTTGGCTCTTCCTTGCCATGCGCGGGCTTTCTCTAGTTGCGGTGAGCAGGGGCTACTCTTTGTTACGGTGCGCGGGCTTCTCATTGTGGTGGCTTCTCTTTGTTGCTGAGCACGGGGTCTAGGTGTGTGGGCTTCAGTAGTTGTGGTTCACGGGCTCTAGAGTGCAGGCTCAGTAGTTGTGGCGCATGCTCTTAGTTGCTCCGTGGCATGTGGGAGCTTCCCGGACCAGGGCTCAAACCCGCGTCACCTGCACTGGCAAGCAGATTCTTAACCACTGCACCACCAGGGAAGCCCTACTAAAACACTTTTAACTTCGCTTTTCACATATGTAAAATGGTGAGCCTTGGCTGATATAGAATATGAGATAACCTAGCACTGTTCTTAACACATACACGTAGTTAACATTTTTTGGCTCTCATCCCTCTTAAACAGCCTCTATCCTCTTAACAATGAAAATGTGTTTCAGCTAGCAAAGCACCCCAGAGCTGACCACATTCTGGCAAGAGATACAGGATTCTTTTTCTTGCTGGTGGTTCTTTATACCTGATATTTGAACTGCACTGAAACATGAACATCTCTTGTTTATACTGTATTAATGGATTTGATAGATGAATTTTAAAAAGTAATATGCAGGAAAAAAAAGTAATATGCAGGAATTGAGCTGCCTTACTCTCAAGAAATATAATTCGATAGTGGTGGCTAAAACGATAAACAGTGTTTGCACAGGGAGTCCATATTGGATGTGAACTACCTGTACTCCCATTCGTCTATTAAGAATAAATAGAATCCTTTCAAAATCTGTTTTAAAGCGCAGTTATTTCCTTCTGACTCATTTAAGTTACCTGCAAGAAAAAGACAATCTCCTGAATCCTTGCTTAAAAGGCTTTTAATATAAAGCAGATAATTTTTTGCAACATTTCCCAAACTTTTCATTATCAAATTGGCTGAGGCTTCTCAACGATTATCATTTCACAACAATATCTCCCTTTTCACCTTCTTTAAAAGAATTGGCCTCGTAGATATGCCCTTAAAACAGAGCTTCACTCTCAACTTATTTTAAATTTTGTATTCAAACAGTATGAAGAAAACAGGATCAGGGAATTCAGCCATAAAAGTGAATGGATTACTGATACATGCTACATCATGGATGCAACTAAGTGAAAGAAGTCAGGCACGAAAGGCTCTATATTGTATGGTTCCATTTATATGAAATGTCCAGCAGTGGCAAATCCATACACACGGAAAATATTATACATTAGTGGTTTCCAGGGGTTTGGAAGAGAGGGAAATAGGGAATGACTCCTCAAAATGGGTGTATGTTTCCTCTTGGGGTGATGAAAATGTTTTGTAGTTGGACAGTGGTGATAGTTGCACAACATTGTGACAGTAGTAAATTCCACTGAATGGTACAGTGAATTGTAAAATGATCAAAATGGTGAATTTTGTGTTATGTTCATTTTACTACAATAAAAAGGAGAAAGAATTAGGGAAAGACTTAGACTTTGGGAAACTAAGGTGAACTGGTCAAGAAAAAGACAGCTCTACTGTTGAGTGTTCTCTCAGCTCTCCCAGTGCATTAATCCTCAGCAAAAAGTAGCCTGAACTTGTCGATGATAGTCATTCAACACAGTCCGGGAAAAGTAAATAAAATAAAACCCAACTCTTCTTCTTTAGCACATCTATGAAAGGTTAACTTGCTGCTCAGCCACGTGGACATTCATGAAATCGTTTCACTTTAGGTGTCCTCTACTTCAGTACTTTACTCACAGCTCATTCACACCTGTAGGCAACAGCATTCCTTAATTGGATGGAATCTGCAGTGCTGGTTGTGATCGGTCTCATGAAAAGAAAAGGGAAGGAGGAAAAAGCCTCCACATTGACTTGGTGGTCTTGACAAAATGGATGCAGAAGACAGCTTGAGTGTCAAACTGGAAAGTGTTATTTTCCTTTTCCTTTTCTTTTTATCTTTCCTATGAGGTCTTCTGCCCACTTCCCACCCCCTTCTCTCAAACAGGAAAGACACTAATTAGCTGCTTTTTTGTGTTTTTGGTAAAACACCTATTGTTTTGCGTTTCTTGTTGTTCGGTTTTTACTGCCAAATGAGCTTCAGTGGTTGATGTAGGGGGTCTCTTGGGAACTTAACGTTTTCCAGTTTAAGTGGAAAAGCTTTTTTGTTTGAATTGGCTTTTACTGGGTGCTTCAAGGTTTGCTCTTGGCTCTTTGAAGGGGGACTGAATAGCACTGTGTTTCCTTTGAGGTTCCAATGAAGAAAGGATCCTATGTCCTGGGCACTTTTTGTTGATTTTGCTGTGTGTCCTCTCTAGTAGCCAGATGCAGATTCCAGGAAAATGACATATAAATGAATATAAGTAATCTAATATTTTTACAATTTGCTTTGGCCATACTCCTGGTCTTATTCTACTTGTAGCAGATGGCTTTAAAGAGCATTAGCTATGTATATATTAAAAATAATATAAATATACCAATATTAAATATTATATTGATGTATAAATGTAATATACTAATATTTATATTAGTGTATAACAGTTATGTATTATATTAATATATTTTTTTGCCTAGCCTATATTATAGACAAAATATATGAGTAATGAAATGTATTTATATCGTTAATATGTTCATAATATTAATATGATATATCCTGTAATATTGATTATAAAACAATTATATCATAATATATAAATATATGATTATTATTATCTGATATAATACACTATAGTTAATATATTCTATATAACACAATATATAATGTATTAGTATAATTGTATTATATAATATAAATATAATACATATATAAAACTATATATCTTTTGGTTATACATTACACATACGAGTATGTATAGCTAATTATAATTTTATTTACATAGGAATCTGGTCATCATAACAATTGATGTAAAAATATGCAATATTTTCAATCAAATGGGCCTTAACCTCACTACCTACACATAACTACTTTTAAAATCTTGAACCCTGTCTAACTCATGCTTCCATATCTCTCAACCTGCTTTTCTACACATGCACGTAGACACACATTTCTACACGATATATATGTATACTACCAGTTTTCAGTTCAATGTATATAAATATATAATATATAATTATATTCCTGTGTATGTATACAAATATAAATCAAAGGTATGTGTATAGGTATGTATTTCATATGCTTATATAAATATATCATACAAATAATGTATGTGTATATAAATACATGACTGTATACATACATACACAGAAATACACTTATTTAAACAAAAGGGACCTAAATAAACATAGTTCTCTAAGAATAAAAGGTTATGTCTCACTCTTTCAATAACAGTTTATAGTTTTCTACTGTATGTTCTTCTATAATTGTTATGAACATTTCCCATTTTTGTTGAATGTTAAGTTGTTTTAATTTTTTGCCTTTTTTTGTTTTTTGTTTGTTTTTCTGGTACGTAGGCCTCTCACTGTTGTGGCCTCTCCCATTGCGGAGCACAGGCTCCGGACGCACAGGCTCAGCGGCCATGGCTCACGGGCCCAGCCGCTCCACGGCATGTGGGATCTTCCCGGACAGGGGCACGAACCCGTGTCCCCTGTATCGGCAGGCGGACTCTCAACCACTGCGCCACCAGGTAAGCCCAGTTTTTTGCCATTATTAATGAAGTTCTGAAGAATACGGTGGGCAAGATTACTTGAAAAACTCTCCTAAAAGAAAAGGGTTAGGTATGCTAGGTTAAATGTACACAACTTATTTTTAAGTGCGTGGTTGATTTTGGAAGTGTGCAGTCGAAATGTGCAGGACCCATGAAGGAAGGGTGGTCCATGTGTGAGAGTGATAGCTCTATTAAGAGTGGATTGAAGATCTTGATAGCTTAGAACAGAAGCTGGAAATCCTGTTTTTATGGAGCCAAATGGCAAATATTTTAGGCTTTGTAGACCAAAGAGGCAAAATTGAGGATATTATTTAGGTACTTAGGTAACCATTTAAAATGCTACCAGTTAAAACGTGAAAATTATTCATAGCTCATAGGCCATAAAAAATAGGCAGCTGTCTGGATTTGGAATACAGGCCGTAATTGAATGACACACCCGGTATAGAGACTTGTTTTTAAATGGCCATGACCACATGGGAGGCAAGAGGTAAGACTCCATCCCTACTAGATGGGAAGTTAGAACTAAAGCTATCTATCCCTGGCTTCACCTTTAATGAAAGGGTGTGCCAGGAGAAAAAAATATCTGCTGGCAAAGGGAGACTAAGAGCAAATTCTCTTGGCCTCTGCTCTGGGTAGGAAACAGGTAGGAAATCTTGAGAATTCTGAACCGCAGATCTGTGTTCACAGTGTTTGGGTTGCAAATTTATTTGCGGTCTTGCAAACAGAAGCTAAGAAATTAATTTACAATGCTCCCAAATCGGTGGTATTCCAAACACAAAACTAAACCCTTTCTGGAGAGGTAGACCTTCAACACAGGCCTGTAGCGTTCCCACAGATAAAGTTTAGCTAAACGTGAGCTCATGATCTAAATTTACACAATAATGAAGAAATCAGCTACAAGTGGAGAGAATCAGCAAAAACAATCAATAGCAGAATTAGATTCCCAAGGCCATCCATCAGATGTTGGAATAATCAGGTGCCAGGCAGAAAATATACATAAAACTAGAACTGAAACAAGGAGCAAGGATGTTTTAAAAGACTGGGTAGGATCTTTCAAACATTTTTAGAGTACATGTCATTGTTAAAGCTAAAAACTCGAAGGTCGTGTAATACAGCAGATTAATCGTGGAGAAGAGTGAAATTATGCTGTTTTTAAAAATATGGCAGGTCAGATTTCCTGCCTAATTATATAAGTTGATTTATCTTAAAAAATACACAGTATTTTAAAGACTTATTGGCTGTAAAATAAGTTAAGGGTATTTCAAAGGGCTTCTCTGCAAAGAAAAGTGAGAAGTAGCAAAACACAGAAAGTCGAGGGGAAAAAATGTCAATATATACATGGCTATAGGGTGAACTAAGCCTTAGGCCAGCAACTATGAGGAGGAGCTGACCCTTAGATACGTACAACTAAGCTGGAACCTTCAAAAAGTTCAACTGTTTATAAGTCAAAAGATTTATTAAAATTAATAACCAAGTGTTTTAATTGACATCAGAAGAGTAAAACAATAAACCCTGAGAACATAGAAAAATAGACAGTAAAGATATGAGCAGAACTTAATAAAACAGAAAAAAGTATAAAATTGAGGTGATTTAGTAAGTCAAAGAATATTCTTTGAAAAGATTTAAAAAAACAAACTTTGATTAAGCAAAACAAAAACGTAACTAAACAATATACAGAAAGAATCAGGACAATGTTATAGCAGAGAGTACAAACAGAGAATATATGAAATGCCAGTAAATTTGAACATTTCTGTAAAGTGGACAATTTCCTAGCTCCTAAAGTTTACCAAAACTGACACAAGCGGAAAATTGTAGCTGGAGTTCTTACACCAGTAAAGGAATTAAGTCAATAGTTTACAAGCTTTCACCAAGAAAATACCAGACCCGGCCAGATCATTTGGGAGGTGAATTCTATCAAACTTCTGTTAAACAGATAACATCAATATTAACAAAGAAAAACTTCTAGGGAGTAGCAAAGAAGAATGCTCCTTTATTCATCTTATGAAGTCTATATAATCCTAATACTGAAAATAGATTAGGACTGTAAGGAAAAAGAAATTTACAGGTCAAATTTACTTGTAAATATAAAAGGAAAAATTTTAAACTATGCTATTAGCTACCCAAGTTCACTAGAGTAAGAAAAAGCACGAGCAAGTTAGGTCATCCAATGTAGTTTAATGTCAAGAATATATATCAATAGATTGAAATCACCACATTTTATTTCTTTCATGTGTCTCTTTAACAAATTGGGAAGTACTTATATTGATCTCTCTTGTACTAGGCACTGTGCCAAGTCACTTACATATTTACTCCTTTAAACCTTCTATCATCCCTGGGGGAAAGTTCTATTTTGCTTCCATTTCTTAGCTAAGACTCTAACCCCCAGGAAAGTAAAGCAACATTTGTAAGTTTTTGTGGATGGTCAGTGACGGGACCAGTACAGGAACATCCAAAGTCTGTGCTTGGAAACAGTGCCCCATGTTGACACTCACATTACAGATGAAAGGAAAGGAACCATGCACTTACCATATAGATTAAATCTCACATTACAGGTTAAAGGAAAGGAACCATGCACTTACATTATAGATTAATACCCACATAACAGGTTAAAGGAAAAAGAAACATGTGCTTCTCTCAAAAGTTGTAAAGAAGGCATATCCATTTCTAAATATATTTCCCAATTTCTTTTGCTTGTTTTCTGACCTTTGTAGTGCATTTTGCCATGAGGAAAATTTTAATTCTTATATAATTAAATGTATCCTTTTTTTCTTTGTATCTTAGAAAGGTATTCCTCATGAATAACTTATTTCAAGTCTCCCAGGTTTCTGATAGTTTTACACTTTCATTATTTTTTAACTTTTAACTGGTTGCTGTATCTAGAATTTAGTAATTCTATGATAGCCATATTTTCCCACTTTTGTTGAATAATTTTTGCTACTGATCCAGAATGTGAATTTTATTTTAATCTCAATTCCCTTACGCTCTTGCATCTAATTTTAAGATGCTTCCTATTCCACTGGTTGTTTTGTCTATCTAAAACAAAATGCTACCTTAAAAATAATGAAATTATAATATAATAAATGTCATTAGTAAACAGAATACAATATATAATAAATAGCATAATATAAAATAACAAAATATAATTTACCATATAACAAGGTCAAAGGAGAGCAAAAGTATACAATCATTGAAATATCCCCCAAAAGATATTTTATAAAATTCAATATTCATTTGTAATTTAAAAGAAAGAGTAAAAAAGGGATTGATGAATGCTTCCAAAATAAGAAGAAATTATATGTCTAAAAGAGAAAGAGGTAAGTGATAGACTTTAGTAACACTGGCAATAAATGCAGGACAAGATGAGGATGCCTGATATAATGTTAAAGAAAAAGTATTATGTAACATTGTGTTGCAGCACTGATGAGTTCAGTGAAAAGAGAATCTCATAGAAAAGAGTATCTCGTTCTTCTTAATGTATGTACACTTGTCCATTGCATGAACATAACAGCTTATTTAACCAATATGTTACTGATCTGCATCTGGATTTCTAGGTTTTCATGGAATTTTATTATGCACAGTTGTTTCAAACACTAGGACTTCCTCTTATGTTTATATCTTTTGAAAGAAACAATATCTCCACAGATGATTTATCTGTGCTGGCTGCTAGCTGACTTTGGGTACTACTCAGTTCTTCCCTTTACCTTCCTAGTCAATATGAAAAGGGAAGGCAAGAAGGTCTCCTGTTTAGAGACTGTAAAGATGGGTCTTGGTGATAAAGTCTTGGTGGTAAAGGCTAAAAGTATTAACCCAGAACAAATGTTTTTCCAGCTGTAACTGTGTGTGATTCCCTTGGCTTGATTCCATAGAGGATGTAAGACAAGACTGTAGAATCTGCCCTCAAAGTGCTTCCAGTAGGATGAGCTAAGTCAAGTATGGTGGCATATCCAATTCAAGACAAAATATCACGTCTCCTTTTCTCTCCTGGCAAAACTTGGTGGAGTGAATGTAGAAGTCACTGTATGCTTTAAATTAAAGCAACACAATAAATCTTGTATTGGAAGGTGATTATTCTGGTCTGTTTGTGGAGATGAATTGGAAATTGTCTAGAAGAAGGAAAATTAGGTTAACCAAAGTTAAACTCATAAAAAATTGAGCATTAATTAAATATCTGTGGTCTATGTTTCTCTTTGATCATAATTTCTCCCAATTTATAGACCTCTTTGATACCTGATTAATCCTTGTCAAAGATGCAGTTAACAATGATTATTACTGTGTATTAGGTTTTGCCTGGGCCCTGAAGAAACTATCCTAAATCACCAGCTATGATTGTCACTTGATTTCCTCACAGAGAACAATCAGAACTCCTTGTCTTAAGTGGCTTGGGATGTGAAACTAGTTAGTCTCTTAGATACTGTTAGAGGACCCTACAGAGCCCATTGGTGAAAGTTTGGAAAACACTGGGCTTCTTAAAATTGATTCTTGTAGTGCTTCAGGAAAGATCACTGAACCAAAAGGATAATGGTGTTTCTGGTTCTGTTGTTAGTGTTCTCCATGGAAACATTGCTGAAGCTTCTGCACTCAATTTCCTTCCCCATGTGTGAATGTCACTGAAAATATCCAACTCCACTCTATCCCCATGTAACTTCAGAAACTAAGCAAAATGAAGACTCAAAATTCATTTCAAATAATGAAAGGAATATATAACGTAGAATGGAAGTGGGAAAATACTTGGTTTAAATTCTGGAAAGTACCAACTATACAATTCTGGATAAGTTGCTTCATCTTGCTTAGTCTAATTTAATGCCCATCTCACAGGATGTTATGATGATTAATTTAATATCTTTGTATAACGTACAGTGTTATGTAATTTCTTCTTGTTTTTCTTGAGTAAATTCATATCCTTAAGCAACTCACTGTAAACAATAGTTAGTTACTTGCTTAAATTACTCTTATCTTCTATTATCAGCTGAATTGTGTCCTGCTCTAGTTGATATGTGGAAGTCTTAACCCCCAATACCTCGTAATATGACTGTATTTGGAGATAAGGCCCGTAAATAGGTAACTGAGGTCAAATGTGTGGGCTCTAATCCAATGACTGGTGTCCTTATAAAAAGAAAATATTAGGACACAGACATGCACAGAGAGAAGACCATGTGAAGACAAAAGGAAAACATGGCATCTACAAACCAAGAAGAGATACTTGAGAAGAAATCAATCCTGCTGACATCTTATGTCAGATTTCTAGCCTCTAGACCTGTGAGTGAGTAAATTTCTGTTGTTTAACCTCCTCAGTCTCTGGTACTTTGTCATGGCAGCTCTAGGAAACTAATACAACTTTTTATGGCCTCCTTGTCTCAAGTTGAAAGTTCAATATTTGGCATCATAGCTAGGAAACAAAAATATCATCTACATTCCTTGTTGTAGTCTTTCTTCCCCATTCTCATTGCTAGTAATTTCCATATTTGGGTCTGTTTTCTGTGCCTTGTAAACAGAGCGTTACGCTCATTTCTGGTCTTACTGCTAATATACAGTAAATGTGCAGATACTGAATAGATTTTGGAGAAGTGCAGCATATAGTTGGCACATGTGTGTATGTGTGTGTATTCATATAATTTATACTTTTTCTCTATTTTCTTCCTTTGGTGAGCTAAGATTCTCTGCTTTTGTGACTAGTACTCCTGAATACTAATCCCTGAATTTAATTCACCAAAAATTGCCAAAAATAATAATAATATGGGGAAAGAGAGAGTGATAGAGGGAGAAGAACAAACAATCAGGCAAGGGCAGTACTGTGAATTATTAGGGTCTTATTAATAAGATTATATTAGTCTAGAGGAAATGACCGTAAATATCATCAGTGAGCCCAGTTGGTCTTTACTGACTGCTAGACACATCCCTGAGTTCTGTTCTTAGTCTCCAACTGTGTGATTACTACTGTCTGGAAGTATCATTTGAACAACTAAAGTCACTTAATGGAAAACGAATATGTCTTTAGAGAATCAACAGTAATTTTTCTATCTGATTACAAAGGAATGTTGACTGTCTGGAAACCTCAGTCATATTTGTAAGCAGGAAAGCATTGGCTATTAAAAGTGGATGATGTAAAGAGATGAGCAGAAACTTTGGCGATAGGTATACCTGGATTTAATTCTCACTCCTACCGCTTGGCAGCTGGATAACATTAGGCAAGTTTCATACCTCCCTGAAATTCACTTAATTCAGTCTGTAAAATGGCATAATAACTTATTATAGCATCCTTTTAGGAATTTTAAATCAGTTATTGAAATAAAAGTACACAATATATAGACAAGTATGGATTCCTCAATAGGTGTTTGACCTTTCATTTCTCCAGTATCCCACCCGCATCAAATAAAGAAAAATACTTTTTAAACTTTACGAATATTTCATTGTTCTAAAGTTAAAGCCATTAAAAATAGAAATAATCAAATGGCCTACTATCATACCATTAGAAGAAAAAAAAGTGTTCATGAGAGTTCCAGATTAGAATACAAATTTTCCTTAGGCACCTGTTGATGTATGCTATTCTGCTCTTTACAATAAATAATTAAATTTAAAACACTTAATTCCTCACTTTTAAGACCTTATTAGTTTACAAATTACATATTGACCTATGCTAAATTTTATACCGACCCATGCTAATGAATTCAATACAGAAAACAAAAAACACTGCACTCAAGCAAACTACATATATATATAGATATAGATATAGATATATATATAGATATATATATATATTACCTAAATGCATTTATATCCTACCATATCTCATAAAGCATTGTGGTAACTCACCGGAATACAGACAATCAAATATAATGGCAAAAGCACTTAATATAAACAGGGCCAAGGAAACATAGAAGATGAAGAAAAGATGAGGGAAATGTGAACAGGAGGAAGTGTAGTTAATCGAGTTGTATGTTTTGACCTTAAGATTCTCTGTGTGGGGACTTCCCTGGTGGCACAGTGGTTGGGAATCCTCCTGCCAGTGCAGGGGACATGGGTTCGGGCCCTGGTCTGGGAAGATCCCACATGCCGCGGAGCAACTAAGCCCGTGCGCCACAACTTCTGAGCCTGTGCTCTAGGGCCACTGAGCCACAACTACTGAAGCCCACGTGCCACAACTACTGAAACCCTAGCGCCTAGAGCCCGTGCTCCGCAACGAGAGAAGCCACAGCAATGAGGAGCCTGCACACCACAATGTAGAGTAGCCCCCACTTGCCCCAACTAGAGAAAGCCCATGTGCAGCAACAAAGACCCAACACAGCCAAAAATAAATAAATTTATTAAAAAAAAGATTCTCTGTGGATAAAACAACATGTAAATAATTGGTTACAAAGCCATGTTATTTGAAGGTGCCAGACTGCACATTAACAGTCTGACACAAAGGGACAGCACAGGAAAACTATTCAAAGATAAAGATTTTTAAATCTTTGCAGTTTGAAACCTTTTAGAGCAAGTATAATGAGCTCGACACACATTTCAACACTCCACGTGTTAATCACATGTTCAAAGCATGTCTCAAAGTCATTGGAAATAGTTGCTGTCTCTGTCTCTGATATGTAAAACAGACCTGTGATGTGTAAAACTCAGGAGGTATTGATATCCACTTTTTGGCATCTGAACAGGAAACAAAGTTGTTTCGCAGTGATAATAAAGAATGAAGTAAATGCACCAGTCAAATAAAAGACAAAGTACTGAGGGAATGTATTAACAAAACGAATCCAACTAAATTCTGGTTACCTGGGGCCTACGATTGTACACACTGCATGGAAATACCCCAGCCTAAATACTGGCATAGGAGGAAGGGTACTGCTAAGCCCATCACAGTATAATCCTTTTAAATGTCCCTTTCAAGGTTGTCTCCACTCAACACTGAGTATAGGAAAACTTCCCATCAGGCAGAAACACTGGCTGTGCAATGATTGACCAAGAAATTAACACACTAATGAATAAATGATGCTAATTTATTTCTATCCCTGACAACGGGAAACAGCACACACTCTGTGTCAATGGTATGTCCTCTTTCCCACTTTTCTAAATGGTCAAGTATGTTTTTCCCTTCATTGCTTTATATCATGTGTGGCAGGCATGATGGGAAATGGCTACCAATGGTTCTGTTATTGATTTCTACCTTCATTTCACTGTGGCTAAAGAAGATACTTTGTATGATTTCAGTTTCTTAACAATGTATTGGTACTTGTATTGTGGCGTAACATATGGTCTTTCCTGGAGAATGTTCCATGTGTACTTGAGAAAAATGTGTATTCTGCTGTTGTTGAGTGGAGTGATCTATATATGGCTGTTAGGTTTAGTTGGTTAAATGTGTTATTCAGTCCCCCTACCTCTCTACTGATCTACTGTCTAGATGTGTTATCCATTATTGAAAGCAAGGTATTGATCTCGAACTATTATTTTAGAAGTATCTATTTCTTCCTTCAATTCTGTCAATGTCTGCTTCACATATTTGGGGGATGTTTGGTACATATATGTTTATAGTTGTTATATCTTCTTGATAGATTGAACTTGTTATCAACATATAGTGGCCTCCTTTTCCTCTTGTGATAGTTTTTGATTTAAAGTTTATTTTGTGTGATATTAACATAGCCATCCCAGATCTATCTACCTTCCTTCCTTCCTTCCTTCCTTTCTTCCTTCCTTCCTTCCTTCTTCTTTCTCTCTCTTTATTTCTTTTTGTTACTATTTGCATGGGATATTTTATTCTGTGCTTTAACTTTCAACCAACTTGTGTCTCTTGAAATCAAGTGAGTTTTTTGCGGACAGCATATACTTGGATTATGGATGTTTTTAAGGTCCATTCTGCCAATATTTATCTTTTTATTGGAGAGCTTAATCCACTTTTTCAAAAATTACTGATGAGGAAGAACTTAATTCTCTCTGTTTCCTGGCTGTTTTCTGTATGTCTTATGCATTTTTTGCCCCTCATTTACTCCATTACTGACTTCTTCTGTGCTTAGCCGATTTTGTTGTAGTGAACTCTTGATTCCTTTTTCATTTCTTTTTGCATATAGTCTATTGATATTTTCTTTGTGGTTATCAAGAAGATTACATTTACCCTTCTAAAGTTCAACCAATATCCTTTGAATTGGAACCAACTTCAATAGCACACAGAAACTCTGTTCCTCTACAGTTCCATTCCTCCTCCTTACATTATTGTTGTCACAAATTACACCTTTATACTTTGTGAGCCCAATAACATGGATTTATGATTATTTTATGCATTTGTTTTTTCAATCATGTAAGAAATGAAAACTAGCGTTACAAGCCAGTAGCACAATACTGGCTTTAGTATCTGCCCATGGAGATTTCTATTTCTTTATACACCTTCGAGTTGCTGTCTAGTGTCCTCTCATTTCAAGCTGAAGGTTCAATTTAGCATTTTTCATAGGGCAGTGTTAGGAAGTTGTAAAACAAACGCCCTCAGCCTTTGTTCATCTGGGAATGTGTTAACTTCTCCCTAAGTTTTGAAACCATTTTGGGCAAATATAGAATTCTTGGTGGACAATTTTTTTCCTTCAGCACTTTAAATATATATGTCTGGCCTCTTGCTTCCGTGGTTTCAGATAGGAAATTAGCTATGAATCTTTTTGAGGATCCCTGCTTTGTAACAAATTTGTTTTTTCTTTCTCCTTTGGGAGTAGAGATTCTTTCTCTGTCTTTTGGCATCTGAGAGTTTGATTATATTGTTTCTTGTTGTGGCGTTCCTTGAGTTTCTCTTAGTCCTGAAATCAGGCAAAGATTTACAGCAACCAAACACATACTGAACCAGGGAAGAGGCAATTTGAAAATGGCAGGAAAGCTTTGTGGCATTTTTACTTGCCCTTGCCCCATCTACTGTTAGTGTAGTGGTGGTCTTAAAGTGGTGGGGTCTTAATGCAGTGATAGTCTTAAAGTAGCAGCAGACCATTCCTAGTATGGGACCCTCAATCCTGCTTCAGGAGGGAGCAGAAGAGACCATACTCTCGGATTATTATGTGTATCTGTTCTAACCTGTCTGGGAGCTACCTGAAGGACTGACACAAGATGCTTATCTCTGTCTTAGCTAACCTGGAACACAGTCTGGAAAAGCAGCGGTCATTGCTCAAAAAAAGTGCAAGGTGAACTGACAAAGCACAGATGGCTGGGGCAGAAGACTGTGCATTGAAATACAATAGACCACATAAGATGCAGGAGCAAAAGTTGGGGGAGATTCTTTGGGAACTTAGAACATACAAAAAGTACACATGTGTCCAGAGAAATTAAGAAAGCCACATGCATACTCAAGATCAGATGCATGTTCTGAAAACACCAGAGGAGTCTCTAAGCTTTTACCATGGGCTGAGCCCTGAACTCAGTGCAGGTCAGCTAAATGTTGAAGGAGTGATCCAGCAATCTGCACAATGGGGAGAGGTGTGTGGTTTTGAGTGTGCGTGTGGATGTGCTTGTGTATATTTGTTTTTGTTTGTCTTAGGTGCAGGGATTCAAGGACATCTCTGTCAAAACATTAGGTAAACATGAACTAAAGGAACAGAGACTTCAGTGCCTACATACGATAAGGAGTACACTCATTGCAAAACTAGTTTGGAAAGGTCCCCAAACAAACAGACTACTACAGCCTTCAACAATCCAAAGCCAAGAAAACCCTGGGAAAGTGGGAGAATCTGATTTCCATAGACACCACATTATAATATTTGAAAGCCAAATGTTCAACCAAAAAACTCACAAGGTATACAAAGACATGGAAAAGTATGGTCCATTTAAGAAAACAAATTAATTGATGAAACCATCCCTAAGGAAGCCCAGAATTTTCTCCATTGCATATTCTTGCCTCCTTTGTCATAGATTCATTGACATAAGTGCATGGGTTTCTTTCTGGGCTCTCTATTCTGTTCCAGTGATGGATGTTTTTGTGCCGGTACCATACTGTTTTGATTACTGTAGGTTTGCAGCACAGTCTGAAGCCAGGGAGCATGATTCCTCCAGTTGTGTTCTTCTTTCTCAAGACTGTTTTAGCTATTCAGGATCTTTTGCGTTTCCATACAAACTTTAAAATTATTTGTTCTAGGTCTGTGGAAAATGCCCTTAATATGTTGATACAGACTGCATTGAATCCGTAGATGTCCTTGGGTATGATGGTCATTTTAACAATATTAATTCTTCCAATCCGTGACCATGGTATATCTTTCCAGCTGTTTGTGTCATCTTTCATTTCTTTACGCGTGTCATATAGTTTCCTGGGTACAGGTCTTTTACCTCCTTAGGCAGGTTTATTCTTATGTATTTTATTCTTTTTTATGCGATTGTAAATGGGATTGTTTCCTTAATTTCTCTTTCTGATAGTTCACTGTGAGTGTATAGAAATACAAAATTTATATATAGAAATCTAGTGTATCCTGAAAATTTACCAAGTTCATGTTTGAGCTCGAATAGTTTTTTGATGGTGTCTTTCAGATTTTCTATGTATCATGCCATCTGCCAACAGTGACAGTTTTACTTTTTCCTTTCCATTTTGGAGTCCTTTTATTTATTTATTTTTTCTTGTCTGATTGCTGTGGCTAGGATTTCCAAAACTCTGTTCAATAAAAGTGGTGAGAGTGGGCATCCTTGTCTTGTTCCTGATCTTACAGGAAATGCTTTCAGCTTTTCACCATTGAGTATGCTAGCTATGGGCTTGTCATATATGGCCTTTATTATGTTGAGGTATGTTCCCTGTATGCCCACTTTCTGGAGAGTTTTTACCATGAATGGATATTGAATTTTTTCAGAAGCTTTTTCTGCACCTATTGAGATGATTGTATGGTTTTTAGTCTTCAATTTGTTACTGTGATGATAAGAGACCTAAGATAGCTACAGAGGCTAAGTGACCTTTCCTTCCCTGAATGGGTAGGTATCCTTGTTCTGCCTTCTAACTGAGTTAGTATCTGAGTAAACAACTGCCAGGTGTCATTTAGTTCACAATACACTGCTGTGGCAATATAGAAATGAATTTGCCTAAGTCATTTGGCTTTTCTCAATTATAGTAAATGAATATACTGAATGAATACTTCAACGTAAGGAAATGTTCTTAAAAATATATTAATGTAGGCAACTTCAGTGGAGAACTGAAAACAAAACATTCAGGTAAAGGGCTGAAATAAAAGTACACTCAGTTGTATCCAGTTTCCTCTTGTAAATCTCTCTTTTTAATTTGAGTGGACAGTCACTTGAGAATATCTGACTTGGGGCTAAGGAAATCTAAGCCTTCTTGGCCACACTGTATTCTCTTATGTCATTTACTAAAGACACCAGGTGGGCTGCTGAAAAAAGAGTGGGAAAAATCAATCCCTCACATCCAAAGGGCGGCTCTTGAAAATATGTGTGTTGTTGTAGTTATTTTGCTCTTCTGGCCTCAGAAGTTCTAATCTTAACCTTAGCCCCTCATGGAGAGAGACTTTGTAAACGAATTCCCACATTACTCATTATGTGACCGTTGAAAAAGAGAAACCCAGCTCTTTCCCTGTGCTTTCAACCAGTTATCTTCTTCAAAAATCTGTTTGGATTGTTATACCTTAATCTTGCCTGGCAAGGGACTTATGGGAAGGTTCTTATTGTTTGAAAGTTTGGTGCCAGTATCTGCAAAGAAAGAAGAAAGATGTGTTTATGAAACATCCCAATAGTGAAGGTGTGTGAAAGCAACTTTTGAAAAAGTTAATTTGTCAGAGTTTAGCCGTATTATTACATTTTATTTTATTCATTGAAAATAAATAATTATCAATGAATCCTTTCTACATTTTCTAGTTTCCCAAAGTTCCCTGTATTCACATTCTAAGAGGAAAAATGGTATTTTAAGTCACTGCTCTCCACCTTATATTATTTATAATCACTCCTCGTGACCTCTTCCTTCCAAGAAATGTGATCCTGAGAAGTGTCCTTTGTTTGTCTTTGTGGAATAAGTGATGAGGATGCATCCTGGAGACCTGTGAGATGTTTAACTTGTGGCATAATGAAAGTAGGAGAGTTCTGGAAAGATCTGGAAAGGTGGCTGGTAGAGTGTGGCCAGATGTGGTGGGAGAAGAGAGACATACAGAGAGAGGGAGAGGAAATTTTCAGAAGGAGAAAATGAAACAAATAATTAAATAAGTTTTGTTGTGTGGTATGGGACGCAAGCCTTTCTCTCCCCCTTTCCTTCACAATGTCTTTGTTAAAGACTGTGTTTTTCATTAGTTTTACTAAGATAGGATTTGCCGTTTTGTTTGGATACTGAGAATGGACCCATGGAAACAGTTACATTTGGGTTATCTCTGACTGTCTTTAATGAAGAACATAAATATTGGCCACACTATCCATGCACATGCTATCACCATGTCTTTTTTGTTCTCTGTTCATATATCTAAGTCCTCTTCTTTCTTTAAGGTCAATCTCAAATCTCATCTGAAATGTACATTTATTGATAGATTCAACCCATAATGAACTGTCCCTTCTTTGTCCTCCTTAGGCTCTGATTATTTACAAAAACTCATTTTTGAACTTAGAAACTGTCCAATATGATATATTAGTTATTTCACAGCATATGTTATATCCTCAACACAATTATATGCTTTTGTGGGGCTGGGATCATACATTCTGTAATTTTTCTCAGTACTTACACTTACTTTGATAAAAAGCGCATTCATTCATCTAAACATCATTTATTGGGTGTTAATTAAATATCTCAACTCAGTAAATATTGTTTGAATGAATGCATGCATGAATGAGGGAGTATGCAATAGGTAGCCTAATGTACCGCCCAATGTGAGAAAACCAAAAACATAAACACAAAAGCAAGCCAAAAAGTGGACCAGGACTTTCTGTAAAATATCCTGCTTTTTGTTGGATGATGCCATGAAAATCAAGATGCTCCTGAAAGGTCTTAATAGCTGACCACGAATAGTAAACAATTGAAATTCTCTCAGGCTTCTTCAACCCTATCACTGGACACATTTATACCTCTCAGGAGTGGTATTAAAAGAAGAGATTAATAAAGCTTTTATAGATGAGTTGATAAATCTCTAAAGATTTAAGTCTTCATTGCCTGCTAGGTTTTCTCTATTTTGGGTTTCCAAAAGATTTCAATAAACCACAGGATAATTAAAAATTAGACATTATCTTTCTTACCTTGATGTTTTTTGATGGTAAACACCTTTTTATTGTCTCCATAGTGCTGCCTAGTTTCCACCAGTACAGTACTTAAGTGAATTTTGCTCTGGATATTGAATATTACTTAAATAACTAAAGTAACTTCCTCAGAATTATTATTCTATTCTGGTTAGGATACTATCTGCTCTGGTTTGTTAAAATTTCCCTTTAGAGTGGTTTTAATTTTGTTTCTGATAGGGTCCTAGGATTTATTGCCACACCCATCCTGCATCTGTTTTTCTTTGAATTACTCTCCTTGCAGTTTCTGATTCATACAGGGCCTTACAGGTTAGTGACAACCTGGCCATCACAACGCTGGGAAGGACAGGCCTACTTTTCAGAGGTGTTGATGTTTTCTGTACCTGAAGGTTTTCAAGAGATATCAATCTTCCTCACCACCGCCCTTGGCCCTCTTAATGGACTAAGCAGTTCCTCATGAAATTTCTGTAGGATATCTGTACCAACTTCTCAATATTGTTCCATCCTGAGTCTATAAATTCCTGGCCTCAAGGTAATGTTAGATTTCTAGCTCCAGCCCCTATTTACATAAGGCCTATACTAAGGAACGGAACCCACAGACATCAGTCCACTCTTCTTTCTCTGGATTTAATTTCTCTGTTACTTTCTGAAACATGCAGGTGTTCCTTTCTTTCTTTTAATCTCAGCTATGTGCTTTTAACCTTTTCAAAATTGACCCAGAATTTACATGTGTCTCCAGTAAGAGTACATTAAATTGAGCTTAGTCTGTTATTCTACTGGCATATTTGAGATCCAGATAATTTGCTACTTAACTGGATTCAATGACCTGTATATTTCAGGCATCTAACACTTACCATGTTCCAAATTTCCCTCCTTATAGTTAGTAATTTTCTTGGGAATCTGGATGACATAAAATGGAATAAAGTTAGTGAGTGGCCCAGGAATGCCTGAAAGTTTGTTTGTCAGAGTGGCCAGGGAAAGTTAAGCAAGGAAGAAAAGCAAATGAAAAACAGAATCCCATTATTATGGCTAAGTTTACTCCCAGGATTCCATGCAGAGCTCTCTGTAGAGCTGGGTTGGGTTATAATTTATGCCAGAGCTCTACATGGGGCTGACACCATCTCATGCCAAGCTCTCAGTTCTGGGCTAACGTCATCTCTGGTCCACTCTGTGGAGTGGAAACTTTGGAGGAATGGCCAATGTGTTCCGTGGTGTAGGAAGAGGGAAATTATGAATGTGACTTTCTAAATTGTGGAGGAACTAACCACTGTAAATGTGCCTTGAACTATGTTATTTAATTTGACCAGTCAGATCAATGACATTCCCCTTGAATGAAATGCTGCTACGTATATGAGCAGAAAAACAAAACTGGTATAAGGAATAGATAGCTAGTGGGAAGCTTCCGCATAGCACAGGGAGATCCGCTCGGTGCTTTGTGACCACCTAGAGGGGTGGGATAGGGAGGGTGGGAAGGAGGGAGATGCAAGAGGGAGGAGATATGGGGACATATGTATAACTGATTTACTTTGTTATAAAGCAGAAACTAACACACCATTGTAAAGCAATTATACTCCAATAAAGATGTTACCAAAAAAAACTGGTATAAGGAGATGGAGAGACTGGGAGTCTTATTTTCCCACCAATTAACTTTGCCTCTGACCATGACCTTCCCTTTGAGTCTCCTAGACCTTGGGGATGATCGCAGCCCCTTGGGTTGGGTGACGGCAACCCCATCTTCACTAGAACCTCTATAGTTAACTTTGATTTTTCCCACTCCGTCTATCCATCCCATGTGTGCAGTCAGACATTTGATCTTGGACTTTTCCTGACAAAATATGCTTGAATATAACCATTTCTTTTCACTCCCACTGCTACTGTTGTCACTGCCTTAACTAGGGCTTTATCTTTAAGTTCTTTATATAAATATATAAATATCTATATATAAATATACAAATAAAATATAATATTAATTCTGATGATTTTAAAGTCTTTTCTTGATAAAGACTTTTCCTGATAAAGATACACAATATCTTATATAAATATTTTTGTATTATCTGTTCTTTTCTTAGAAGTTTAGTCATATGATTCTATCTCTTGGTTTGTCTAGAACTTTTTGATTGAATGCTGGCTATTTTATTTGGCTTTTTTTGTTTTTCTCAGTGGAAACGTTGTTTTGCTTCAAAATATTTTATTCTACCTGGAAGTAGCAAATCTTCAAATTACAATTTTTTAAATGCTTTCAAATATCAATACTATAGGTGTCACAAAATCTAGAAAAATGACATTTAAAAATGAACTACTGCCAGATGTGTCTCTATAAAACTTTTCCCCCACTCTTTTAGCTATATATTCTTTAACTGCCTCCTCATACGACAGTTTATGTATTTTCGAAATCAAATTTTAAGAAATAAACTTTGTAGTTTTTAGACATAGATTTCTTGTACCATGGTTGATTAGAATTTGCTTCTAGTTATTAATAGTTTAGAAAAGTTTATTTCAGCTTCACAATTTATTATTGATAATGTCACATTAATTTTCATTGTTAACTTTGAGCAAACCTCTATGGATTACTTCCTCATAAGTATTTACTATTATAAATGCATTACTGATTTCAGTACTGCTATAGGTTTGTGCATTACAGGGATTCTGATAAAATACTCATTCATACCATTCCATTACACACATTGTTGATGGAGTATATTCATTCATTCATTCATTCATTCATTCATTTATTTATTTTTGGCTGTGTTGGGTCTTCGTTGCTGTGCGCAGGCTTTCTCTACTTGCAGGGACTGGGGGCTACTCTTCGTTGCGGTGCACAGGCTTCTCATTGCGGTGGCTTCTCTTGTTGCAGAGCACGGGCGCTAGGCACAGAGGCTTCAGTAGTTCTGGCTCGCAGGCTCAATAGTCGTGGCTCACGGGCTCTAGAGCACAGGTTCCGTAGTTGTGGCACACCGGCTTAGTTGCTCCGTGGAATGTGGGATCTTCCCGGACCAGGACTCGAACCCTTGTCCCCTGTATTGGCAGGTGGCTTCTTAACCACGGCGCCATCAGGGAAGCCCCTGGAGTATATTCTTGACAGAAGAAAATTTCCGTTTTGACTAAGCATTGATGAGAACTGAATCTTTGACTTATCTTTCACATGCCTGATGATTGAAATAATTTTCCACAGATTAGCTTCTGGTTTTGTACTTTTCAGTTCTTTTTTTCTTCTTCAAACGCACATGCTTTGAGAGCTGTGAAGTGCAAGACACGGCTATATTGTAAGGTGGGTTTTGTCCTTATGCTTCTGTGTCTTGTGCTAGGTTAAGTCAGTAGAGCAGTCAGTATGAGTACTGGAAGTTATTCCTGTAATGCGATAGTATATAGTCAATTACATATGGCGGTGTCTGAAAATCACATAATAGCCTCACTTAAAACATCTCCTTAGGGCTTCCCTGGTGGCGCAGTGGTTGAGAGTCCACCTGCCGACGCAGGGGACACAGGTTCGTGTCCCAGTCCGGGAAGATCCCACATGCCGCAGAGCGGCTAGGCCCGTGAGCCATGGCCGCTGAGCCTGTGCATCCAGAGCCTGTGCTCCACAACGGGAGAGGCCACAACAATGAGAGGCCCGCGTACCACAGAAAAAAGAAAATCTCCTTAGCCAGATTTCAAAAAAGCCTGTGGCCATTCCAATATGATCCAACATAGCGGAATATGATAGAAGGAAAATTGGCAAAGAAAGAGACGCTGGTCTTACCTGATGGAAATTAAAATATCTCACTTTTGACAATTTTGCAAAAACTTATAATTCCATGAACTAATTTCTAGGGTTCTTCATAGGACCTAAAAAGGAACCCATAGAGTTGTGGAACAACAATAGAAGCTGCTGTGATGAGAAGCCCAGGCACTGCAACAAAGAGTAGCCCCCGCTCGCCACAACTAGAGAAAGTCTGCACGCAGCATTGAAGACCCAACGCAGCCAAAATAAAAATAAATAAATAAAGATAAATAAATTTAATTTTAAAAAAGTAATACTCAAGTTTGAGGCATGAGAGGTATGATGAGGAGAAATTAGCTAATCCTTTCAGAACTTTTAAAATATCAAACTCAGTCTCTAAGATTTTAGCATTATATACAACATTGGTTACTTATTAGTGGTTTGGGAAGGCCAATTTAAAATTTTCTGATCTTACTGTATTGAAATTCACGGCCCTAATGTTTTCCACATTGATTATATGAATGATGAAGTAAAGTCAATCATGTATTTCCTTTCCAACTGGACAGAAAACAAAATTTTAAAAAGTGTTTGGACTACTGACTTCTGATTTCTTCTAAGGCAAGTGTATAGGTAATTTTTATTCCCTGATGAGGAGAAAAATGGTGGAAGAGGGCAGGGTTAGGAATTAAGATTTCAAGAGCGTGAGAGGTAGATGGCCAACCAGAGTTCCTAAGGTTCGGTGCCTGTAACTGTTGCCGCCGCTTAAGCCTGCCAAAGCAGTGGTACGGCTGCTGCCCTCGTATTTGCTACCTCTAGAAACATTCTTGCCAGTACTGGCGGCAGCGGGACTCAATTACCCCCTTTTATCACTCTCTGCAGACCCTCCAGATGACGTCTTCTGTGGGCAACGTGGCCGACAGCACAGAACCAACGAAACGTATGCTTTCCTTCCAAGGGTTAGCTGAGTTGGTACATCGAGAGTATCAGGCAGGAGATTTTGAGGCAGCTGAGAGACACTGCATGCAGCTGTGGAGACAAGAGCCAGACAATACTGGAGTACTTTTATTACTTTCATCTCTACACTTCCAGTGTCGAAGGCTGGACAGATCTGCCCACTTTAGTACTCTGGCAATTAAACAGAACCCTCTTCTGGCAGAAGCCTATTCGAATTTGGGGAATGTGTACAAGGAAAGAGGGCAGTTGCAGGAAGCAATTGAGCATTACCGGCATGCATTGCATCTCAAACCAGATTTCATCGATGGTTATATTAACCTGGCAGCCGCTTTGGTAGCAGCAGGCGACATGGAAGGGGCAGTACAAGCTTACGTCTCTGCTCTTCAGTGCAATCCTGATTTGTACTGTGTTCGCAGTGACCTGGGGAACCTGCTCAAAGCCCTGGGTCGCTTGGAAGGAGCCAAGGCATGTTATTTGAAAGCAATGGAGACGCAACCGAACTTTGCAGTAGCTTGGAGTAATCTTGGCTGTGTTTTCAATGCACAAGGGGAGATTTGGCTTGCAATTCATCACTTTGAAAAGGCTGTCACCCTTGACCCCAATTTTCTGGATGCTTATATCAATTTAGGAAATGTCTTGAAAGAGGCACGGATTTTTGACAGAGCTGTGGCAGCTTACCTTTGTGCCCTAAGCTTGAGCCCAAATCATGCAGTGGTACATGCCAACCTGGCTTGTGTATACTATGAGCAAGGCCTGATAGATCTGGCAATAGACACCTACAGGCGAGCTATTGAGTTGCAACCACATTTCCCTGATGCTTACTGCAACCTAGCCAACGCTCTGGAAGAGAAGGGCAGTGTTGCCGAAGCAGAAGATTGTTATAATACAGCTCTGCGGCTGTGTCCCATCCATGCAGACTCTCTGAATAACCTAGCCAATATCAAAGGAGACCAGGGAAACATTGAAGAGGCAGTTCGCTTGTATTGTAAAGCATTAGAAGTCTTCCCAGAGTTTGCTGTTGCCCATTCAAATTTAGCAAGTGTATTGCAGCAGCAGGGAAAACTGCAGGAAGCTCTGATGCATTATAAGGAGGCTGTTCGAATCAGTCCTACTTTTGCTGATGCCTACTGTAACATGGGAAACACTCTAAAGGAGATGCAGGATGTTCAGGGAGCCTTGCAGTGTTATACTCGTGCCATTCAGATTAACCCTGCACTTGCGGATGCCCACAGCAATCTGGCTTCCATTCACAAGTATTCAGGGAATATTCCAGAAGCAATTGCTTCTTATCGCACTGCTCTGAAGCTTGAACCTGATTTTCCTGACGCTTATTGTGATTTGGCTCATTGCCTGCAGATTGTCTGTGATTGGACAGACTATGATGAGCGAATGAAGTAGTTGGTCAGCATTGTGGCTGACCAGCTGGAGAAGAATAGGTTGCCTTCTGTGCAGCCTCATCATAGTATGCTCTATCCTCTTTCTCATGGCTTCAGGAAGGCTATTGCTGAGAGCCATGGGAACCTCTGCTTGGATGAGATCGGTGTCCTTCATAAACCACCGTACGAACATCCAAAAGACTTGAAGCTCAGTGATGGTCGACTGCGTGTAGGATACGTGAGTTCTGACTTTGGGAATCATCCTACTTCTCATCTTATGCAGTCTATTCCAGGCATGCACAATCCTGATAAATTTGAGGTATTCTGTTATGCCCTGAGCCCAGATGATGGCACAAACTTCCGAGCGAAGGTGATGGCAGAAGCCCATCATTTCATTGATCTTTCTCAGATTCCATGCAATGGGAAAGCAGCTGATCGCATCCATCAAGATGGTATACACATCCTTGTAAATATGAATGGTTATACCAGGGGTGCTCGAAATGAACTCTTTGCTCTCAGGCCAGCTCCTATTCAGGCAATGTGGCTGGGCTACCCTGGGACCAGTGGCGTGCTTTTCATGGATTATATCATCACTGATCAGGAAACTTCACCTGCTGAAGTTGCTGAGCAGTATTCTGAGAAACTGGCTTATATGCCCCATACTTTCTTTATTGGTGATCATGCTAATATGTTCCCTCACCTGAAGAAGAAGGCAGTCATCGATTTTCAGTCCAATGGGCACATTTATGACAATCGGATTGTGCTGAATGGCATCGACCTCAAAGCATTTCTTGATAGTCTCCCAGATGTGCAGATTGTCAAGATGAAATGTCCTGATGGAGGAGACAACGCAGACAGCAGTAATACGGCTCTTAATATGCCTGTCATTCCTATGAATACTATTGCAGAGGCAGTTATTGAAATGATTAACAGAGGACAAATTCAGATAACAGTTAATGGATTCAGTCTTAGCAATGGACTGGCAACTACCCAGATCAACATTAAGGCTGCCACTGGAGAGGAGGTTCCCCGTACCATTATTGTAACCACACGTTCTCAGTACGGGTTACCGGAAGATGCCATTGTGTACTGTAACTTTAATCAGTTATATAAAATTGACCCATCTACTTTGCAGATGTGGGCAAATATTCTGAAGCGTGTTCCCAATAGTGTACTGTGGCTGTTGCGTTTTCCAGCAGTAGGAGAACCTAATATTCAACAGTATGCACAAAATATGGGCCTTCCCCAGAACCGTATCATTTTTTCACCTGTTGCTCCTAAAGAGGAACATGTTCGGAGAGGCCAGCTGGCTGATGTCTGCTTGGACACTCCACTCTGTAATGGACACACCACAGGGATGGATGTCCTTTGGTCAGGGACACCCATGGTGACTATGCCAGGAGAGACTCTTGCTTCCCGAGTTGCAGCTTCCCAGCTCACTTGTTTAGGCTGTCGTGAGCTTATTGCTAAAAATAGACAAGAATATGAAGACATAGCTGTGAAACTGGGAACTGATCTAGAATACCTGAAGAAACTTCGTGGCAAAGTCTGGAAGCAGAGAACATCTAGCCCTCTGTTCAACACCAAACAATACACGATGGACCTAGAGCGGCTCTATCTACAGATGTGGGAGCATTACGCAGCTGGCAACAAACCTGATCACATGATTAAGCCTGTTGAAGTCACTGAGTCGGCCTAAATAATGACTGTGTGCACAGGAGAATTACCCTGTACCTGAGCCTCAACCTTCTGGGGGAAAGGGAACTACTTTTTCCTTATCTGTACAATACCATGCTGCAGATGGGTGACAGACAATGATAAGAAATAGCACAGCCAGACTTGCTTCCTGCATGATCATGATCATGATAGGGAGAGACACAAGAGATGGGAAACTGCTGTTCCACAAGGAGTCTCCATAGAATTTTGCAGCAGCCAGGTGTCTGGAAGGTCTGGAAGGTAAGTCTGGAAGGTCTGATCTCCCTTGGTCTTCCATAGGATGGATGGTTAGTGTGGAAGGGAGATAGAGATTGCCCAGCCGTTTTGTGATTATCATGGATTGATTGAGTCTTCTGAATTAATATTTTTCTTTATATTTTGGGTATTGGAGCTTTTAAAAATGTTTGGTTTCAGGTATTTTTATTCATGTGAAGTGTGTATGATTCTCTTGAGATAAGCTTTTAAGCTAAAATATTCCTTGTTTTAGTTTCTGAACTCTACAGATAAATGGGGACTTTGCTGGTATAGTCTTTTTATAGGTTGTGTAAACCACTTGAGCTTATATCAGTCATTTTAGTGTCTGACATAATGTTCGGAACTATCAGTGCTTTGTTGGTTTATAGATGATGGCTTAAATTATTTTCCTGGTCCGTTTCCTTCTTCCCTTCCCCCCACTTTAAAAATTCTCCTGTAACTTGGCTAACAAAAAACCAAGTCTGATTCAAAACCTCCCAGAGTGTTTCTCTTAACCGCGTCATTTGGTGCCGAATGAAGATTCTTAGGAGTGATTATTAATTCTGAAGGGCACAGTTGTGGTACTGTCACTGATGATAATAATAATGGATTTTTGGCCTAGAGTGTTGACCTATTTCACCAGTGTTTTACCGTTGACTGCCCCTCTATGCTGCTTCCAAAAGTGATAGTGTGTGTTAAGATTTTTACTTTCATTTCTAATGTATGTTTGTTTGTTTTAGTGAGTCCTGTTCTTCCTTTTTCTTTCAGCAGAAATGAAATCCCAGGTAAGTATAAGTATTCAAATATTTGATCAGTAAGTCACAGTTATCTCCAGTACATTAAATAACTTTCATCAAAAAACATGTTATAGGTAAAAAGCTCTGAAGGACCAGCTATGTATATGATAATTATGTTTCAGACCTTCTAGGGTATTATATATAATAACTTGTCTTCTGGACGTGGTCTTGAAGTCTTTATGGATTCAGTCTCAGTAGTAGCGAACTGCACTGCTACTTGGTTTGGAGTACAAATTAGACTTTAGCCCTCTTGGAGGTTGAGTTTTTGGTATTGAAAACCATAGGAATGAAATTATTGTATTTCAACAAAGGATCGAGGGCTTGAGGCTTAAACAAGGCAACATACGTGTGGGAAGCAGTCAGCCTTGAGGGCAGGTAAGGACATGCCAGGCATGCGGCCGCTGCTCGAAGGGACTGTCCCTACTTGTTCCCCTCCTTGTTCCATTCCATGGGAGATAAATCACCAGGGCCCAGAGATCAGAAAGAATGTAAAATGAGACAAGCAAAGCTGTCTCCCCCCTGCACATGCAGGTTATTTTTGATGCTTCTGGGTTTATGGGTTTCCTCCCAGGGAAGTTTATCTTGAGCCGAGACAGTCTGTAGATAATGTAAACCACCATCTGGCAACCTTCCGATTTCTAGTCTAGATAATCTGCAACTGTAGCATAATAAAATTTGCCTTGCAACCATCAGTTGTCTTGGTCCTTCTGACCCCACCCTTCGGTGCCTCTTCAGTTCCTTACCCCTTCCCTTCTGACCCTGGGGGTGAGATCCTCTTTCTCCGGCTGGTCCGCGGCAAGTGGCACTCGAACAGGGACCTGAAGCGTGAAGGCAGTTAAAAGAAAAAGAAAGTGCAGGTAAGAGAACCCTTATGCAAAATATGTGTGGCCACCAGTAAAAGTGAAACGAATAGAGGCATAAGGCAATAGTCAGAAGTAAAATAAGATGGGGCAAAAGGGCTCAAAGATGTATGAATTATTTGCTCAGGTTTTACTTTTGATGCTTAAAGCTCGGGGTAATAAAGTTTCTGAACTTTATTGTTGACTGAATTTTTACAGCATATCCATGGTGTATCTCCCTGGTTTCCTGATGGTGGCTCTGGTGACATAGAAATCTGGCAGAAAGTTGGAGAAGATTTAAAAAATTATTACGAGTCTCGAGGGCCTACTCATACTCCTGTTGTTACATATAGTTTGTGGAATCTGATAAAAATATGTTTAGATTCTTCTCATGATAGTGTTGATTTGAATGTAAAGTCAGAAAAACATAAGCCTCTGACAGAAGGAGAGACTGTATTATCAGCTACTGTGTCGCCGCTTCCTAAACCGAAAGAGCTAATTAATTTAAATATTTTAGATGAAGAGGAACATTTTGACTTAACAGATGAGGCTTGTAAACATAAAAGAGAGAAATGTCCTGAGGATGATTTTCTAGTGGCTGTGATAGATAAGTCAGTGAGAAAGCTGCAGGTTAATAAGGACTGTCTTCCTCAAAAATCTACATCTGTAAAAATGCTCAGTCCCTTGCAGCACGCTGTACAAGGAGCCATAAAACGAGGAGAAGATCCTATTTTCTGTTGTCCCGTCATAGAGAGACCTGATCCTAATAATCCTCAACAAGCTACTAGGGAGCATCAGGCTCTCCCTTTTAAAGTTTTGAAAGATTGAAAATCTGCCTGTGCTCAATATGGGCCCACTGCTCCTTTTACTGCTGCTATGGTTGACAGGAGAAGCTCTTCCCCCCGCTGATTGGAAGTCTATTGCACGAGCTTGTTTAAATGGTGGAGATTATTTAATATGGAAGTTTGATTTTTATGAACGGGCTGCTGAACAAGCAGAAAAGAATGCTGCCCATAATATTCCAGTTGATTATCATATGCTGATTGGGGAAGGACAATATCTTTCTTTACAAGATCAATTAACTTATCCCTTTGTTGCTTATCCTCAAATAAATCATTTGGCATTACAAGCCTGGAGGAAATGTCCTTCTACACACAAAACTGAGGACCTTTCAACAATTAGACGGGGACCTGATGAACCATACGCTGATTTTGTAGATAGGTTGTCACAGGCGGTGGGGAGACTCATTGCGGACGGACTCACTGGTACGATTGTAGTTAAGCAGCTTGCTTTTGAGAATGCTAATAAGGCATGTCAGGCTGCGATTCGACCTTGGAGAAAACGGGGAACATTGGAGGCTTATATTCGCCTTTGTGCAGGCATTGGGCCTACTTATATACAGGGTGCTGCTGTGGCTGCAGCATTAACTAACGTGGGGTTTAAAAACAATCAAAAGAAAACAAAGACTTGTTTTAAATGCGGAAAGGGCAGGTCCTTTTGCTAGAGAATGTAGATCTTTTAATTCTAACCCTAGTCCTTCCTTCCCTACTCAGAAACCTCCAGATGGTCAGAAAATCCCTGGTTTATGCCCTACATGCAATAGGGGGAAACATTGGGCACAAGATTGTTGCTCAGTGGCCCACAAGGATGGGCCACCACTGTCGGGGAACTCCTCCCGGGGCCTTCCCCGGCCCCAACAAATAATAAGGGCAATGTCTGTGTATCCTCCTCAAATTATCAATCAGACATTAACCAAAAACAGAAACATACAATATCCTCGCTCTCCAGAGCAACACCAGGAAGCGCAGGACTGGAGCTCAGTACCTCCGCCCGATATGTATTAACTCCTGAAATGGGTCCTCAGGCCCTCTCTACGGGCATCTGTGGACCTTTACCCAAGGGTTTGATGGGACTATTATTGGGAAGAAGTAGTGTCGCCATGAAAGGTTTAACTGTTATGCCAGGAGTCATAGATTCTGACTACGAAGGAGAAATAAAAGTCATGGCACAAACTATTAAAAATATAATAACTATTTCTCCTGGTGATAAAATTGCACAATTGCTACTTTTGCCCTTTGTACCTCATGGACAAATTTTACAACATCAAAAGAGAGAAACAAAGGCTTTTGGATCGTCTAATGCTGCCTACTGGATTCAGAAGATAGGGAAAGAACGTCCAGAAATGAAATGAACCATTAATGGAAAGGTTTTTTCAGGTTTGTTAGACACTGGAGCTGATGTCTCTGTTATGACGCAGGTACACTGGCCTAAACGTTGGCCCATTAGTCCTACTATTACAGAACTTCACGGAATAGGACAAAGTTCTTCTCCTATGCAAAGTAGTCAGTTTTTTTTAATGGCAAGATAGTGAGGGCCATTCAGGATATTTCCAGCCTCATGTTTTGCCTGGGCTGCCTTTAAACCTCTGGGGCCGAGATATATTAAAAGAAATGGGAGTATTACTTTATAGTCCAAACTCTCAAGTCTCTAATATGATGTTGTATCAAGGATTTCTTCCCACAAAAGGGCTGGGAACAAATCAACAAGGAACTGTCTGTCCTATTGATGTGAAAATAAAAAGTGATAGACAAGGTTTGGGTTTTTCTTAGGCGCCTTGGATTCTCCACTCACTGCTGATCCAATTACTTGGCTGACTGATGACCCTGTATGGGTGGACCAATGGCCCCTCACAAAGGAGAAATGAGAAGCTGCAGAACAATTAGTACTGGAACAATTAGGGCATTTAGAAATTTCCAGTAGTCCTTGGAATACTCCTATTTTTATTATCAAGAAAAAATCTGGAAAATATAGGTTATTACAGGATCTAAGAGCTGTTAATAAAACTATGCTAATAATGGGAGCTCTTCAACCAGGCCTACCCTCTCCAACAGCCATACCACACAATTATCATCTTTTAGTTATAGATTTAAAAGATTGTTTTTTCACTATTCCTTTGTTTCCTGAAGATAGAAAACATTTTGCTTTTAGCTTGCCTTCCTTAAATTTTAAGGAACCCATGAGGAGATTTCAATGGAAAGTATTGCCTCAGGGCATGGCAAATAGTCCTACATTATGCCAAAAATATGTGGCTCAGGCCTTGACTCCTGTGAGAAAAAGGTTTCCATCGTTATATCTCATACATTATATGGATGATATACTTTTAGCCACTGATAATATTTCTTTATTAGAGACTGCTTTTCAATTTTTACAACAGTCCTTACAATCATTTGGCTTGGTCATTGCCTCAAAAAAAATTCAAAGACAATCTCCATTTTTATATTTGGGAAAATATATTGATAACACTACTATTAGGCCTCAAAAACTGCAAATTCGAGTTGATAATTTAAAAACATTAAATGCTTTTCAAAAATTACTTGGAGATATTAATTGGCTAAGGCCTTCCTTAAAACTTACTACTGCTCAATTACAGCCTTTGTTTGATAATCTTAAAGGTGACTCAGATCCTTCTTCTTCACGCTCTATGACTCCAGAAGGATTTCAAGCTTTACAAATAGTCAGTAGATCTATCAGTTCTACACAATTAACTAGAATTCATACTCACCTTCCAATTTTCTTAATAATTTGTCCAACTCCTCATGTGCCTACTGCCGTCTTATGGCAAACTGTTGGAATTATTGAATAGATTCATATGAAATCTACACCCTCTAAAGTTATTAACCCTTATTATGAACTTATTAGTAATTTAATAATGCAAGGTAGAACTAGATGCTTACAACCTATAAGTATAGAACCTTCTCAAATTATTATCCCTTATTCAGTTAGTCAACAAAATTGACTTTTTCAACATAATAATGAATGGGGTCTTGCTCTTGCAGGATTTTCAGGTACCTTGGAACGCCATTACCCTGCTGATAAATTGATCCAATTCAGCAAACTTAACTCATATCTTTCCTTCTATAATTAGGCAACAGCCTGTTCCTCATGTACCTTTGGTTTTTACGGACGGTTCTTCTTCAGGAGTGGCTACTGTAATCACTGACCACGGAACAAACCTCGTTAAAGAAACTTCCTTGACTTCAGCTCAACGTGTTGAACTGTATGCTGTCATTATGTCTTTTAAACATTTGCCTTCTATATCTTTTAATTTGTTTTCTGATAGTAAATATCTTATTAGCTTGTGATTTCTTCTGGAGACTGAGAGCATAGGACATACTAATGACCCTGAATTATCATCCTCTTTTTGTTTGCTTCAACAGCTTATTCGTTCCCATGATGGTCCTGTTGCAGGTCTGTATATCCGTGCTCATTCTAACTTGCCTGGTCCATTGACTAAACTTAATGCGACTGCAGATGTTTTAACTCGATCTAAACGTGATCTTTATCCTGTACATTTTCCTCCCAAGAATAGAGTTGAAGTTACTCCTCCTCCTCAATCTCTTTTCCCTAAAGCAGGACAGGTCCCAATTTACCGTACTCCTCCTTTCCGTTCATCATGCTGTCAAGAATGGCTAATGTACTGCATTCATTATCTTCATACTCTTGATACTCATGGTCCATGTCCTGGACACCCTCATATTATGGTAAGTTATGATCAAACTGCTTCACAAGCAGCACAGCCGTTGCACGCTTTACACCGTCAGTCGGCGGCTACATTACACGCACAATTTTCCCTTACTGGTGAAGCCGCCCGACAAATTGTTAAGCAATGCCCACAATGCTTACCTCACCTTCCTGTTCCACATTATGTTGTTAATCCTCGTGGATTATTACCTAGACATTTATGGCAAATGGATGTTACTTGTATTCCGTCTTTTGGGAAATTACAGTTTGTTCATGTCACTATCGATACTTATTCTGGTTTCCTCTGTGCTACAGCACAGACCGGAGAAGCTACTAAACATGTTATCACTCATTTATTACACTGTTTTGCTTTCATGAACCTTCCCAAAATTATTAAAACAGATAATGGGCCCGCTGCTTTTGCAACATTTTGTAATTCATTACAAAATTACCCATATTACAGGCATTCCATATAACCCTCAAGGACAATGTATTATAGAACGTGCAAATAGATCTTTAAAGCTAACTACTGAAAAAATAAAAAGGGGGGAATTGTATAGAACAACACCACAGAACCTTATAAATCATGCTCTGTTTATTTTAAATGTTCTCACTGTTGACAAATTTGGCTGCTCTGCAGGGGGAAGGTTGGTGGCTGAGCCAAGATTGGCCTCTCAATCTCCGGAGGTCCTCTGGAAAGATCCGTCAACCAGCACTTGGCGTGGTCCTGATCCTGTGTTGATTTGGGGACGTGGTCACGTGTGTATCTTTCCCAGATCAGTGCCTGGACTTTGCTGGCTTCCTGAGCGCTTAGTCAAGCAAATAGATGGCTCGCCATAGCTCACCTAGTTCAGAAGATGAAGAAGCTCTGCACCTCTCCTGAAAATTTGACAGTGTTGATTCAGAAGAAGAAGAAGAAGAGGAGACCACTTGCCAGGACGACTCAAAGGAGTGCTGTTCCAACTTGGGGACAAATTAAACAACTGGTTTCATGAGCTCAAGAGTCAGTGAAACAACAGAATAATCCTGTTACACCTGTAACTTTATTTTTGGTTATGTTGGCAACCATTTCATGTGTTCCCTCTGTTAATGCAGCAACTTACTGGGCCTATGTACCTTATCCTCCACTATTACAACCCATATCTTGGTCTGAAGCAGAGTTTCCTGTATTTTACAATGATAAGTGTTTATGGGCCTCTTATTGGGAATATAAAACAAATCAATATGTCTGTAAATTATACTAACTGGTTTAGTACCCATCCTGTCTGTCTTAGCCCATTGAATCTGGAAACTGGATGTGTAAAGGCTATTAGTTATGAGCATACAGATGTTTATGAGGGAACGGATCAATCAATTAGTTTGTCAGGCTCTCCAGGCATCCTTCGTTTTACAGGAACCAACATTACTCTTACATGCCCGGCTACCAGCCGACGAGAGGATCTTAAGGATACCATCATTTGGTATAAAATGGGCAAGCTATTAATATTAGAGGTCAAATCTCATACGCCTCACCACTTAGGGATTCCGCTATTACTATAGCCAAGGTTACAGGTGAAGATTCAGGAAATTATTTCTGTATGAAGTGTTTACTTGGAGGACAAGGGATACTTATAGCTGGACGTAAGGTTACTATGCTTAACAGAAAATCAAAAAATCAATTGCCTCCCCTTACGACCGTTAACTTTCCTGGATCCAATTTTGAACATTGCAATGCATCTGGGAATAATAACCAAATATGGTGTACTATAGATTATACCAAGGTGTCAATTCTTATCTCTTCTTTTCCCATCATAGATAGGTTTATCACATTTCAAAAGAACTGGGATATATGGAAACTAGCTCTAACTTATTCCAATACACCTGTTATAACTTGTGTTGCTCCTCCATATACACGTTTGTGTGGTTCTATTAACATTGGTAATTCTTCCAAAGGAGGATATAATATTAGCTGTGTTAATTGTATTTTTAGCAGTTGTATGTTCCCTTCTGCAGGAACGCAATCTGTGCTTATACTAAAGCAACCCATGTATGTTATGGTGCCTGTACATCTGAGAGAACCTTGGTATGAAGATACTGGAGTACAGGCATGGGTGGAAGTCTCTAAAGCCTTGCAGAGGAGACGCTTTCTTGGGTGGCTAATAGTAAGTTTACTTGCGTCGGCTGCTCTGTCTGCTACTGTGGCTACTGCCGGTCTTGCTCTTTCACAGAGTATTAATCATGCTCACTTTGCTAATCAGTTATCTCAACATACCAGTCTTGCTTTATCTTTACAAAGTCACATATATTTATGGATTAATAACAAGTTAGATGAATTTAAAAACGCAATTTTGGGGATTGGAGATCAGATGGCAGCATTAAAATTGAGGATGCGTTTAGCTTGTCATGCAAAGTATACATGGATGTGTGTTACTCCTTAAAAGTACAGTGACTGTATTTGGGAATGGGAAAAAGTAAAAATGCATCTGCTGAGTGTTTGGTCAGATAATAATATTAGTCTTGATCTTAAGAAATTAAATGCTGAAATTCAGGATATACAAAATACACATCTTGATGATGTTTCGCCAGAAGATGTAATTCAAACTTTACTGGATCATTTAAAGTGGTTAAACCCTCAGTCTTGGATTACTGGAAGGTTGTCAGGATTTATTACCCTGGCCATAATTTGCCTATTATTGATAATAATCTTCTCATGTCTGTTTCGTATCCTCATGCAACAGTACACTACTCTCGGCACTAAACTTCATGGAATTATTTTGCAGCAAAAGTTAAAAAATAAAAAAGACCTGTGGGAAGCAGTCAGCCTTGAGAGCAGGTAAGGACATGCCAGGCATGCCGCCGCTGCTCGAAGGGACTGTCCCTACTTGTTCCCCTCCTTGTGCCATTCCATGGGAGATAAATCACCAGGGCCCAGAGATCAGAAAGAATGTAAAATGAGACAAGCAAAGCTGTCTTCCCCCTGCACATGCAGGTTATTTTTGATGCTTCTGGGTTTATGGGTTTCCTCCCAGGGAAGTTAACCTTGAGCCGAGACAGTCTGTAGGTAATGTAAACCACCATCTGGCAACCTTCCGATTTCTAGTCTAGATAATCTGCAACTGTAGCGCAATAAAATTTGCCTTGCAACCATCAATTGTCTTGGTCCTTCTGACCCCATTCTTCGGTGCTACTTCAGTTCCTTACCCCTTCCCTTCTGACCCTGGGCGGTGAAATCCTCTTTCTCCGGCTGGTCCGCGGCACACATGAATATATGTTTTTGTCTTGCTGTACTGCACCTGTGCTGTCTAGTAACAGATATTTTGTCTGCTAGTAGTGTTCTAGATTATGTCTTTCCAAAGCGCTGAGGCAGTGCACCTATTCTGTAGTTGCAGCTGATGCCTGAATGTAGCCTAGCTGACAAATTATTGATTAATAAGAACTTGAATTTCTCAAAGATTTGTACTGTTAACCAAAATCTGAGCAAGGAGTCTCAAATGTAATTCTTAGCCAGAATTACATGTTAATGAACCATTTAACAGTGTGAATCAAGGAACATCAGTGTAAGGCTTTCTTTTAATTTATTTTTTACCTGCTTGAAATATCAGTTAAAGTTTGCCAGCTTGGTTGCAGATGAACGGACGTTTGAAGTTCACCAAACTACTTAATGTGGGATAGGATAATAGACTTCCAGCGCCCTCAAGGCTGTGACCTTGCAGCCATTTTACATAGCACATCCTCCTCCTATAGGGATGAACCTTTCCCTGGCCCGAAAAGTAGCAGCTCTGTTGAAGCTTTGCTTATTGTAACAGGATTTTGTTTCCAGGTTACATGTCTGTGGAAGACTTAATTCTGAATAGAGATATAGATATTACTGGAAACTAATTGTTTTTTCTATTATACTCTGATTTATCAAAACAGTAAAACATTTAAACTGTGCTACAGAAATTCAGAAGTTGTCTTGCAATCTTTAAACAATAAATGAATGAGTTGCCCTTAAAAAAAAAAAAAGGATTAAGCAGTTAAGCTGTTGGTCCCACATCAGACAAATTTTCCTATACCTTCTGTCAATATTGTTAACAGAGACTGTTATTTTATTAATCCTTATGATCCCGTGATTCTTTCTTTCATGTTTCAGGGCACAGCAGGTGAGAGAGTGGATTTGTTAAGCTGGGTGGGTTTATCCTTCTTTTATGCGTTCATTCAATTTATGTTCATTTACTTATTGTACACACATGGCAATAGAAGCTGCTAAAGCAATCATTGCTATTCTGCAAAACAACAAGGCACAGAAGCAGATGTCTTATTTCTGAGATTTCTCCCCCCAGGATTATTATGATTAAAGATCCTTTCCCCCCACTCCCTGGAGAGGACAAGGGGCTGCTCGCTGGAGGTTTTTTAATGACTTGGGGAAAGGCTCAAATATCCCCCCATTATGGTAATCCACCCCAGGGGCAAACCACACGAGAATATTATGAATTTCTTTTATTGTTCTATCCTTGCAAAGGTAATACTCAGCCCATTAGAATATGAAAACTATACTGTCAAATTTCAGAATTACATGGATGAAGAAAATCACCAGTGGCATCATATCACGTGTGTTATAGTTGTATTTACTATATTGACTATATTAACTATGTTGTGTTAACAATATATTGTATAACTATATATTGAAAAGGCAAAATGCTGTAACTTATTTCAGAAAAAATAATTATGTTGGCAAACCCCAAATTGTACACTGTAGACAGGTCCTAGGAAAAGAAGATTTAATTCATAGTGGACAAGAGGTTAGCTTCTGTTTTCAGCCATGTGCTATTTCAAGAATTAAACGTCATGAATAATACAGGATATAAGAGGAATAGTCTAAAGACGGAAAAGCACATTTTGATTAGGAAAGAGAATTTAAGGCTTAAGTCTTTTTTTTTTAAGGAAAACTGCCTTATTACTATGAGATAAGAGAATTGTTTCCTTCTTTTCTTCCTTGCTTTCTTCTTTTTCTTTTTTTTAACCTTTTTAATTTTGGATATTTGACCTCTAAGCTGAGATGACTGAAAATGCCTCCTCTGGGCATCAACATTTTTGAAAGACTTTTTCCCCCTCCCTAAGGGCTGTTTGTCTCTTGGAGGCATTGTCCACATTACTCACCAAGAGGCAAGCATTTGTCCTTGCACTAAATGCTGACATGTCCTGATAAGAGGGAAGCTGCAAAGTAGAAGAATTGAAGGTCAATATGTTGATATTGGTCAAGAGCATTGATGTACATTTGTGTATTGGGGAAGGGGAGAGAAGCTTGAGAGTGGGCCAGTGGGGAGGGGTAAATATTTTGTGATGCTGTCTACCTATGGGCTTATAAAGTTTACAGCTGCATTAGGAGGACAAGCATTACCATTAGCATGAAAAGTAGGGCAGACCTCAGTTGCAAAAGCTTCTAGCCATACACATAGGGCAATACGTAAATGATACACCTTATTGCATTCACCCATTCACCCTCCCCTGTTCATGCTAATTGGAAATTTCAATCCATTTCAGAGAAGTAACACAACTATCGATCATTTTCCCTGGCACAAATCTTCCTAGAGCTCACGCACTAGCCCATGTGTCTTAGATTTAATATCTGATCACTAGCTGGATTGAAGCCAAGAGGTGGTTCCCAAAGTTGCTGCACACTAGAATCACCTGGGGAACTCTGAGACCTCCCTGTGCCCAGGCTCCTCCCTAGACCTACTGAATCAAAATCTCTGGGGCTGGGACCCAGACACCAATGTTTTTCTTAAAAGCTCTTTAGGTAATTCAAATGAGCAGCAAAGCTTGAGAAGCAGCCCAATAACGGGAACAAACTTATTTCACACAGATAAAGTGGGGCAATTCATATGTTAAAAGAACATGAATATATGTCCATGCCTCTCTCACGCTTTGTCACAGTTTACCCTTCCCCCTCCCCATATCCTCAAGTCCGTTCTCTAGTAAGTCTGTGTCTTTATTCCTGTTTTACCCCTAGGTTCTTCATGACATTTTTTTTTCTTAAATCCATATATATGTGTTAGCATACAGTATTTGTCTCTCTCTTTCTGACTGACTTCTACACTGTTGGTGGGGATGTAAATTGGTGCAACCACTAGGGAAAACGCTATGACAGTTCCTCAAAAAGCTAAAAATAGAGCTACCATATGATCCAGCAATCTTACTCCTGGGCAAATATCTGGACAAAACTATAATTCGAAAACATACATGCACCCCTATGTTCACAGCAGCACTATTTATAATAGCCAAGACATGCAAACAACCTAAATGTCCACTCACAGATGAATGGATAAAGAAGATGTGATATATATAAAATGGAATACTACTCAGCTATAAAAAAAAATGAAATAATGCCATTTGCAGCAACATGGCTGGACCTAGAGACTATTATACTAAATGAAGTAAGTGAGAAGGAGAAAGACAAATACCATATGATACCACTTATATGTGGAATCTAGAATATGATACAAATGAACTTATCCATGAAACAGAAACAGACTCACAGACATAGCACACAAACTTGTGGTTCCCGAGGGGAAGGGGGAGGTGGGGGAGTGATGGATTGGGAGTTTGGGATTAGCAGAGGTAACCTATTATATATATGATGGATAAACAACAAGGTCCTACTGTATAGTACAGGGAACTATAGTCAATGTCCTGTAATTAACCATAATGGAAAAGAATATGAAAAATTATATATATGTATAACTGAATAACTTTGTTGTACAGCATAAACTAACACAACATTGTATATCAACTATACTTCAGTAAAATAAATTTTTTAAAAAAGGAAAAAAACATGAATATATATATATATACTTATAGATATATATATATATTTCTTTTTTTCCTCTTTATTCTGTTTGTGTTTCAAATAGGCTTTTTTTTTTCCTTCTGCAAAAAGCGTTATTGTTTCCATTTGGTCCAAGGCTTGGGAGAGGGCTCCAGGGCGGTTACAAAGCTGCCTAGTAGCTGCAGAGCAGGGCTTCAGGCAGAAGCTCTGATGCCAGAGGGGCTCCTCAGAGGCCGCTGGACTTCAGAGACTCCTGTTTGTGCTCGAGGGTGAGCCTTTCAAAGAGATACTCGCCCAGCACAGCCTGCGGACCAGCCAGCCTGCGGAGGTTGGTCAGGTGGTCGCCCATCTTCTTGATGAGTTTCACCTGCTCCTCCAGGAAGCGGCTCTCCAGGAAGTCACAGAGGTGGGAGTCTGCGCGGGCGGAACCCAGAGCGCGCAGATCTGATAGTGCCTGGTGCAGGCTCTTCCCCCTAAGAATGGCAGCTTCCACAGCGTCCTGGGTTTTACCCCACTCATCTTGAGAAGGCTTCCGCGCATCCTGGAAGAGGGCGCGGCCACAGCACTGGTTTTGCATTTTCAAGAGACGCTGGGCGCCCTCACACTTCTCCTCAGCCAGTTGGCGAAAAATGTGGCCCACACTGTCCAGAGTCCCATTGTTGCTGTCGAAATAGAAGCTCAGAGAGAGGTAAGTGTCCCCAGATGCATGTTGAACAGGCGGTGGACAGCGGCCTCCACCTCGATGGAATAATTCTGACGAACCTGGGAAACTCGTGGTTGATCAGTGATAAAGAGCTAAGCTCAAAAAACGGTGTTGGCCTGTCCTGGAGGCTGAGGATAGCTGAGTGGCTGATTCCAAAGGTTGCGACAGGAAGAAAGGTTGGAGGGTGGTCAGGGGCTGGAGCAAGGAGCGTCCCTGGGTCTGTTCATTCCAAACACTGTTGAAGCAAAAGACAGAACTGCAGGACTGCCGAGCGCACTGCCTCAAATAGGCTTTGATATAAATGAACAAGAAGTCCAAGCAAGGACAAAACTTACCCTTCCCCCCACCAAAATAGCTGGCGATACTAGAATCTAGACCTGGGAAGGGATTCTTCCATTACTTTCTGAACATTCCAAGCCACTAGAGCAGTGGTTCTCAAAGTATGGTCACCTTGTAACCAAGCAGTACCCTATGGGGCCTTCCTAGGACAGACCCATCCCCCATATCCTCTGCTGTAGTTCCTCTCTGAAGTACTCCGATAATAGTATCTCAGGCATATTTCTTGAGTTTTCAGATGCTAAAAACCACCACCCAATGGAAGAAATTAACTCCTTGATGATCATGAGCACGTAGCCCCCAGACCTTCTGGCACCTAAGGATGGATAATGTTACCTGCCCTGTGGCCTCAACATCAACCAATCAGAGGATTGTGCACGAGCTGATCACATTCCCTGGGACGTCCCTCCCTCACCTGGCCTTTAAAAATGCTTTGCTGAAATCCTTTGGAGATTTCAGGGTGTTTTGGAACTCGGGCCACCCCTCTCCTTGCTCGATCCTGCAATAAACCTTTCTCTGCTCCAGACTCCAGCCTTTAGGTTTGTTTGGCCTCACTGTGCTTCAGACAGACGAACCTGCATTCGGTAACAACCTGACCAGTTTTACCAGCGTCCCCTGATAATGTGTCAGATATTCAAGTTTTAGGGCCCTGTCCCAGCCCTATGGAATCAGCAGCTCTGGTGGGGCTCAGTGATCTCTGTTATAACAGGCCCTCCAGATGATTTTTATTCACCTTAAAGTTTGAAAATATCTGCATTGTCAGCTGGCCAAAGCGTCCACCAGCAGGTGAAGGGGATTGGTGCCTGGAAAAGATAGGGACCAGCCAAGGCAAGTACAGCAGCATTTGCCGTGGTAGTAATGGAGAATGCCTTTTCTCCACTGGTTGGCACAGACTAGGATCTGGGAGCAGTGGCAGGGTTATTTAGGATGCTTTACATTTCAATGTAGAGGGACCGCTGTCCTGGTTTGCCAGGGACTTCCCCTGTGTGAGCACTTAAAATCTCATCTTGGCAAACCCCTTAGCCCTGGGTTTGAAAAACGTAGGGAATAACATGAAATTTAGGGGAAACATGATCTAGGTTTTGGGCAAGTCACAAGTGCTAATTAAAGCTAAGCAAGTATGGACAACACTAGCGTTCTTTAGCCCTTTGCGGGGAGGTAAATCTGATTGGGTGAAAGGACTTATTGTTGAGAGATCTTTGTAGAAACATCCCCTTCTGCTTAGTCCGCTGGTTCTCAGTTCTGGCTAGACATTGGCATCGTCTGAGGAGATTTAAAATGATTTTATTGGTCTACGATGACCAACCGTCAGTGTGAGGGTTTTTAAAAAGTGCTTCAGATGATTCTAATGCACAACCAAATTTAGGTGCCACTGCTTAAGCTTTTGAACCGCTGCTGCATATTTGCACCTCATCTTCCTATGAGAATATCCAACTGTAGTTGAGGTTTGTTTTTTTTTTTTCTTTTTCTAACTGTCTTATAAGATTTACTGTCTTAAATAAGGTTGAATGTACAGAAAATCTTGCTAGTCCATCTGGTATAGCTGGATACTTAGAATAATATAGTTAAGATATATACCATTTAAGTATTGTGACTGGCCTTTTTTTGAAATTAACATATGCATTGAATTAGTATGTTCTCTTTTGAAGTTGTTATGTTGGGGAGCTATACCTCTAATCTGCCATTACTAAATATCTGGACACCTCTTATTAGGAATTGCTTTTAGAAATCTTTAGGGATTAAAACCAAGATTGCTGTATTATTTGTACTGGAACCACAAAAACCTCACAGAGTTCCCCCGCTGTACCTTCTACCCCCATCTCTAACCCTTGGCAACTTCTAAACTGTTCTCCATCTCCACGGTTTTGTTATTTTAAGAAAAATATGTAAACATAATCATGAATTACTTAATCTTCGGAGATCGGCTTTTCAAAATTTTTCCCTCGGCATCATTCCCTTGAAGTTCATTTCAATTTTTGCATATATTAATAATTTGTTCCAGAAACTTCCGGGAAGATGGCAGAAGAGTAAGACGCGGAGATCACCTTCCTCCCCACAGATACACCAGAAATACATCTATGCGTGGAACAACTCCTACGGAGCACCTACTGAACGCTGGCAGAAGACCTCAGACCTCCCAAAAGGCAAGGAACCCCCCACGTACCTGGTTAGGGCAAAAGAAAAAACTAAACAGAGACAAAAGGATAGGGACGGGCCCTGCACCAGCGGGAGAGAGCTGTGAAGGAGGAAAAGTGTCCACACACTAGGAGCCCCTTCGCGGGCGGAGACTTCGGGTGGCGGAGTGGGGGAGCTTGGGAGCCACGGAGGAGAGCACAGCAACAAGGGTGCGGAGGGCAAAGCGGAGAGATTCCAGCGCAGAGGATCGGGCCGAACGGCACTCACCAGCCGAGAGGCTTGTCTGCTCACCCGCCGGGGCGGGCGGGGCTGGGAGCTGAGGCTCCGGCTTCTGTCGGAGCGCCGGGAGAGGACTGGGGTTGGCTGCGTGAGCACAGCCTGCAGGGCGTTGGTGCGCCGCGGCTAGCCGGGAGGGAGTCCGAGGAGGGGTCTGGACCTGCCGAATAGGCAAGAGACTTTTTCTTCTCTCCTTGTTTCCTGGTTCGCGAGGAGAGGGGATTAAGAACGCTGCTTGGGAGAGCTCCAGGGACGGGCGCGAGCCGCGGCTAAAAGTGAGGAGCACAGAGACGGACATGAGACGCTAGGGCCGCTGCTGCCGCCACCAGGAGGCCTGTGTGCGAACACAGGTCACTGTCCACACCCCCTTCTGGGGAGCCTGTGCAGCCCGCCACTGCCAGGGTCCCGGGATCCAGGGACAACTCCCCCGGGAGAACGCACGGCGCGCCTCAGGCTAGCAACGTCACGCCGGCCTCTGCCGCCGCAGGCCCACACCACACTCCGTGACCCTCCCTACCCCCCCACCCCCACCCCGGCCTGAGTGAGCCAGAGCCCCCGAATCAGCGGCTCCTTTAACCCCGTCCTGTCTGAGCAAAGAACAGACGCCCTCCGGCGACCTACACGCACAGGCGGGGCCAAATCCAAAGCTGAGCCCCTGGGAGCTGTGAGAACAAAGAAGAGAAAGGGAAATCTCTCCCAGCAGCCTCAGAAGCAGCGGATTAAAGCTCCACAATCAACTTGATGTACCCTGCATCTGTGGAATACATGAATAGACAACGAATCATCCCAAATTAAGGAGCCCTGTGGATGAAAGGCTCTTGGTGCTGCAGCCAGGAATCAGTGCTGTGCCTCTGAGGTGGGAGAGCCAACTTCAGGACACTGGTCCACAAGAGGCCTCCCAGCTGCACATAATGTCAAACAGCGAAAATCTCCCAGAGATCTCCATCTCAACGCCAGCACCCAGCTTCACTCAACGACCAGCAAGCTACAGTGCTGGACATCCTATGCCAAACAACTAGCAAGACAGGAACACAACCCCACCCATTAGCAGAGAGGCTGCCCAAAATCATAATAAGTCTACAGACACCCCAAAACACACCACCAGACGTGGACCTGCCCACCAGAAAGACAAGATCCAGCCTCATCCACCAGAACACAGGCACTAGTCCCCTCCACCAGGAAGCCTACACAACCCACTGAACCAACCTTAGCCACTGGGGACAGACACAAAAAATAACAGGAACTACGAACCTTCAGCCTGCAAAAAGGAGACCCCAAACACAGTAAGATAAGCAAAATGAAAAGACAGAAAAACACACAGCAGATGAAGGAGCAAGATAAAAACCCATGAGACCTAACAAATGAAGAGGAAATAGGCAGTCTACCTGAAAAAGAATTCAGAATAATGATAGTAAAGATGATCCAAAATCTTGGAAATAGAATAGACAAAATGCAAGAATCAGTTAACAAGGACCTAGAAGAACTAAAGATGAAACAAACAATGATGAACACAATAAATGAAATGAAAAATACTCTAGATGGGATCAATAGCAGAATAACTGAGGCAGAAGAACGGATAAGTGACCTGGAAGATAAAATAGTGGAAATAACTACTGCAGAGTAGAATAAAGAAAAAAGAATGAAAAGAACTGAGGACAGTCTCAGAGACCTCTGGGACAACATTAAACGCACCAACATTCGAATTATAGGGGTTCCAGAAGAAGAAGAGAAAAAGAAAGGGACTGAGAAAATATTTGAAGAGATTATAGTTGAAAACTTCCCTAATAAGGGAAAGGAAATAGTTAATCAAGTCCAGGAAGCACAGAGAGTCCCATACAGGATAAATCCAAGGAGAAATATGCCAAGACACATATTAATCAAACTGTCAAAAATTAAATACAAAGAAAACATATTAAAAGCAGCAAGGGAAAAACAACAAATAACACACAAGGGAATCCCCATAAGGTTAACAGCTGATGTTTCAGCAGAAACTCTGCAAGCCAGAAGGGAGTGGCAGGACATATTGAAAGTGTTGAAGGAGAAAAACCTGCAACCAAGATTACTCTACCCAGCAAGGATCTCATTCAGATTTGATGGAGAAATTAAAACCTTTACAGACAAGCAAAAGCTGAGAGAGTTCAGCACCACCAAACCAGCTCTACAACAACTGCTAAAGGAACTTCTCTAGGCAAGAAACACAAAAGAAGGAAAAGACCTACAATAACGAACCCAAAACAATTAAGAAAATGGGAATGGGAACACACATATCGATAATTACCTTAAATGTAAATGGACTAAATGCTCCCACCAAAAGACACAGATTGGCTGAATGGATACAAAAACAAGACGCATATATTTGCTGTCTACAAGAGACCCACTTCAGACGTAGAGAAAAAGGAAAAAGGTATTTCATGCAAATGGAAACCAAAAGAAAGCTGGAGTAGCAATTCTCATATCAGACAAAATAGACTTTAAAACAAAGACTATTAGAAGAGACAAAGAAGGACACTACATAATGATCAAGGGATCGATCCAAGAAGAAGATATAACAATTGTAAATATTTATGCACCCAACATAGGAGCACCTCAATACATAAGGCAAATACTGACAGCCATAAAAGGGGAAATCAACACTAACACATTCATAGTAGGGGACTTTAACACCCCACTTTCACCAATGGACAGATCATCCAAAATGAAAATAAATAAGGAAACACAAGCTTTAAATGATACATTAAACGAGATGGACTTAATTGATATTTATAGGACATTCCATCCAAAAACAACAGAATACACATTTTTCTCAAGTGCTCGTGGAACATTCTCCAGGATAGATCATATCTTGGGTCACAAATCAAGCCTTGGTAAATTTAAGAAAATTGAAATTGTATCAAGTATCTTTTCCGACCACAACGCTATGAGACTCGATATCAATTACAGGAAAAGATCTGTAAAAAAATACAAACACATGGAGGCTAAACAATACACTACTTAATAACGAAGTGATCACTGAAGAAATCAAAGAGGAAATCAAAAAATACCTAGAAACAAATGACAATGGAGACACGATGACTCAAAATCTATGGGATGCAGCAAAAGCAGTTCTAAGAGGGAAGTTTATAGCAATACAATCCTACCTTAAGAAACAGGAAACATCTCGAATAAACAACCTAACCTTGCACCTAAAGCAATTAGAGAAAGAAGAACAAAAAACCCCCAAAGTTAGCAGAAGGAAAGAAATCATAAAAATCAGATCAGAAATAAATGAAAAAGAAATGAAGGAAATGATAGCAAAGATCAATAAAACTAAAAGCTGGTTCTTTGAAAGGATAAACGAAATTGATAAGCCATTAGCCAGACTCACCAAGAAAAAAAGGGAGAAGACTCAAATCAATAGAATTAGAAATGAAAAAGGAGAAGTAACAACTGACACTGCAGAAATACAAAAGATCATGAGAGATTACTACAAGCAACTCTATGCCAATAAAATGGACAACCAGGAAGAAATGGACAAATTCTTAGAAAGGCACAACCTGCCAAGACTGAATCAGGAAGAAATAGAAAATATGAACAGACCAATCACAAGCACTGAAATTGAAACTGTGATTAAAAATCTTCCAACAAGCAAAAGCCCAGGACCAGATGGCTTCACAGGCGAATTCTATCAAACATTTAGAGAAGAGCTATCACCTATCCTTCTCAGACTCTTCCAAAATATAGCAGAGGGAGGAACACTCCCCAACTCATTCTACGAGGCCACCATCACCCTGATACCAAAACCAGACAAGGATGTCACAAAGAAAGAAAACTACAGGCCAATATCACTGATGAACATAGATGCAAAGATCCTCAACAAAATACTAGCAGACAGAATCCAACAGCACATTAAACGGATCATACACCATGATCAAGTGGGGTTTATTCCAGGTATGCAAGGATTCTTCAATATATGCAAATCAATCAACGTGATACACCATATTAACAAATTGAAGGGGAAAAACCATATGATCATCTCAATAGATGTAGAGAAAGCTTTTGACAAAATTCAACACCCATTTATGATAAAAACCCTGCAGAAAGTAGGCATAGAGGGAACTTTCCTCAACATAATAAAGGCTATATATGACAAACCCACAGCCAACATCGTCCTCAATGGTGAAAAACTGAAAGCATTTCCACTAAGATCAGGAACAAGACAAGGTTGCCCACTCTCACCACTCTTATTCAACATAGTTTTGGAAGTTTTAGCCACAGCAATCAGAGAGAAAAGGAAATAAAAGGAATCCAAATCGGAAAAGAAGAAGTAAAGCTGTCACTGTTTGCAGATGACATGATACTATACATAGAGAATCCTAAAGATGCTACCAGAAAACTACTAGAGCTAATCAATGAATTTGGTAAAGTAGCAGGATACAAAATTAATGCACAGAAATCTCTGGCATTCCTATACACTAAGGATGAAAAATCTGAAAGTGAAATCAAGAAAACACTCCCATTTACCATTGCAACAAAAAGAATAAAATATCTAGGAATAAACCTACCTAAGGAGACAAAAGACCTGTATGCAGAAAATTGTAAGACACTGATGAAAGGAATTAAAGATGATACAAATAGATGGAGAGATATACCATGTTCTTGGATTGGAAGAATCAACATTGTGAAAATGACTCTACTACCCAAAGCAATCTACAGATTCAATGCATTCCCTATCAAACTACCACTGGCATTTTTCACAGAACTAGAACAAAAAATTTCACAATTTGTATGGAAACACAAAAGACCCCGAATAGCCAAAGCAATCTTGAGAACGAAAAACGGAGCTGGAGGAATCAGGCTTCCTGACTTCAGACTATAATAAAAGCTACAGTAATCAAGACAGTATGGTACTGGCACAAAAACAGAAATATAGATCAATGGAACAGGATAGAAAGCCCAGAGATAAACCCACGCACATATGGTCACCTTATCTTTGACAAAGGAGGCAGGAATGTACAGTGGAGAAAGGACAGCCTATTCAATAAGTGCTGGGTAAACTGGACAGCTACATGTCAAAGTATGAGATTAGATCACTCCCTAACACCATACACAAAAATAAGCTCAAAATGGATTAAAGACCTAAATGTAAGGCCAGAAACTATCAAACTCTTAGAGGAAAACATAGGCAGGACAGTCTATGACATAAATCACAGCAAGGTCCTTTTTGATCCACCTCCTAGAGAAATGGAAATAAAAACAAAAGTAAACAAATGGGACCTAATGAAACTTAAAAGCTTTTGCGCAGCAAAGGAAACCATAAAGAAGACCAAAAGACAACCCTCAGAATGGGAGAAAATATTTGCAAATGAAGCAACTGACAAAGGATTAATCTCCAAAATTTATAAGCAGCTCATGCAGCTTAATAACAAAAAAACAAACAACCCAATCCAAAAATGGGCAGAAGACCTAAATAGACATTTCTCCAAAGAAGATACACAGACTGCCAACAAACACATGAAAGAATGCTCAACATCACTAATCATTAGAGAAATGCAAATCACAACTACAATGAGATATCATCTCACACCAGTCAGAATGGCCATCATCAAAAAATCTACAAACAATAAATGCTGGAGAGGGTGTGGAGAAAAGGGAACCCTCTTACACTGTTGGTGGGAATGTAAATTGATACAGCCACTGTGGAGAACAGTATGGAGGTTCCTTAAAAAGCTACAAATAGAACTACCATATGACCCAGCAATCCCACTACGGGGCATATACCCTGAGAAAACCATAATTCAAAAAGAGTCATGTACCAAAATGTTCATTGCAGCTCTATTTACAATAGCCCAGAGATGGAAACAACCTAAGTGTCCATCATCGGATGAATGGATAAAGAAGATATGGCACATATATACAATGGAATATTACTCAGCCATAAAAAGAAACGAAATTGAGCTATTTGTAATGAGGTGGATAGACCTAGAGTCTGTCATACAGAGTGAAGTAAGTCAGAAAGAGAGAGACAAATACCGTATGCTAACACATATATATGGAATTTAAGAAAAAAAAATGTCATGAAAAACCTAGGGGTGAAACAGGAATAAAGACACAGACTTACTAGAGAATGGACTTGAGGCTATGGGGAGGGGGAAGGGTAAACGGTGACAAAGCTAGAAAGAGGCATGGACATATATACACTACCAAACGTAAGGTAGATAGCTAGTGGGAAGCAGCCACATAGCACAGGGAGATCAGCTCGGTGCTTTGTGACCGCCTGGAGCGGTGGGATAGGGAGGGTGGGAGGGAGGGAGACGCAAGCGGGAAGAGATATGGGAACATATGTGTATATATAACTGATTCATTTTGTTGTGAAGCTGAAACTAACATACCATTGTAAAGCAATTATACTCCAATAAAGATGTTAAAAAAATAATTTGTTCCTTTTTGTTGCTCGGTAGTATTCTATCATCAGATTTTATCACAATTTGTTTCAACATTCATCCACTGAAAGACATTTGAGTAGTTGCCAGTTTTTGGCTATTATAAATAAAACTGCTATGAACACTTATGTGTAAGTTTCTGTGGGAACTTAGTTAATTTTTTGTTTCTTTTGGATAAATGCTCAAGAGTACAATTACTGCGTTGTAGGGTGAATCTACTTTTAGGATTAAAAGAGACTGTCAAGCTCTTGATCAGAGTGGCTAAACCATTTTATTTTCCCACCAGTGATGTGATATAATTTTTCTATGTACTCGCCAGCATTTGATGTTGTCACTATACTTTAATTTTAGTTACTCTCTGACATCTCATTATGGTCTTAATTTGTATTTCCCTAATGGCTAATGATGCTGAGCATCTTTTCATGTGCTCCTTTGCCGTGTGTATATTCTATTCCATGAAATGTCTGTTCCTGTCTTCTGCCTATTTTCTAGTTGGATTTTTTTAAGTTGTTTGGAGAGTTCTTTGTATATTATAGATACAAGTCATTTGTCTCATATGGGATTTTCAAATATGTTTTCCTACTGTGTAATTTGAGTTTTCATCCACTTAAAAGGATCTTCTATGAAGCATTTTTAACTCATTTTCATGAGATCCAATTTATCAGTTTTTGCCTTTATTGATCATACTTTTGGTGTCAAGTCTAAGAATTATTCCCCTTGTTCTAGATGCCAAACATTTTCTCCTATTTTTTTTCTAAAAATGCCCTGCTTTTACATTTAAGATTATGATCCACTTTGATTTAATTTTTGTGTAAGGTGTGGAGGTTAAGGTTCATTTTTTGTTTGTTTTTGTCGAGGGATGTCCAACTGTTTCAGTACCATTTTTTGAAAAGTCTATTCTTCCTTGATAGCTTTTGCACTGCTGTCAAAAACAAGTTATATGTATTTATGTCAGTCTATTTCTGGGTTCTCTATTCCATTCCATTGATCTATGTATCTACCCTCCATCATTACTGCAAAATCTTGAAATTGGGTAGATTAATTCCTCCCATTTTCATCTTCCTTTACAAGTTGTTTTAGCTATTCTTCAGCCTCTTCTTACCATATAAATCTTAGAATAAGCTTGTCTATATCCACAGAAACCTTGAGGGCATTTTAAGAGTAATTGTGTTAAGCCTCTTAACTTGGGGAGAATTGACATCTTTACCATGTTGTGTTTTCTAATCCATGAACAAGGTATGTCTCCCTATTTGTTTGGGACTTAAAAATTTTTCTTCATCAGCATTTTGTAATTTTCAGTATAGAGGTCCTATAAATGTCTTATTGGGCTTATATTTAGGTATTTATTTAGGTCAGTTGTAAATGGCATCACATATTTTTATTTAAGCTTCTACACATTTGTTATTAATATATAATTTGATAAAATTGTGGTGATCTTGTACTCTAAATCATTTACAAACTAATATTATTTCTCAAGCTTTTTGTGGATTCCTTGGTATTTTCTCCATTTAGATTATCATCTCATCTTCAGATACAGACAGTTTTACTTTTCCTTATTCAGTATAATAGGATATATTACTATTCAACATTCAGTAGGATATGTTCCTTCCTATGCAACGTAGTAGGAATAGTCCTTTTATCTTTTAAATAAACTTTTTAAAAATTTAACTTTTAAATTTATGTATTTATTTATTTTTGCTTTATTTTCTTACTAGACCCTCCAGTGATATATTTAATAAAAGTGGTGAGAGCAGATATTGGTGCCTTGTTTCTGATCTTACAGAGAAAGCATCCAGTCTTCCACAGTTAAATATCAGGTCGGTATAGGTTGTTTGTAGATCATCTTTATGAGTTTCAGTATGCTCCTTTTCTATTCCTAGTTTGCTTGGAGTTTTTTTTTCTTCTTTTTTTAAAATCATGAATGGGATTGGATTTTGTCAAATGCTTTCTCTGCATTAATGGATAGGATCACATGACTTTTCCCCCTTAATCTATTGGATATGGTGGATTACACTGTTTAATTTTCAAATATTTAACCAACTTTGCATAACTGGAATAAAACCCACTTGGTCATGGTATATTATTCTTTTCATATATTTCTGGATTTAATTTGCTAATATTTGGCTGAGGGTTTTTCAGCCAATTTCATAAAAAATATTGGTCTGTAGGTTTCTTCTTTCTATACTATCCCTGTCTGGTTTTGGTATCAAGGTAATACTGGCTTCATAAAATTAATTAGAAACTGTTCCCTCTACTTCTATTTCTTATCAAATCATGTAAAATTGGTGTTAATTCTTTAAGTCTTGGGTAAAAGTGAAACATCTAAGCCTGAACATTTCTTTTGGGAGTTTTTAAATGAAAAACCAGTGTTTCTAATGGTTACAGGAAAATTGAGATTATCTATTTCATCTTGGCTGAGTTTTGGGTGTAGAAACATTAGCCCATTTCATCTACATTTTTGAATTTATAGTGTAGACTTGTTCATAGTAACTTGTCCCTCATTAACCTGCAGGATATGTCATGGTATCCCTGGTTGCATTTCTGATATCTGTGATTTGTGCCATCTCTCTGTTTATCTTTATCAGTCTTGCTAGATCTTTATTGGTTAGATTGCTTATTTCAAAGAACCAGCCTTTTGTTTCATTGATTTCCCCCCCTATTTTCCTGTTTTCAGTTTCATGGATTTCTGTTTCATCTTTATTATTTCCTTCTTTCTGCTTGTTTAGTGTTTTTTCCTCTTCCTTTTTTACTATTTTAATATAGAAAATTAGATTATTGCTTTGAAATATTTTCTTTCCTAATTTAGTGCTATAAACTTCCCTTTCAGCATTGCTTTCACTTCATTCCGCAAACTTTGATCTGTTATATCTCCATTTTCTTTTATTCTATGCATTTAAAAATTTTTTCCTTGATGCTGTCTTTTTTACCCATGAGATATTTGGAAGTGTGATGTTTAGTTTTCATGTGATTGAAGGTTTTCCTGTTGTCTTTCTCTTATTGATTTCTAGTCTGATTCCATTATGGCTAGAGAACATACTCTCTATGATTTTAATTCTTTTAAATCTGCTAATTTTTTTTATCGCCCAGTATATGGTATATGAGTGAATGTTCCATGGACACTTGAATATGTATTCTGCTCTTACTGAGTGTGTTCTTTAAATGTCAGTTATATCCTGTTGATTGATGATGTTTTCAGTTCTTCCATATCCTTGCTGATTTTTCTCTCTGGTAGTTGTATAAATTGCTGTGTTGAAGTCTCAAATAATAATTGTGGATTTAAAACTTTCTCCTTTTACCTTTTTCAGTGTTTGCCTCATGCATTTTGAAGTTCTGTTGTTTGGTGCACACACATTTAGTATCACTAGGTCATCTAGGTGGATTATTCCTGTTATCTTTATGTAATGACCCTCTTTGCCCCTAATAATTTCCTTTGCTCTGAAGTCTACTTTGTCTGATATTAATATAGCCATTCCTGCTTTTTCTGATTAATGTTCACATGATATATCATTTTCATCCTTTTACTTTGAACTACCTATATCATGATGTTTAAAGTAAGCTTCTTATAGACAGTATATAGTTGGATCATGCTTGCGATTTTTTAATCTACTCTTCCAATCTCTGTCTTTGACTTGGTTATTTAGATCATTTACCGTTAATGTAATTATTGCCATGTCAAAGATTTGGTCTACCATGTTATTTTTTGTTTTGTCTTTTACCTTAGTTTCTCAATCCTGTGTTTCCCTTATTTTGCCTTCTTGTGGGTTACTTAAACAGTTTTTAATAAGTCCATTTTAATTTAATTCATTTATAATCATTTGTGTATACTGTTTGTATAGTTTTCTTAGTGGTTGTTTTTGGCATTACAGTATACATATGTAACTTATCATAGCCTACTGGAATCAGCGTTTCATTACTTCAAGTGAAGTTTCAAAATTTTACTTCCATTTAGGTCTCTTAATATTCCCCAGTTTTAAAGTATGATTTTCTGTAGTATTTCCTTTCTCTACATTGAGAACCCCATCAGATGGTGTCATCATTTTTGCTTTGACCATCATATAGAATTTAAGAAACTCATGAGGCTAATGATAGTCTCTTATATTTACCCCATTTGTTTTCACCCATTCCATTGTTCCCCTTTTCTTTCTGAAGTTCCCAGTCTTCTGTTATTGTTTATGTTTTCATAACAGTAGGTGATATTTTGGATTTCCAGTGCAACTGGATATGAGTTTCAGGAAACACTGAGCCTGGCTCACTTAATGCTACTGAGTTGGAGGGTTTGTATACATTGGGCCTGTTGGCACAGCAGATGCTAGCAGATTAGACTAATGTTGATGGGACTAGTGCCACAGGAGGATGGGTTCCCATTCAGGCTATGCTGCTGCTACAGTAGATCAAGTCCCCCTCTACCCCAAGTGTGGGGCAGTGACCTGCTGCTGTCACTGCTTTGTATTAGGCTCCTTTTGCCTCAGGTGTGTGGTGGGATCCCTTGGAAGCTGCTGCTGCTACTGCTGTCAATCACAAGGTTAAATTCATTTCAGAAATACTTAAGTATAAATATATAGCCTGGCTCTTGTAGGACCTCTGTTTTTTTTTTATTGCTTTCATACAAATTATCCCAATTTAGTGACTCAAAACAACATAAATTTATTGCCTTACAAGTCTGACATTGGTCTCAATTAAGTAAAAGTGTTGGCAGGATCAACAGATGAATGGATAAAGATGTGGCACATATATACAATGGAATATTACTCAGCCATAAAAAGAAATGAAATTGACTTATTTGTAGTGAGGTGGATTGACCTAGAGACTGTCATACAGAGTGAAGTAAGTCAGAAAGACAAAAACAAATACCATATGCTAACACATATATATGGAATCTAAAAAAACAAGAAAAAATGGTTATGAAGAACCTAGGGGCAGGGCAGGAATAAAGACGCAGCCATAGAGAGTGGACTTGAGGACACAGGGACGGGGAAGGGTAATCTGGGATGAAGTGAGAGAGTGGCATGGACATATATACACTACCAAATGTAAAATAGCTAGCTAGTGGGAAGCAGCCACAAAGCACAGAGAGACCAGCTCTGTGCTTTGTGTCCACCTAGATGTGTGGGATAGGGAAGGGAGGGTGGTAGGCAGATGCAAGAGGGAGGAGATATGGGGATATATGTATATGTATAGCTGATTCACTTTGTTATGAAGCAGAAACTAACACGCCATTGTAAAGCAATTATACTCCAATAAAGATGGTTAAAAAAGAAAAAAAAGTGTTGGCAGAGCTACATTCTTTTCTGGAGGCTCTTAGGGGTGTTTCTGTTCCCTGGACTTTATCCGCTTCCAGCGGTCACTTGTAGTCCTTGACTCAGAGTCCCCTTTCTCCACCTACAAACCCCAAAATGTTGCATCTCTCTGATTCTGCTTCTATTAGGACATCTCTCTCTTTCTCTTTCTACAGTTGGGAATGGTTTTCTGCTTTTAAGGACTCATGCAATTAGATTTGTTCCATGAGGTAATCCAGGATAATCTTTCTATCTCAAGGCCTATAACTTCAGTCATATCTGCAAAGTCCTCTTTACCATGTAAGGTAACATATTATTAGGTTCTAGGGATTAGGGTGAGGGCATTTTTAGGAGCCAATATGCTGCCTACCACACCCTTAACAAGTGACCTTGAGCAAATTACTGAGACTTTAAAGCCTTACTTTCCTCAAACATAAAATGGAAAGAAAGATAACTAGGTAATATCATGAAAGTGAAACAGTATATATGAAATCAACTAATTCAAAAAATAAGATTTCTTCTTTTTCTTTATGATTGGCATGATTCTCAGAGTTCAGTTACTTGAAGAGTTACTTTTTTTTAAACAGAACTAAGGAATTTCAGGGTTCAGGTGCTGTAAGATTGTCTGAATTATCTGAGTAACAATTAGCTAAGCACAGGTGTAAAGCATTTGATTTACTCCCTGGTGTCCTTTATCTTCTCATCCCACTAAATCCATATCCCTTGTCTAGCTCCAGCCAGTAGAGTCAGAGCTTGTTTTACTGTTTAACTAAAGTTCAATTTAAATTTGCTCTACCTCTCCAGATTCTCAGCCCTGGTTGCATATTATAATCACCTGGGGAGATTTCAAGACCTACTTGATGCCAGAGTTTTACCTATCATGGATATTTGAGGAGAGACCTGGAATGAAATGCTCTAGTTTATGGTTTTGGGAGCCAAATCATAGTCTACACTGAGCCAAATCATTTGCGAGATCAGCTCTAAAAAGCAATTTATCTGTGGTGACTGATGCTCTTCCTTTGTCAGTATGCTTGTCCCTCTTTGGGGGAAAAGAAGAAGGGGAAAAAAACCCCAGCGGTTGGGCTCCCTGAATTATAACCTGATGCTGTGGAATTAGTGTTGGCTCAGAGCGCACATCTTCGGATCCCCATTCTCTCTCCTGCTTCCTTGCATGAGCTTATATCCTTGGGCAGTTTTTCATCCACCACCCTCTTTTGCTTCTAATCTTAGCAAGTAAAGTCTCTCCTTAATGAAACAGCATTTCATGAGACTTACTGGGAGCATAGGTCTGTTCCAGACCTATCCTATGTTAGCTAAAGCAGATATAAGTGATGTATTTTTGGCATTCATCCTTGTGGGTTGGAGAGAGAAGACAGAATTTTATCCTTTAGGTGTCATATGACTGGGCAAATGGGCTCATTCCCTCTACTGCCTACCATGTAAAATACTGAGGGTATTACCTCTAGAAGGTATCTTCTAGGTATCAAAATAGCTCAGATAAGTCATATTTCTCAGTAAAAGGTGACAAAACTATGGCTTAGGTGGTGAATTTTCCATGTCAATTTGTCTGGGCCACCATGCCCAGTTATTTGGTCAAATATTATTCTGGATATTTCTGTGATGGTGTTTTTGTGTTTTTAAAAATTTTTATGTTTTATTTATTTATATTTTTGGCTGCATTGGGTCTTTGTTGCTGCACATGGGCTTTCTCTATTTGCAGCAAGCGAGGGCTACTCTTTGTTGTGGTGTGCGGGCTTCTCATTGCGGTGGCTTCTCTTGTTGCAGAGCATGGGCGCTAGGTGCACGGGCTCAGTAGCTGTGGTGCATGGGCTTAGTTGCTCTATGGCATGTGAGATCTTCCCAGACCAGGGCTCAAACCCGTGTCCCCTGCATTGGCAGGCGGATTCTTAACCACTATGCCACCAGGGTGTTTTTGGATGAAATTCATAATTAAATTTGTGGTGGACTTTGAGTAAAGCAGATTATCCTCCATAATATGCATGGGCCTCATCCAATCAGGTGAAGCTCTTAATAAAACAAAGACTGACCTCCCTGTCGCAAAAAGGAATTCTGCCAGAAGACTTACAGAAATTGAACTGCAACTCTTCCGAGTCTCTAGACAGCCTAACCTGCAGATTTTGAATTTACCAAGCCTCTATTATTGTGTGAACCAATTGTTTAAAATCTCTCTCTCTTTCTCTATCTTTATATAGATATGGATATAGATCTAGGTATCAATATCGATATCTAGATCTATATCTGTCAGTATATATGGGCACATTGTATACACATGCTGTTGGTTCTGTTTTTCTGGAGAACCTTGACTAATACAGTGGCCCATATAAATAAAAGGATGAACCCAAGTTCACCCAGGTAGAAAGTAGTACAATGAGAACTGGAACTTAAGGCCTCATGACTCATTCAGCTGTGAACACTGACCCAGAACTGGCGTCCGCACACTCTGGCCCACTGATCAGATCTCGCTTGACTCCTGGTTTTGTACATAACGTTTTGCTTGAACCCAGCCGCACTCATTCATTAACGTATTGTGCATGGCTGTTTCTGTGCTACAGCAGCAGATGGGCAGTTGCAATGGAGACGTATGGTACAGAAAATCCAAAATATTTACTATCTGACCCTTTACAAAGAAGATCTGCTGACCCCTGCTCTAGGATGCCATCTGATTTCTGATAGCACCAAGGAGAATAATTCATGCACATTGGGATAGATTGTTAATCTCATGTCCTCCTTAGGTCAAAGATCTCTTAAATGCTCACCCTTGCAATAGCTAGCTTGGGGAGCATTGTCTGAGGATGCAGAAATTTTTCTTGCCAGGTCTTTCCAATCCACACTGCTCCGTGACTATGGTTCTTAAAACCTTTTTTTTTTTTTTAATTTTTATTGGAGTATAGTTGATTTACAGTGTTGTGTTAGTGTCAGGTGTACAGCAAAGTTAATCAGTTATACATGTACATATATCCACTTTTTTTTTTTTTTTCTTTTTTCAGTACGCGGGCCTCTCACTGTTGTGGCCTTTCCCGTTGTGGAGCACAGGCTCCAGACGCGCAGGCTCAGCAGCCATGGCTCACGGGCCCAGCCGCTCCGCGGCATGTGGGATCTTCGCGGACCGGGGCACGAACCCGTGTCCCCTGCATCAGCAGGCGGACTCTCAACCACTGTGCCACCAGGGAAGCCCCACTTTTATTTTTTTTTTGGAGTCTTTTCCAAATAGCCCATTACAGAGTACTGAATGGAGTTCCCTGGGCTAATAAGAAGAGCAGGTTCTTACTAGTTATCTATTTTATGTATAGTAGTGTGTATATTTCAGTCCCAATCTCCCAATTTAGCCTCCCCGCCACAATCCCCTGGTAACCCTAAGTTTGTTTTCTACATCCGTGCCTCTACTTCTAAAACCTGTCTATTTTAACCAACTACCACTCATTGCTTACTGTCTCTGGCTTCATGTACTTGATAATAAATCTCCTTCTTGTTCTATCCTGGATGACATGTTCCAAGGACTGAGATAATATCTTATTCTACATAATTTGTCCTTGATATTGTCTATCTTGGGGTCTTCATCTATGTCCCAAAGAAGACAGTCACTCTGTCTTCTAGTACTACTATTAATACCACATTTTATGGCATGAAGTTGACCCAATGCACTGAACTATCCCTTTAGAAGCTGTATGCAACCTGTCACTGGGTTTTAGCACAGGGGTAGAACTCAGATTAGTGATCATATATAAACAAATCTACTTGACCAGAAACTTTTTGTCTCACCATTTATTACACAAGTAACTTCTGTCTTTGCATCTATGATGTAAATATTTTTAATCTCCTAAATTATCTGAAAAATTATTTAGAGCTTCCATTTCAGTAGGCATTGGAATTGCTGTGTTATGACTATTTCATTATTTTATTTCCAAGTGTTAAATTAGGCTTCAAGCTTTGGCCAAGAGTAGACAGGAAAGGGTTTCAAAGAAATGAAGAGTGGGAAAAACTTCTGATGCAAGGGAGACTTAATAAAGATTTGATTTTGAATCAATAATTTATAATAAAAGTTTGAGTTTGAATCAATAATTTATGTCATTGCAAAATAGCTCCCTGGTAAAATTCCATTCTTTGGTAATCATTAAGTACAGAAATTAACAATCAAAATATGCAGTGACCTTCTTCATTTTCTAAAAACAAACCTATATCTAGATGAGAGGAGAATTCATCTCATAACTCAGGCTCTGGACTTACGACTCCAAGTTCTGTCTTCTTTCAACCATACCTGCTAAGTTTCTGTCTAACTTCTTGAGCATGAGGTAATGGTGTCAGCTTTCATCCCCTTCCTCAGTATATAGCTTGGTGAGTATGAGTAAGGGATCTAAAACTTGAGAACCTGGGTTCAAATCTTGACTCTAAAATTTACTTGTTGAGTACTCTTGAGCATGTTATCTGTTTTTGCCTCAGTTTTCTCATCTATAAAATAGAGATACCATTACTTCTCTCAGGGAGTTGCTATGAGGGTGAAAGAGAAAATTCATACAATGCAAGAATTTATCAGTTCTTGGAACACAATAAATACTGAAAAATAATGTTAGCCATTATCAAGGCCCCCTCATTTTATGGATAATATAGATTAGTTTATATAGGTCTAATATTTACATATGCATAAACATTTTGTACCTATGTGTGTGTATACGTTCTTCTTAGAAATTGAGCAGTCAACATTCACATCTAAAAATCTGTGCTCTGTAGATATCCTGTGTACAGACACAGTGCTATAGTTATCTATTGCTACATAATAAAGAAGTCCAAACTTAGTGGTGAAATAAACAAAAGTTTTAATATGTGCCCAGATTTTGTGGGTCAGCAATTCAAACAGTACACAGAGGAGATGGCTTGTCTCTACTCCATGACTGATGTCTGGAACCTCAGCTCATGAGGATTCGGATGGCTGGAGCTGGAATCATCTAGATAATTTTAATTCACATGTCTGGCCCTTGAAGACTGGGCCCAACAAGAACTGTTGACTGGAGTGCCTATAGATGGCTGCCCAGGTGGCTTGGACTTCTCATAACGTGGTAGTTAGGATTCAAGATAGAGTATCCCAAGAGAATGAGTGTCCAGGGTTGAAGCATTCCACGAGAATCATGCAAAAGCTGCATGACCTTTTATGACCTAGTCTTAGATGTTACATAGCATCACTTTCATTATATACTATTGCAGGCGTTGGAGACCTTTTTCCATAAAGTGTCAGACAGTCAATATTTTAGGCTTTACAAGCCATACAGTCTCTTTTGCAACTACTTAGCTCTGCTGCTGTGATGTGAAAACAGACATAAACAATACATATACTAAGGAACATGGCTGTGTTCCAATAAAGCTTCATTTATAAAAGCTGGTAGAGGCCTAGACTTGGCCCACCAGCCATAATTTACTGACCCCTGCTCTATTGTTTGAAGCCATGGAAAGCCTGCCTAAATTCAAGGGAAAACACCCACATCTGGATGCGAAGAATGGCAGTGAATCTGAGACCCTGTATTAAAACCACTACATATGGGATATTTATAAGAGGATCTGTCTGCATACCTTGTTTCTCCCATGTATGGTGGGTATGAGGTATTGGGACATCTTACATCTCTGTAAGCCTGGGTCAGGGTCAAAGTTGGAATCTGAACTCAATGACCTTGATTTCTGGAATAATCGGTAACTCTAATTATGATTTGCTTACACTCCTTACCCCAATAAATATACCACAAAAGATAGATTTCAAGTAAACAATTGCTTTATGGCAAATTTTTATCAAGTCTCCATTGACTGAATTATTCCATTTTGGTTGGAAAGCATGAGCTTTTTTCTTTCCTAAAGAGATCTGCAACTTTTCAGATGTGGCATTTCATTCTACTGAGAGGATGATGTAGGTTTTTATAAACGGAAAAAGCAGGGCAGGCTGAGTTCACTCAGATCGTACTAGTGCTTAAAGGAATAACCGAAACTGGAACACAGGCTTCCAGGTTTTCCTGTCCTGTGCTCTTTCCGGTAGGTGCCATTGTCTGCTGGGTCTGGCAGTAATAATTTCTGACCTTTACCTCTCTACGCTCTTGTGAAGTGGTTTGGGGCTTTGTTAGCTTTCTTATGAGTTTGTACTAAATTGTGTCCATAAAGTAGGCTGAATTCCTCAGGGAAGGATGATAGCTGTTACTGTGTTATTACTGCAAATGTTGTGTTGGTTACCTTTTTTTCTTTTCTTTTGTCCAGTTGTATCCTGAACTTAAAAGTTATATTATCCGAAATGAAAGATGTGCATCTGGTAGAAAAGACTAATTTAAGGGATGAAAATTCCTGATGATTGCTTCAGTCAACCCTTAATACACACTGAGCTTCATTAGTAAATAGACAACTCTCAGACCATTCCCTTGGAAGAGGTCGCACAATCAGGCTTTGTGTTGATTTCGCATTCTGTTCGGTAGAGACAGAACAAATTAGAATAATTAGCTGGTACAGGAAAGCACAAAGAACTTTCTTCTGTTTTTGTGATGCATCCCATAATAAGGGTTGAAAATGAGACTGGAGGTAAGAACGTGAAACTCAGAAGAGCAAAGGAGAGAGGATATTGTTTCTTTGAAAATATTCTTTCAGTGTTGGCCCAGAAGAAATATGAAGCTGAGGAAATTTCTTTTTAATGATGGTTTTTGTGTTGATGATGTGAGTGTGGAATTAGTAAGAATCAGGAAGCAAGCATCCTTTTCCACCAAGGACTTGGGAGCAAATGAAGCCATAAATACTCCCTGTTCTTGGAAACCCTTTTGGAGCAGTAATCAGAGAAGGGTAAAGGCAAAGCCTCAGGGCAGAGGTGTTCAGAGCAAAGGGATAGGAGGAGAACAAAAGGAGAGTGGATATGTTTAGAGCTGTCATTTTGAAATTTACCTGCTTCTGATTCAGTGCTGCTTTGCTGCTCTGTTGGTCCAGTGGAAATCCTCAAAGCAGGAGCAGCCGTATTTTAAAATAATAAGGTTAGAACAAATGACTTTAATCCACGTCTCTTTAGCTCAAAAGCACAGAGGAGAGTGTGAGGAAAGAGTGAGGCCACAAGGAATTGTTCACTGGGTACCTTTTCCCCAAACCTCACTAACTGGGAGAAACTGACCACTGGATTATGTGCCTTGAAGGAAAGCAAATATGTTGAAAGCAAACAGTGTGGAGCTTGTTTAGAAAGCAAGCTGTATCATTTGGTCACCTGCTGATGATAATAGCATTGGCTGAGACCTGACCATTTACAATGAAGGCACTTCTGTAGGTAATAAGTTCCAGGAGGGCCCGAACTGAGTATGTCTGTTTCAGCATTTAGCATGGTCTAGCATCTGAGAGGCCGGTACATTATTGGCATATAGTAGACTTAAAAATGAATATTTGTGGATTGTCTGAATGAGTGGATGTGTGTGATTCATATCCTATTTGCAGGTCCTATGCCCTACAGTGGATTTTCAACGTCAGGTTGTGAAAGTATTTATGACGGGGATTGGCATTGTTCCCTATCTAATGGATAAAGATTACACATGAAAGGACTTTACATTGACATCCCAACAGCCTCATAGGAATTACTTAACAAAAAAATAAAATTGGATTCTGTATAATTTCTAATTTGTAAGCTGGCCAGAACACTGGTATTTCAGCCAGTCCTCTGGTAGTTCCGATGACGTCCCCATGATCACCCAGGCATAATCAGAATGGCTTTAGGATTTGGGAGCCAAAATGTTTCTCAGTATTTATGGCATTGCTAGTCCATTTAAGAAAATGGAGTATTGAAAAAATAGCTTCAGACACAATATGGCATTTTATGATTTAGCATGAAATCTGAGAAATATAGAGGTTATCGGAAGCCTGCAATGGTAAAGTTTCCTCTGCTATTGAAGTTACTGTCTTTAAACAAAGCTTCTACATCACTAATGCTATATATATATATATTTTTATGATATTCAGGTTAATTTCCTATTCTCTCTAAGGAAGTAATTGGTTGGTTGGTATGGGAGATGGTGTGGCTTCCAAAGGTGAAAAGTATTATTTTGTTGTAATTTCCAGCTACCTAAGGATGGGAGAGGCCCAGGACACTGCAGTCAGTATATTATGTGGAGCAGGTTATATTGTGGTTTATTTATGAACTTTTACATGTTTATTTTCTATGCAAGTTTGTGTGCTCCTTTTTGAGTTTTGGTAGATAAGTGTTTTGTAACTTTGGAATACTTGGAGTTTATATATATATATATATATATATATAAAACATATATATAAAACATATATATATAAAACATATATATATATATATATATATATATATATATATATATATATATATATATATATATATATAAATGTAGTAGTTAAAGCCGTGGAGAGTGTACTAGTCTACCTAGGTTCAAATTCTGGCTTTACCCTATGACTTCCCTGTGGCTTCCTCTGCTCACCTATTAAAATGGAGGATAATAAGACTGCTGTGGTGAGTTACATACTAAGTGCTATTTAAGCATTTGCTATAATGATCATGTATACTCGAAGGCAAGGAACTTGCCCCTTGATCGTCTCTGTATTCCTAGTGCTTAAGAATTCCTAGTGCTTTCCTAGTGCATTGTCTTAGGATAGAGATAGCTCAGTACAGTTCTTCTCACTATAAAGTACTGTTACGTTGAAAGTCTTTGCTTGTGTACTAATAATCTATGACATATCTGCTGAGGACAAAGAAAGGAATAGTTTTAAAACTGCAATGGATAACAAAAGATTGTATGATGTAATGCCTTTATTATGTAATTATAAAACTAACAAATGATCATGGTAGAAAATTTGAAAAACTCCTAGACAAAAGAGAGATCAACAACATTTGGAGTAACTTTCAGAGTGTAGAGCTGTCCATGAATATTAGTGCTTTCATATTTTCCAGGACTTTCAGTACACTCTGCTTCTTAAGAGTCTATTCATGATATTTTACATGATATTTTACATGGGGACACACACACACAGAAATCTGTTAAAAGAAAAAGAAAGACATGTAAATCACTGATGTTTCAGATAGCCACATGAAATAAAGTGAGAAAGGTCAACAAGCTGAAAGGATGTGGAGTAGCATCTCCTTAATTGCTTACATAATTCTGATAATTACCTCTTTGTGGATAAAGTAATTAATGGGGAATCTAATTTAAGAAAAAGATATGAACTGCAAGCCTTCTCGAAGCCAAGTATTTCTTTCCACAAAAGGTTACTTTCCACGGCCATTCTTCCTTATTACCAGACAGGGAAAGAGTATTGTATGGCAAAGGATCTTCCTGAAGGAGGGTGCTTCCCACACTGATTGTCATAAGTGACTTCGGGATTACTGTTGCTGTATTACCAAAATCTTAAACTAGGATATTTTTGACAAATTTGGTCCTTAGTTAATTTTTAGAGCTACAAACTGTCAGATGGCTCTGAAATAACAATTGTCTGGCTATTCTTCAGGGTGATCACAATATGGAAATGACCTTGAGGTATCACTAAAAAGCAGGAAGGTGTGAGTCTTCCTTTGGTTCCAGAGTGAAATGCGAGTTGGAGTTGGAGTTGGAAAAGAGGCCCACAACCAAGTGATAGAGAAGGAAATGTGAGGTCGTTAGAGAAAAACCAGGTTGAAGTTAAGGTGAAGAGGCATGAGGAAATGGTCAACTGTTACAGTATTACAAAGATCATCAAGAAGCATATCCATGAATGTGGTTTGTATTGCAATCTGCTGAAAAAGAGACAAATATCCTGGCCTGGCCTTCATGGAGATTATATTTTATTGATTCTGATAATAGATTATTGTTGAAAAGGGCCTCCTATAAATTATAACCATGCAAAGGCAGCAAGATAATGTTTTTTCCTTTATGTATGTGTTTCTCATTCCTACTCACTTCTCTCTTAGGGGAAGAGAAAATCACAAAAAGCAAAAATGTCAATTCTCAGCTATTCATTTTCAATATAATTTTTTTCCCAAATTCCAGTGGAGGCAATAGGTTAACTGTTAAGATTTGTAAGGCTCAAAAAGCTAGATTTTTACAAAGTGTAGCCAAATTTTATTCTATAAATAATAGCTTTGCAAATAATATATGGTGATGCAAAGTTGGAAAAAGCTGGTTTTTCTTCCGTGAATGGCTTCACTGTGCTGGGAGAAGAGGCACAGAAGAAATCAAAGTAATTAAACATGCGGTGAGTTTTCCTGATAGGGGACTCTAGTGCTTTAAAATAGACTAGATAATCCTAGGGATAATCTGAGGGTAGAACAGACCAATGCCTCATTTCCAATCTGGTACCCTGGAAGAAAACAGTGTATTTTCTTTAAGGTCTTGAGAGGTTTTTCTTCTGCTTTGTTTTGGTTTTGGTTCATTTTGTAATCAACCTTATTAAGGTATCATTTACATAAAATAAAATGCAGACATTTTTAGTCAACGGCTCAGTGACTATTAATGTATACATTTGTATAACTAGCACCCCATAAAGATAGATAACAATTCTAAAACCCTAGAAAGTTTCCTCCTAGGCTTTTGCAAAAGTATCCCCATCTCCCACCCCAAGGCCACCACGGATCTGTTTTTTATCTTTAGAGATGACTTTTGCCCAGTTTAGAATTTCATGTAAGTTGAATAATACAGTGGGTGCCCTTCTGATCTGGCTTCACTTGCTCAGCATATGGTTTTTGAGATTCATTCATGTTGGGATGTTTTAAACCAGGACTTTAGCCTGGGTGGCTGATGTTGTCTGAAGGCACCTATAGGTACATCTGAGTCTCTGGCATTGTCACTGTCTGTTCTTGGCTCAGTATTTTCAACTTTCTAAGAAGCACAAGGTTGAAGTAAGGAAGATCATTGTCAGTATAATGGAGGTGAAGTGGGTTCTGTTATATAATATTCTCAGCAAAAATTGACCTGCTTGGAATCATTGTGTTGATAATGGACAAGGATACTCCTCCTCCAAAAACCTTGATACTATAAAACTTCTAAAGGACGCTGTCCTAGGACTCTTTTAATTTTCATGTTTTGGGAAACATTTCTGGAGAATTCAAATGCTCGCAACCTGAAAGAAACAATTATTCACCTGAAAGCTGACTCTGCTAAAGTTGAGTTGTCTGACCTTTACATGCTGATAGAACCCAAACAGTCTTGCAAAACAATGCTCTCTTGTTGGATATAAGCATATAGATTGTTTAAGATGGACGTGTATATGCAGTAAAGTGAAAAAGCAAAGAATCTTTGAGTTTCCCTTGCTGGATTTTTTTATTTTGTCATTTAAGTTTCTATAGCATATGCTAATAATTCAGGGAAACCTCAGGTTAGTTTTAGGTCCACTCTACATAAATTATGAAGTACTCCATATCCACCTTTTTTCTACCTTCCTTCTTTTCTTCCATCTTTCCTTTCTAACTTCTTATAATCGATTATACTTAATCCTGCATTTGCTGAGGTGGCAATTAGTGTAGGAAAATACTGTGAACTTTTGCTGTTCAGAATGCATGTTGACCAAATTCTATATTGAGAAAAGGTCTGAATTTACCCAGAGTAACCCTTTCTGAGCGTCTTTGAATAAAGGGCATAGAAACTGGGCTATATATAATATCCTGACAGGTATGTAGAACTCATATCAATTGCCCTAAAGAGCTTAACTAGCGTAGATGCATATGAATGCATTTAATAATTGCTTTATTGGCAGCAGTGCCAACCTACACAGTCTGTTTGGTTTTATATCATTCTCATTACCTGCTGTTTACCACTGTATACATTGCTAATGGTGTGGTTTCTATGGCTTGTGAATTTCACGGCCAAATAATATGTAATTTATTGCACACTTCAGTGCAGAAGATGGAGACTCCATAACTTTTCCTGTGCTCTTTGCCCCTTTAGAATGTATTACACTGAGATCAGGCAAAGTAATAAATTTATTTCAAATGTGCGTGATAGCTAAACATCAATTAGGACTGATGGGCAATATTTCTGCTTCCAGCAACATAACAGTTTTTAAAGACTAAGCCATTGAACGTGGAGTTACTGAACATGGGACTCAGTTCACTGGGATCCTTCTTAGAAAACTAAAGGAAAACTTGGATTGGATTTGTGTGGTTTATTCAAGTAGTAACTAATCACCTACATCTTGGTGAACTTAATTTGTCACAATTGTTTGGTATTTTATTAACTCACTTCCCCTTCTTCCCCGAATCTCACGAGAACGGATCATGAGTATCTTAAAACATACTAAGTCGTCTTCCATCCCTGTTTATCTAACTACAAAAGCACACTTTCCTTATCCAATGTAACTTACTGTCTTTTAGAGTGGCTGGGGTTTTAATTCTCTACAAAATTAAAACCAGCAAAGAGAAACATTTTCAAGGAGCCACCACATTGTAGCGCTTTAGAAAGAAGACTTTAGAATTAAGGGCAACTATATCATTTTATAGCTAAAGCACCTGAGGCCTAAAGTAGGCAGGTAACCATCGAGGTCAGGGAAAGGGGGTGAAGATCAGGTTTCCAGAAAGAGTCTAGAGGGACTCAATCTGAGCAGGTCAAAAACTGAAAGGAGGCCACGAATGTTCTGGGAAGGCTGGCATCTGGCCTCAAGTGTGGGATTCAGATGGGGAGTGGGTCCTGGGGGAACTGAGCTTCTGCAGTAGGCAGAGAAGTCCACCTCCCCTCCGGAAAGTGCCACTGACATCAGGGAGTTGAGGGGAAAGAGCAATGAGTTCCAGTCCACCTGAGAAAGCAGGCCAGTCTGATTAACTCTGAATTTAGGCTTATTTCAGATACTTCTTGAGAAAGAACTTGGACAAGAGCAAGTCCCACGCAGCCTCTTTTAAATCCATGCCCAGTATTTTCTGGTGGAGCTGCTTAAACCCTCCAAGTGACTCCAGTATTTTAATTTCACTCTGTATTTAATTCCGACAGTTCTATGATTGATTATTTAATGGGCAAATAAGTAGGGTCACAAAAGAGTGTGAATGTATTTTACAGGATGAGGATGGGCGGAGTGGAGCAGTCTGGAACGGGACACCAATAAAAAGGGATCTTGGTAAAGAAGAACGTCTATTAGAAATGGAGAGGAATTCGCAAGGAAATTAGTGCCCGACACCACGCCCTTCTCTCTGCATGTTTAGAAGCTAGTTTCTAATTTTATTTTCATAGGAGATGTGCCTGTGATGAATTCTCTTTTACCTCCACACCATTTACCACATGGACATATTGTGAAGTTTGTGTGAGAGAAAGCAAGTATTAGAATGTGTCTTGCAAGCAGCTATAAACACTTCCTGGAACAATCTAGGGTAGAAGGAAAAGGAAAGGAAGGTGGAAACAAAGGAGAAAGACAGCTAATGATGCTGGAGTCTCTCGCTGGGATTTGTGGTATCTCTTTTTGAAACTAAGTACAGAAAGTCAGAACTTGACTGATTGTTTCTTGATCACTGTTTGTTTTCATTTTTGCTTTTTTCTTGCTCTCTCATCAGTTATTCCAGCCAGTGCCATGTCATTTTCAGTTTCAGTAAGCATGCCTGTCTTGTTTCCATTTGCATTATTCATGCAAACGTTGATTGAACTGATGACCCCGAGTTATCAAGGAAACATTAGATACACCAGTGGATACATTTCTTAATTTTAGAAAAACATTACCGAGTGAAGGTTAAAATAACTCCTCTTCAATTTGTCATTTTAAAAAATCTTCTCCTAACATACAATACCTCATTGCCTAACAATGCCAGATAAATGAAGAATTCCTATGTATTCTTGAATGCAGGCTAGTCTGTATATTTTTTGGCAGGTATGACCGTTACCGAGGGTAACGGCCTGGTTTGCCGGCCATGTCCTGTCTCCTAGATAGTTGTAGTTTCTGTTGTCTTTCAGTTGGTCCATTGGATATCAGAGGTGAATTGATAAAACTATACTTCCCTTTACACTTAGTTTTTTGTTTTGTTTTGTTTTACTTGAAGTATAGTTGATTGACAATGTTGTGTTTCAGGTGTACAGCCAAGTGATCCCGATATATGTATTTCTTCTTCAGATCCTTTTCCATTATAGGTTATTACAAGGTATTGAATATAGTTAGTTGCCTGTGCTATACAGTAGGACCTCGTAGTCTATCTACTTTATATATACACTTACTTTGTGTGATCCACGCTGGTCAGACCACATGATTATTTTCACTTCTGATATAATTTTTTCAGGTCCAACCTCAAATCTTTGATAAGAAGATATTTTTTAGCATGTGTGTGCTCTAAATCCAACAGTAGTTATTAGAGATATGGTTTTGCATTAGGTATTCTTCACTTTTTTGTTCTCGGCCAACCAACTGAAAACTAGCGTTTATTTTCTGGTTGGTTTGCTAGATGTTTATGACTATAATAAAAGTCTTACATTTTGTCTCATATCTTAAAACACAATCTGAATTAGCAATGGGTATTGTGCTATACATAGGGCCTGTGATATAAATATTGTATCTAATTTCAAAAACATATAGCCTAGAAGGGAACACAGACACCTAAGCAGCAATTATGGCAACTGCATTTGTTTACTAAGTGAAATAGTACTGAGATGGATAAAGTGCTAGCAAGCCTTGAAGAGGCAAATCAGTTTCAAAAACAGATGCGCAGTTCTTTAAAAATCTTTTTAACATTTTTCCATCTACATGTAGAATATAACTTAGCATAAAAACGGTACGGGTTTTAAGTAATGTAGCATTTTGACATCCTCATAATGAAATTAAATCCAGAAGGAGGTTTCTCTCCATGATCTCTTGAAATGGTCCTTGATCATCCACAGTATTTCCCATCAACACAAAGGTGTTACCAAGGGCAGGAAACTCCAGCATTATTAAAGTTTCATAAAGCAAAGTCAATTTTAAGAATATAATGTCCCCAAACTGATAAAGGTCTTGACAGAAAATTTCAAGGGAAGCATAAATTATTTTTTGTTTGTCAGAGGGCAAAAATATTTAGGTTGAGTTAATGAATGGTAGAGTTTTTGAGTGGAGAGTGTCCTTAAAATATTATGTAGATCTGTACTGTCAACAGATGCTAGCCACATGGCATTATTTATATTTAAACAAATTTAAAAATAAGATTAAAAATTCAGTTCCTCAGTTGCATTTGCCATATTTCAAAGATGTTTATTAGCTCCATGTAGCTATTGAATACTGCATTGCATGGTACAGATATAGAATATTTTCATTATCACCAAAAATTCTATTGAGCAATACTAAAATTATACCCAGATATTCACAGAGGAGGCAACCAAGTCTCAAGGAAATAATATAACTTCCCCAAGATCACACAGCTGTGTTTTTAAAGAAAAAGAAAACGACACAAAGGAAATAGTAACAGAGGCATTAACGAAACCCAGTAAGTTTGTGGGGCAGTCAAAGTAGGGTTTAAAAGTGCATACTTAGCTGTTAGCAGGGTTGAAGCTCTTGATGGTTGGTAAGATCTACCTGCCTGAATTTGGACATTAGCATTTTATGCAATGAATTGAAAGCAAAAAATCCTTTCAGTGAATGGCTGCCAGCTCCATAGTTTTAGCCACTGCCGTGCTTCCAGGTTATGTTTATCATTTTCATGTACAGGGCACCACTGTGAGATGTGATGGTTTATCTGACCCCAGAGAAATCAAGAAATCTTGTGGGGGTTATGGCTATATTTGAAAAGGTTGATTTTTAAATGCATCATGCAGACTGGCCGTGTTGTAAAAGGGATTCCTGCCATCAAATAATCAAAATGTAAACTCTCTTCTTACCTTGCAAAAGTCAAAGATAGTCCCTGCATCTTTATTATTTCGTTGAAATCCAAATATTATTTTTCCATTCTCTAACTTGTTTTCCTCACAGTGTGATCAACTATTGCCAAGGAAGGAAAGGTTAGATTTATCAGTCAAAGTTTGCTAAAGGCCCCCTAGGTAACTGAACCCTCAGGAGAAACAATTGTCATGTATTCTTTTTCTGTTGTTTCAGTATCTTCGTAGAGTCATTTCAATATGTTTGGTTCTGTAGCAGAGGTTCTGTGAAGTGCTTATCTTCCTCTGAGGTCCAGAAAGCCTGCGAGTCTGTGGGTAAAGATGGGTAAGGAGAGAGAGGGAAGGAGGCTAGATAGAGGCTCAGTGCTGAGATAAGGACAGTGTTCTAAAGCCTCCTGGGGGTGAGGCTGGGGTGCACAAACACCCACGACTAATCTAGACAGAAACTGAATAATCAAGGGGACGACCAGTGTGAAGTCATGTGGTCACCTCTCCCTCTAGAAATAAACATTGCCCTCAGTAAGTCTCCCCCCTGCCCCAGAAGAGCATTAGGAAGGTCTGGAGAGGGGGATTATTGGCAGAAATGGGAAAAGCAGGTTGAAGGGATTAGCCTGGAGCAGAGAGACCAAGAAACCCAAGCCAGTAGATGGAAGGCAGACTTTTCCTGGAAGTCTCCAAGCCCAAGTCAAGTTCTGGGACCACCAAGTACAAGTCAAAGAGTGCTCATTTAACCCCTTTGGGCCCCCACGGGAGTGGAGGAAGACTGGACAGAGAGGGAGAAGGGGCCATTGAAGGTACAGTATTTACTATGGGATTTAACTCCTCAAAGGCCTCCCAGTAGCTTCAGATCTGCTCAAGAATCCTTCATGTCCTGCTGGTTTGCAGCGAGTGGCTCACAGCTTCAAGGCCTCCTCTGCCAGATGGAGAACTATTTCAAACATCCTGCCTCTATTTTGTACTCTAGCAATGCAGACCGGAAACCTGACCCCATTTTCAGGTTCTAAAGAGAAATTCTAAGTACCTGAAAGACTGAGGAACATGGTGGCTTTTATTTAAGATGTGGAGATACAGAGCACATACCTGGACTTGGGCCTGCAGCAGCACCGGATTGCACCAAGAGTTCCCTTTATTTTCTCTCGCATCTCTGTTCCTCCTTTTTTCTCTGCTGGATTAGCCATGGGGACTCCAAGTTCTTCATTGTGTGGTCCTGGTACCAAGATTCTCCTGGGAATTATAAAGCTATTCACCTGCTACATCGAGCACTTCTTATTTTTTCCCCAGCAACGTAAGTCATCCTTAAGAGGGGTCAGGGTGCTAGCTCTTAAATATATTTTAGTCATCCTTTTGTACATTAAATTCTCTTTCTTGGAGACTGCTCCTGACATGGTGTTCACCGTGCTCTCAGCTGGCCTCCTGAAGTTCTGCCCTGCCTACCCCATCAGGTACAGTTCAGGAGCTGCCTACCTCAGGGTGATAGGTTATCTTCTAGTTGCTTTATTCCTTTCCCTTTTACATTTAGAGAGTATAATTGGAATACATAAACTTCTCTGTGACCACAGCTTTATTTGCAACCCACAGGTTTTGTTATGGCATGTTTTCATTATCATTCAATTAATAAAATTCTAATTCCCATTGCAACTTTATCTTTAACCTACATAATGATCAGAAGTATGTCTTTAATATCCAACTATTTGCTAAAATATTGGTTATATAGTTTTAAATTTCTTGCTTATTCGGAGTCTTGTTTTATAACCAGAATACAGTCAATTTTATAAATGTGCCACGTGCACCTAAAAATTTCTGCGGGATATATATATTCCATCATTGTTGGTACAGTGTTTTATATAAATTTAGGCCAAAGTTTTTAATGATGGTATTCAGATCTTCTATAATCTGCTGATTTATTGTTGTGGTTCTATGTTACTGATCTAGGTAATTCAGATTTTTCTATTTCTACTTAGATTTTTGGAATTTCCCTTCATATATTGCATTGAAGTTTAGATTTATAATATATTCCTTGTAAAGTAACAGTGGGTTTTATTATCCTGCATTATCGCCAGTGATACTTTTTGCTTTCAAATCTATGTTAACATTAAAAAATCTTCTTCAATTTTGCTTATTGTTGTTATGACATAATTGTTGAATCCTTTCATTTTGAATCTGACTCTTGTCTCTTGTAGGTGGCACAGAATTAGGTTTTTTGTTTGTTTCAATAATCCTTGTCATTTGAGTATTTACAGTTAATGTATTTTCTTACAGACCGTTTACTCCTTGTTTACTATTTGTCCCACCTTGTTATGTTCCTTTTGCTCTTCTTTCTTCCTTTGAGATTTCTTCAAATTCCGTTTTGCCTTGTATTAGCTTGTTATTTTTATATAAGTAGCAGTTACACATGTACCATGACTTATTAGCTCTTTTACTGCTTCTCAGGCAATGCTGAGATCTTAAATTTCTTTTACTATATTTTCCTCTTCCATTTGTTTTAATGCATTCTAATTTTTGATATATTTTATTACCCTTTTGTGTTGTTAGATTTTATTTAGGTTTATCCACTTATTTATCCTTTCTGTTATACATAATTCTTTATAAAGTCCTTATTTTCATCTGTGATAATCTTCCTTCTGCCTGCAGGTCTCCCTTTATAATTTAATTCAGTCAGTTCTGATGAGAAAATATTTTCTAAATTTTGTTTGTCTGCAAATTTCCTTATTGCATCTCTCCTTCCAAACAACAATTTCTCTGCCTCTAGAATTCCCAATGGGCAGCTCTTTTCTTTAGCTCTTAAAAATGTTATTCCATTATTTTCTAGTATCCATTCAGTTTCGCTGAGAAGTAAACTGTAATCTTAATCCTATTGTTCCTTTGAAAGTAATCTCTCTCTTTTTCGTCGGGCTGCTTTTAAGATGTCATGTTTTTCTTTGCTGTTCATGAATTGTACTGTGGTGATCTTAGGTGTGGTTTTCTTTGTATTTGTTCTTGTTGCTTTTTTTTTTAGTGCTTGTTGAATTTAAGGCTCCATAGATTCCTTTTAGTTTTAGAGAACTCTCAGCTGTTAATATTTCTGAAATATTGTTTTCATCCCAATCTCTCTCTCCTTTTTTCTTTGGACTCCAGTTTACACATATGATAAAAATGTTTACTGTGGCCCATATGTCTCAAATGCGCGTATGTGTACTTTTTATTCTTTTCGTTTCCCGTGCTTTAGTCTTTATATTGTTACTACTCTCTATCTTCCAGTTCACTTACCTCTCTTTACCTGTGTCCAATCCACTACCGAGTTTTAAATTTCGTATAATTTTTAACTCTATCAGTTCAACTTCAATCAGTTTCTAGTTTCTAGTTGTCAAGTTAAATTCTTCACCTTGTCATCTATTTTCTTGAACTTGATAATATTTACCAAAATATGTATGAAATTTAATGTTTAGGTCATCTATGATTCTGATTCTGTTTTGTTTTTTATTCAAATTCTCCTTTTCTTGGTAGTCTTGGTGGTTCTTCAGTGAATACCAGACTTGGGATATGACAAGTTGTAGAGAATCTGAATGACATTACAGTTGCCCTTTGGACAACCTGGGTTTGACCTGCACAGATCCACTTATACATGGATTTTTTTTTCAATAAGTAATACAGTACTACATGAGCTGTGGTTGGTTGAATCCTCAGATTCAGAACCACAGATAAGAAGGGCCGACCATAAAGTTGTATGTGGATTTTTGACTGCACAGGGAATCAGCGGCTCTAAATACTACATTGTTCCAGGGTCAACTGTATTTTCTTGAGGAGAGAATTTCCTATTCTTAGGTAGGGGAAGATCACCTCAGTCACCTGGACCAACTTCATACTCATTTTCCTTCTTTATAAGGTTCAATGTAGATGTTGCATCAACCTTCCTAACACACAGACACACAGACAGACAGACACACACACACACACACACACACGTATGTAGAGACTTCCAGTGTCCTAATTCGTATCATTAGTTTTCCATTGGGCCACAAATCTTTCATAGGTTCTGAACCCCAATTTTGTCTCTTCAGCATTATGAGCCAACTAAGTCTTTGCTTTGACTTCAGTTAGCTTTTGTTTGACTTCTTAGCATCTTGTCTTGTCTACCTTTTATACATGGAAAATACTGCAAGGGAACACTGTTGCTGAATGCAGCTCCGTTCTCTGAATCTTTACTCTCTCTGTGATTTTGGTCCTTAAAATTCTAGCTGCCTTGTTATTTCTCAATTCCAACTCTGGTTTCCTTAGTCCTATGACATTGTCCTACGTTCTACTGGCTTTTCTACCTCTTAGGAGCCACGTTTGGTTTCTCAGACTTTTGCTCTTCATCAGTAGTTTCTAAATGACTGGGCTAGAAACGCATGTGCAGAATATTGTTCTCACTTCAGTGAGTTTCTTTCTCTATTTTACTTTTCTAGGTCATGGCTACCTCAGTAGCTTTCTAACGCTCACAGTCAAATGTTGCTTATGATTTATCTGGCCTTTCTAGTATGTTTTCCTAAGGTAAACTGATATAGTTGGAAACAGAAGTTTGTACCCACCATTTAAAAAATTCTGTTTTGTCTTTCTATGAATTCTCTTTTTGTCCCATCTTCTGTCACTTTTTCCTACCCAAAATTCCCATTCTCACAGATAGATTATTTGAAGATTAAAAATTATTATTAAGCTAATACGTTAATTTTGAGAGGAATTAATTTTGCTTTGAACAAGAACACAGATTGGTGAGTGGAATATGGAAGATTCCTTAAGACCTTTTTCATCTCTAAGAGTAGTATCCAACCATCAGTACCATCATAAGTTTGTCAACTATGGAAGAAAGCAGTCTTTATAAAATCAGCATTTTTTTTCTTTTTTTATTTTTTTGGGTGTCACCAGGACTTGCCTTAGACCACAACTCCTGGCAACACCAAATATAAATGAACCCTGTTACCCATGGGCGTTTACTTGGCTCTGCCACCCTAAGATTGGCCTCCTGGCTCCTTAACCCCAGGGGACTCTAAGCCCTGGGCCACATTCTTGAACCCAAGCCCTGCTCCTCTGTCAGTGGGCAGAATAGTCCTGATACCCCCTGGACCAGGGACTGGGCACATGGCCCACATCTGCCACCACACGGGTCAGGGCGAGAGGGAAGAGGGACCTTGACATTCTCTTCTGGTTTCCCTCTAGGGCTTGGAGTCAGATCCAGGCAAAGACCCCTCCCTTCCGTGTGGAGCTCCTGGCCCCTCATTTGCAGCGCCCAAAACCTGCCTCTGGGGAACCCCTCATTTTGCTCCTTTCTTTGGCTGAGGGTGCTCAGGAAGGAAGCACTGCTGAGACCCAGAATCCCAGGCCAGAAGATGCCCAACGAAGTAGGCTAGGCCAGCCCCAGGACATGATACCGGAACTCCCTCCTAAACAAGACTGAACTCATCACACAGATGGGGAAACTGAGGTCGAAGAGGGCAACGGCTTACTGGCGGAGCCTGGAGCAGAGTCTCTAATGGACACATTCCATGTTACCACCAAAACATGGGATTTCTAGAGTGCAGCTCAGCCCGTGCTGACCCCCCCTCTTAGCCTGGCCACCAAGGTCTCGCCTCCATAATCCCATCCCACGACACCCCCTTCCTGTGTCCCGCACAACAGCCGGATTAGACCCCTTGCCCTCAGGCTGTCGTTCACAGGGCTCCTTCTCTCCGAAGCTCCTTCTCCCACCTCTGCCTGCCCAAGTTCAACCAGCCTCTTTAGGGTCCGGCTCAATGCCAGCTCCTTCGTGAGCCACCCAGAGCCCTCATGCTCCTCTAACCTTCCGAGGTGCTTTGCCTCCACCCGCACACCCCGCACTCTGTTGTCCACGTGAGCTGTGGTTACGGTGTGTGAGCTTCCTGAAGCCGCAGACCACCTCCCCTCTGGGCCCCAGCACCTGGCGCAGTACCCAGCACTCAGTAGGTGCTCAGTAAAATCTCCTCCTCATCTGATGCCCTGCCGTGTCCTACCGATAACTGACAATAATGCCTATTGTTTACCGAGCATATACCATAAGCCCGGCTCTGGTACTGTCTCCCATCCTCATGTGATGGACCCAGGTCACAGAGGTTGTGTGACTTTCCTGAGGTCACAGCTCTGGAACTGGAACCCCACTGGTTCTTGTGCCTAAATGAGTCTCCTTTCCTTCCCACTCACCTCTTCTAGGTCAGACCACCATCATTTCCTCACCCTGTCCTGTCACTAAAGACTTCCCATGACTCCTTGTGGCCCACTAGACAAAATCTAAACCCCTGAGCATGGCATCGAAACTCTGTGACATCTGGCTTCTTCCCTCTTTGCAGCCTCTCCTCTAGTCTCTGAGCATCACCTCAGTTTCCAGCCTACTGTACCTTGATTTACTTGTAGGCTCTGCACATGCTTTGCCCTCTGCCTAGAACACCCTTCCCCTACTTTTCCTCCTGTGAACTCCTACACATCTCTCAACATCCAAGATCAAGGGTTACCTTCCATTCTAGTCAGATGAGACAAGCAGCAAACGAATTGGACACAAAATTGAGAGCTCTACGAGGGAAGGACCTGTGTCATCATAGTATCCCCAATGCTTAACCCATAATCAGTGCTCAGTCAACATTTGTTGAATGAATAAATGAATACTCTCTATATTCTTGTTGACTAAACGGAGAAATGGCAAAAGAATACAAGGCCACAGTATGCAGGGCTGGAGGTGGAAGGGAAGAGACTGAGGCCAGGAAGGCCAAGGACGTGGTGGAGTAGAGTGACAAGTACTTCAGGGGCTGCTCTGCAGCAGAGCCACGCTCTTGGCAGAGGGAGTGTTTGTGAGAGACAGAGGAAGGAAAGTGATGGTGTGAGGGAGGCTCTGAAAGTATGTGTGTGTGTGCACGCACACGCGCATGTGAGAAGGCGGTGGGGATGTATGCGGGGGAGTGTGCGTGTGTGAGTGTGCTGCATTTGTGAATCAGTCTGTGAGAGCGGTGCTGAGGAAGTATGTGAAGGAGCGCGTGTACGTGGCTTGTGGGTCTGTGGCGGAGAGCCCGTGCGTTCTATTTGTGCATGGGGGTCTGCGTGAGAAGGCGAGGGTGTGGGCCACGAAGGCTGTGCTGGAGGTTGTGCATGTCTGCGGGGCGAGGGGGTGGGGACAGTGATTGAGAAAGACAACAAGGAGGGGACACCTGAGGGGGGTGTGAGGGAGAAACCATAAGTGTGCGGGCGTGGAGGGTGTCGTGAGCACGTGCAGGAGGAGACGGTGTGACCGTGAGTGTGCACGACGTGGAGGGTAAGGTAGGATGTCAGGGCGCTGCTGAGGGTGTGGCTGCATGGCCTCGGCCACGGGCCGGGAGCCAGAGGTGGGGGCTGGCCCTGGGCCCAGGGTGGGGGGCTCTGACCAAGCAGAAGGTTCCTCAGAGTTCTCCCTGGAGCCACGGGCGCCAGATCACCACGTCCCCAGGTAGAGAGGTCGAGCAGGAGGCCCAGATGTGTGTGTGCGCCTCACATTTTGTCCACAGCAAAACCTCTGGGCATTTATTTGTCTTTGTCTGTGTCCGGGTGTGCACGCCTGTGCTTGTGTGCGTGCTGCCGGCTGTGTGTCTGTGCCTGTCTTTGTCTCTGTATGTATCTGGGCCTTTGTCTCAGTGTGTGTGGCGGTTGGTCTAGGCTTGCCCACAAGACTGTGTCTGGGGTTGTGTGTGTCTATGTGTATCTGTGCCTGTGGGGCACCGGGCGTCCTTGATCTGTGCATGTCTAGGTAGGGCTGCGAGCATCCCCCTGGACCGCCTGTTTGTATCTCTGTCTGTGTGGCCTTAGTGTGAGTGGGAGAACGTTGTGCTTTGGAGACTGTGGATCTAGGTCTCGGTGTATCTTTACACACTGTATCTCGGTGTGTGCTTGTGCATCTGCATGTGAGAGTCTGCCATGCGTTGTAGCATGGAAATGCTTATGTGTGTCTGTGGAAGGTGCGTTTGTGAGACCAAGGATCTCCGTGTGTCTCTGCCTGTGTGTATGTGTGTGTTGGGTGTGAGGGGTTTGTCACAGACTGGTGAGCAAGTTAATCTCAGACTCCGTGACACGTGGAATAAAATCACGCTCCCGTAATGGAAGAGAACCAACTCTTCACCCTGTGCCCTGGGGGAGCCAGTGGGGGCCAGGGCCAGGCTTAGGCCCCTATGCAGGGCCCCCTGTGGCCTCAGCACCCTACCCCCACCTCTCCTCTGCCACACCAGGCTCATTCTGCCTCCAGAGTGCCCCGGTGCCCACTGCTGGCTGGGCTAGGCTCCAGGACATGTGACGGAGCCTTAGAGGCCTGTCCTGGGCCCCCCAGCCCCACCCACTGCTGAGGAGGGCCCTGCCCCAGATGGGAGGGCAGGTGCAGGAAGGAATCTTTGGGCCCCTCCTCCTCCCGGAGGGGAGAGATGAGCTGCAGGCCCGACCTGGATCTTCCATCTCTCAGCAACAAGATTCCTGGTGAGCAGGCTGCGAGGCTTGGCAGGGCGCCTGCCGGAGACCCGCCCTCACCCGCCAGGACGCCTGGGTCCCCAGGGCCGGGCAGCAGCGGGTTCCCTGGGGAGCTAGGAGGGCCCCAGAACTTCAGGCTACAGCTGCCCGGGACTATGGGAAAGCCAGACCCTTCCAGGCTCCCACCCCCAACCACAGACGGCTCCTCAGGCCCCCAGGCAAACCTCCACCCTTCTTCTGGCCTCTCCCCAGCCTCGGCCTTTGCTTCAGAAAACAGACCAGCCACCCAGCACCACCCATCCCTACCTGAGCCTCAGCGCACACCCAGCCTGAGTTCAAGACCTCACCTCTGGGTTTGAGGGCTCTCAAGGCCAGGACTGTGCTGCTTATCTCAGAATGGGGCTTCTGAGGACAGGGCCATGTGTCCTGCAGCTGTGAAATCCCTCTTGGTCTTAGCACTCCTTCCTGACTGAGCAGTCAGGCATCAGGAGAGGATTTCAAACCCAAGGCTGGGGACACTGAGGCAGTGAAGCTCTCTGCCCTGCCTACTGTTATGAATCAGAGGCCAAATCCAGTAGTCTAGACACACAAGTTCTTAATTCTGTCCAGCGGCAGTGGCTGCAACTTGTTCTTCCCCATAGGGGGTGCAATTTCGGGTGGGGGGAGGCATCAGTTGGAGGGAGAGGGGAATGGGCAGGTGGACCCCCCTCAACCCTCAGACTTGGATGAGCAGCCGGAGAGCAGGTTTGGTAAGAGATTAAGGTCGAGGAGAAGAGAACCCAGACGCTCCAAGATTTATGACCTCATTCTTCTCCCTTAATTCCCCTCCAAGCCCCCCAGCCCTAGCCTGGTCGCTCCAGGGTCATGCTGTGGCCCCAGGCCAATGTCAAGGCCTTAACCCATCCATCAGCTGTTGCCAGGGAGTTTCCACCCCAATGGGTCCCAAAGGGAGGAGATCAACTGACACTAGGGGCCCAGACTGACGGGGAAGGGGCATGGCCCTAAAGAGGTGGCCAACAGCCCCCTGCCCCCTCCCAGGATGTAGGGGCTCACAACCTCCAGGGCAGAAGCTAGGCTGGTGGGTGGGGTCCAGGAGGAGGTGACCTCCAGCTCTGGCACCACTCCCAGCCCCGCCCTTCCAACAGGCCAGGAGACCTGGGATCCCACGGGGCCCTACAGCTTACAGGGTGTGTGGCCTTGGGCCCTTGCTGCTCCTCTCCAGGCCTCAGCCTCCCCACCACACAATGCAGGAAGTGGTCTGGATACCCCAGGTATCCCCCCTTCAGCTCCGCTCCCTCAGTACTAAGCCCTGCCCTCTCTCCAGTCCAGGGGTGTCACCTAGAATCTGGGCCAGATGGGGTGAGGCTTTGGCAGTTAACTGGAGGAGCCCCTGAAGCCACCCAAGTCAGAGCTGAAGCATGTATGGTGCTCACTCCTCCACCGCACATCCATTTTCCAGAAGAGTGAAACCGAGGCCCTGAGAGAAGGTCGGGGTCTGCGCCAAGACCTGAGTGTTACTGGTGGGATGGTTAAGAGCACGGGCTCTGGGGACAGAAAGACTTAAGATTAAAATGTCAGCTGCAACAGAAACTTGTTACGTGAAGTCCCTTGCCTTCTCAGCCTCAGATTCCTCATCCATAAAATGGGCAATAGTGCCTCCCTCCTACGACTGCTGAGTTGAAATAAGAAAACGCATGTAAAGGGCTCAGCCAGTGTAGCAAACGCTTGGACAATGGTAACTATCATGACTGTGGGTAGTATTAACACAAAGCCAAGTGGCCGGGGGAAAGGGTAGGTGGGGCCCCGACCTGGCTTATCCTCCAGACCAGGAGGGCCAGCCGAATTCCTCAAAGCCCCCCAGCTGTCTCCCCTCTTCGTTAAAGGCCTCTCATTAGTGAGCCTGGGCACCTGCCCCCCCACATGTAATAAGCCTCATTAGTATCTTAGCCCCAAGCTCTGAGCCCAGAGTCTGTGCATGTGCACACGCGTGAGGGTTGGGGGCTGCGACAGGCCACCAGCCAGGAGACAGCATCCCCGCCAACCACACCCCCTGCCTGTCATCAGCAGGGCCCGTCACCACCCAGCTTGTCACCTGCCTGCCTCGCACCCGCATCACCTGTCACCCACCCAGCTCGTCACCCACCCAGCCCATCACCTGCACCACCTGTCACCCACCCAGCTTGTCACCCACCCAGCCCATCACCTGCACCACCTGTCACCCACCCAGCCTGTCACCGGAGCTGCCTGACAGGCCTCTGGGTGAGGGACAGGAGATGAGGAGGAGAAGACCACAGGGGTGTGGAGCTGGGGGCCCCAGAGACCCTGTAAGACCCCCACTTCAGCTCAGCATCCTGCAGCATCGCCATGGCAACGTCTCAGCCGCAACCACTTTCCCAAACATCCCCCCCGCCCTCCAGGCCCTGCTCTTAGCTGAGCTGAGGCTGAGAAGAGCCTTGACTGACAGCAGAATGGGACAGGAAGGAGCTGCTCATCAGCTGGCTGGCCTTGGCCATCCCTGCCCTCTCTGGACTTGGTTACTCCATCTGCAAAATGGAGGGGCTGGAACTGGGGAGGCCCCTGTACAGCGGGTCATCCCTTCCCAGCCTGGATTTGCTGAGCCAGTGGCCAGTTAACCTGTGAAGGCTGGTGGGGGCGGGGTACAAAAGGACAGGGGGTTCTGGGTTCTTCCACACTCCTTTGCCCTGGCCCAGCTCACACAGGCTGGGCCTCTGGCCCAAACTCACATAGCAAAAGAGGAGGAGCAGGCTGGAAGGCAGAGGGGCTCTGCCACAGGACTGCCAGCTGGAGATGATGCCACAGTGGGTGACCCAAGGCTGAGTGGGCCCCCACCTCCAAGCTGCATTATTTATAAAACCCAGAGCTCCTAGCTGAGCAACAGCTGCGGTGCCGCCCCTCCAGGGGGCACAGGCAGCGGTGGAAGGGTGGTGCCTCCCCGGGGGAGCCCCCTGGGGTCCCGGGCTCCCTCCACAGCTGGCTGGGGCAGGGGCTGAGGTGGGAAAGGGGCGGCTGCGCCATCCTTCCCCTCCCAGCCCCCTCTCCTCTCCTCTCCTCCATGCAGGCAGGCGGCGATAGGATTACTTCTGCATGACTGCCCGCTCCACAAGGTTCCAGAGACCCTCCTGCCTGCAGCAATCTTTAAAATTCCTGTAGCCCGGCCTCTCTCCCTTTCTCCCCACAGTGAATGCTCCAGCTTCTACCGCAGCGTGCCCGCGGCCGCCACCACCACCGGCGAGCTGGCCGGGGCCCCAGGTCCCCGGAGCCACAGGCAAAGGTAGACCCATCCTCGGGGTGTCCCTCGGAACCCTCTGAGGCCCAGGCCCTGGCCCATCCCCTCCGGCCCCTGGTGCCCGTCCAGCCCCACAGGGCAAGGCTCAAGCTGGGGTCGGGCCTGCCAGCTGCGCCAAGGAGGACCGACACATACGTGCAAACACACCTGGTGGGTCCTGGCGTGCCTGGCCACATCCTCTGCTGCCAAAACCTGGATGTCCCCACCTCTGCTCTAACCGCCCCCTCCCTAACCTCACTAATCCTTGCTACCCCTGGGGTGGGCAGACACCTGGGCCAGGCCAGCGCCTGTGGCTCCCCAGGGCACAAGAAGCAGGCAAGAGATCGATCCACTGAATTTTTTAAGGCTCTAATGGAGCCTGCCTCCCCAGACTTGGGGCCTGGGACACAGGCGATCTCTCAGGGACCCCTCCCTCAGCATTGCAGTTGCTTCCTCTTTCAGCTCTAGGGGGTCGGGGCACCTTTCTAGGAGCCTTTCCCCCAACAAGAGAAGAGGCACGAGGGGCCCCTGGGAAAGAGATGGGATTGGGGGGCTGTGAGCAATACCCAGAGGCCCCCCCCAGTCTCCCCAGCCCTAATGCAGGCAGAAGCAGCTCAGCCTCTAAATCACTCCCCTCACGCTGCCCTCTGAGGCGGATTCTGTGCATCTGTAATTAGGGGGTGGAACAGATGGTGGAGATTCCATTTAAAATCATGCATCTAGTAAAGTAACCTTCACTGTTGGAACTGACTCCCAGGGAGACCAAGCCCCAAGCCCGGATCTGGGGGTGGGGTGGGGTGGGAGGGGAAGCATATCAAGCCAGCACCTTCTCCATCTTTTTTTCCTGAAGCTCCAGACCCAATGTCCCCCTCAGGTGAGCCCAAGAAGAGGGGGATTTGGCAAGCACCTGAGAATGTGCAGGCTGGGGGTAAATCCCTCTGCCCAGACCCCCCCACCCCCACCCATACACGACAGAGTCAGGGCATGGCTGGGTACTCAGAGTTCTTGGCTGACACACCAGGATGACCAGGTGCCAAGAGCCCCCAAAGAGGCCCCAAACCCCCAAAGCCCAGGCCAAGGTGCCCAGAGCACAGGGTCTTGGGTGGGGCAGCTTTGAACCAGATGTACAGCCTCACTGTCCAGGAATGAAAGGCCTGGGGCAATGAGGGGGCGTGGAGATGCCTCCCCAGGCGGAGGAGGCTCTGGGAAGTGGGGGAGGACCAGGCAGCCGAGAATGAGAGAGAGCACGGAAGAGTGGGCCAGTGTGTCTGCAAGGCTGAGGCTATCTGGGGGGAGTTTGGGGGAGGGAGGCTGGGGAGGACAAGGTGGGGTGGGGGAGCGGTGATGGAGAGCGCTGAGGAGGGAGGCTGTGCTGGAACGTGTGATGGTGGGAGTGCGGCTGCAGTGTGAGGTGTGGGCGCAGGGCGGAGCTGCTCTGAGGGGTGACTGGGCTGGGGCCTTGTGTGTCTGTGTATGAGTGCGGGACTGGTGTTTGGAGAGGGGTGGGGGCTGTCCCTGGGCCCTTGGATGGCTGAGGAAAGTACTGGAGCTGCAGCTTGCTGGGGAACACACAGAGGACTGCTTGTTTGCGGAGGTGCTGGGATCTGGGGGGGGGGGTGTGTGCGTGTGCGGGATGCACATGCACGTGCACGGCCTGGAAGGTACGAGAAGCTGAGGGGACATTACTGTTCAAAGATGCACCGTGTCTGTGTGTTTGAGGTAAATGGTGTGGCTACAGGGGTGTCCTCCTCTGCGTGGGTGTTGAGGCGGTGTGTGTACGTGTATGTTGCGGGGAGAGTTTGGAAAGGTGTAGGGGGCTGTATCGGTGTGTCTGGGGACGTGATGAGCTGCAGCGGAGGGAAACGCTGGGGCCGTCGGGAGAGTCTGTGGGTGTCTGGTTAGGTGCTGGGACTCTGAGAACCTGGGTGTGTGGAAGGTATTAGGGCTACAGTAGGGTCCTGGGTGTATCTGGGGAGGTGCTGGGACTGGAGGAAGAGTTGATCTGTTTCAGGATGTGGTAGAAGCCTTGTGTGTGTGTTGGGGTGTCTGGGGGTATATTGGGGGTCATAAACATCTGGGTTTTGGTTAAGTACTAGGGCTGTAATATGTGTTTGGGTGGGTAGGCATGTGGTGGTTGTGTGTTTGGGGGCGTGCTGGGGCTGTGTGTTTAGGGGTGCTGGAGCTGTGAGTGGGGAAGTGGTTGTGTATTTAGGAGGTACAAGGGGCTGGAGTTGGGCCCCTGTGCCCAGACAGGTGATGGGGCTGCGGGGTGAGGGCGGGTGCCCCTCTGAGGAGGTGAAGGGCAGAGTCCTGGCCTTTGCTCGGGCCCACCTGGGGGCTGCCCGCTAGAGCCCCTCTGCCGGTGGTGCCCGCCCACCCCCAGACCCCACGTCCGGGTGTCGAGACAGGCAGTCCATCTGTCTCTTCCTGTGCCCAGGCCGAAGGAGCAGTGCCGCCTCCTCGCTCCCTGGGGGGGCGGCAGCAGATCCCAGCCCACCCATCTGCCTTCAGATGGTCGAGGCAGGAGCCTCCACAAAGCTGCCTGGGGGGCATCCCTGTGTTTGAAGAGGCACGGGCTGGGGGGTGGGGGGAACTGCACAGCAAACAGTCCTCGTGGAGGCTCCTTTGAAAACCACTGACGCCAGGAGAGACCAAGAGGGAGGACAGGGGCGGGTTTGTCTGTCCTCGTACGTCGTGTGGGTCAGCGCCCAACTGTGTGCCTTGGAGCCCCTTCGCATGTGTTCATGCCGGTGGCCTCTGTTCACGCAGCATCCTTGCCTTGGAAAACAGCCCTCCAACCCAGGCTACGAGCTCACAGCCTCACACAGCTACCCCCTCATCCATGCACCCTGCCTACACTACACTCATACGCAAACATCTCCCACACCTTCACATCTGCAGAACACTGCACCCTGGTACACATGCCCCTCAGCCCCAGAGTCCCAGTCCTTCACATGTGTACGCCCATGACACACACCCGCACACTGCAAAGCCAGGTACAGCCACATGCACCTGTCACATATGCATGCCTCCACACAGACATACCCGACAAGTAGCTGTCACACCCACACCCACACACTCCACACACCTTGGGGAGTGGATCTTCCTGTCACACCCATATCCCACCTCATATGCACTCAGTCTCTCTCATACACATTGTAACAGACACTCATCATCCCTTATACCTGTACATACGTGCACATGTTTGTACACGTGCATACCCACTCTCACCAGCTCTCAGCTCTTTCACACCAGCCAGTTTCTCTGTGTCCAGGCCAGGCCCTGCAGGAAGGCTGCCACCGGCTGAAAGTGTCTCCTGCCTCCCTGCCCTGCCAGCTAGGTCAGAGTGGGGGGCATACCCCCCCACCATGGCTCCCTGGGAACCCTGATCTTCTCCTCCAGAGAGAAAGAGTCCTCTCTCTGCTCTGGGGTGTCTGCCACTGTTGTGTGAGAGTGTGACTGTGTATGTGTGTGTATCAACATGTTCTGAGAAGCCACGATGAGGCCTGTGTGTCACTGCCTGTATGGGTAAGAAAGCATAGGGACAGGTTCACCGGTTATGTTTGTGAGATTCAAGATGAGTGTGAGAGCAGAGACATGTATGCCACAAAATGTGTATTTGTGAGTGTGTGTGAGGCCAGGCCCCTGTGGACAGGCATGAGTATGGGGGGGTGCACTTACACAAGGAGACACACAGTGAGTGTGAGTGGGGAGTGAGTGGGAAGTATTCTGGGATATTTTCTGAGACAAGGGGTATGTACATTTGTGAGTAGGGGTCAGGGCTAGGAGAGGCACCCTCCGCAACTCCCTCCCCCTACAAAGAGATCAGGGGAAAGGGGTCTCTGGGATCTGGGGGAGTGTGTGTGTGTGTGTGTGTGTGTGTGTCTTCCTCTCTCTCTTTCTCCCTGACCTCTTTAGCAGCTGGAAACTGAGCCGGGGGTGGAAGGAATGGAGACTTGGCTGGCCTGGGGGTTTGGGGAGGGAAGCAGGAGAAAACACCTTCCAGATTCTCATCAAATCCTTGTTTGTGGTTTGTAGCCTTCAGTCTCTCCTCTCTCTTTCTCTCAGTCTGGGTTTCCCCCTTTCTTTATCTCTTCCTGCCCCTCCCTCTCTACCCTGTATCTCTCCTTCTCCCATCTCAGTCACCTTGTCTCCCCCCTTGGATCTCCCTGTCTCCAAGTCTCTGTCTCTGCCTGTCTGTTACTCTCTCCCCAGGCCCTTCCATTTTTCTGACTCCTGTCTCTGCCAGCACCTCTGTATGTCCGTCTCTCCCAGTCCTGGTCCATCTGTCTCTCTCCGTCTGCCTGTGCGTGGGTGTCTCTGTCCATCTGCTCCGCCACCCATCTGTCTGGTTGTCTGTGCTAGTCCTTCTAAGGGTGCCCACTCGCTCACCAAGACACCCTCCCCCAGGTCAGCAAAGGCCTCTCCTGGCTCAGGGGGCGGGGAGGGGGTGCAGAGCTGCAGCTTCTGGAAGCTTCAGTAGCAGCTGGCTGAGCTGGGAGTTCAGGGCCAGCCAGCTGCAGAAGTGGCCCCTCCCCTGGGCTCCCAAGCCAAGGACCTCAGAGCAGAGAGAGGAGAAAGCAGGGCCTCACTGCAGCTGAGTCTGTGTGTGCGCACGTAGGGGGAGGCAGGGGGCCTCACTATGCCTTCACTTCACCGTTCCCCCCAAAGCCAGGCCCTGTAGGAGAGGAAGCTTCAGTGCCCACCTCCCTCATCCCCTCACCAATGGAAGAGATGCTGGGGATCCAGGAGGGAAGGACTGGGGGATGCCAGGCCTTGGACGAAGCCATAGCTTCCTGTCAGATGGGTGGGAGGGGGGCTCCTTCCCTCCTCCCTCCCAGGCAGTCCCTGGGGATCCCTCCAGTGCTGGTCCCAGCTCCGGACATGAGGGGCCCCATAGGCAGTTCTCACCAGCTCCCACAGGGACCATTCCTACCTCCCAGCTGCCCCAGAGCCTCTGACCCACAGGGATAAGGCGGAGGGGGGTGGATCACAAGGGTGTCTCCTCCCTCCCCAAATGGAGGTTGGCTCTGGACATCTGGAGTTCGTGGCCCTGTCTACACCCTGGCCATCCTGAGAGGCCCCAGGCAGTCCACCTACCATTGCCAGCCCGGCACCACACACACACACACACACACACTGCACCCCAGCACTTGTGGCCCACCACCGCCACTCCCTGGCCCAGCAACTCTGAGGGCTCAAGAGGAGCCCTACCGCGGAGACCTGCACCCTACACTGACTGGTGGCAGCCTCCAGCAGGGCCCCCGGCACAAAGCCAGCAGCTGGAGAAAGTACCCCCCAACACTTCCCAGGAGGCTCTGTTCCTCCCTCTCTAAGAAGAGCTCACAGTCCAAATCCCACAATAGATGGGGAAACTGAGGAAGGGATGGGATGACACAGTCAGTCATTCTTCCTGAGACCCTGGGGTGGGATCATAAATAAGGAATAGGGAATGAAAAGGACGCCGCAGGGGCAGAATCTGGCTCCTTCCTGACCTGCCGCGGGCAAAGCCCATGTTGGCTGCACAGCCCTGCACAGCCCTACCGCTGGGCCAGGGCCAGGGGCTGGCTCCCTCCCTCTAGAGCTCTCCTTGCCCCTGGCTGGGCCCCCTCCCTCTCCTCACTTCTGAGCAGCCCTCCCTACCCTCTCCCTCCCAGCTCTGGCTCTCTCATCCTCAGCTCTTGGAAGCCTGACTCACTGTTTCCCCTCCTCTCTCCCCTCCCTCCCTCTCTCCCAGCAGCGGTGCCTCCCCCTCCCCTGGGGGGGCTCTGGCCACAAGGGTGCCCGCCTGCTCCTCTCCTCAAGCTCTGGCCCCCTCCGCACCCAGGAGGCCCCCTGCAGCTGTTCCAGCTCTCTAACTACAGAGAGGTGGACGGAAAGAGCCTAGGTCCCAGGCAAGCAAGGGGAGGGGGCCCCTCTAGACTGGATTTCCTCCTGTCAAACAAGGTGGGGGGCATCCAACCGGACGACACCCCTGGTGTCTCTAACAGTCCTAATGTTCCCCGCTTTTAAAAGCCCGGTGCCTCCTGACAGAGCGCCCACAACCTGTGGGGTGCTGTACCTGCCTCAGGCTCCGCCCCCAGGTCCAAAGAAGAGGTCGGCTCTGTTCCCAGACATTTGGGGAGTGGGGAGACGCTGCCCTGGGGCAGGAGCATTAGTCAAGTGACCCCTGGAATCCCCCTGTCTCCCCGTTCTCCCTCCTCCTGTGGGAGAGCTTCCTTCTCTCTCTCTCCCACCTGTCCTCCTCCCTTTTCCCAGAGACGTTTGCTTGTCTCTCCTTCAGATACTATCCTAGCAGCAATTGATCTTGGGTGAGAGGCTCTCAGTGCCCGCTCATTTTGGGCTGTGGGGTGGGGAGTGGCACATGCCTAGGCCTTCTTGGTCCCCTGGATGCCATCTCCAGGGGCTGTGATCCTGGCTCTTCTTGACCGTTTTCTCTCTCACCCCCTCATCACTGGCTTCTGTCACCATCTTTTCCTCTTTCCACCTCAAGTTGGGCTCTCTGGGTCTCTTTCCTCCCCACCTCCCCCTGCTCTCTCCCTGGGGGTCCCATCTGCTGACATTAGCAACAATGTTACTGTTGCTCCCCCCCTTCAGTTCCCAGCTCCACCCCATCCTGGCTTCCCCCTCCCCGGCTCTGTCCCAAGAGACCCAGGGGACCCAGAGGCAGAGCTGGGCTCCATCCCATAATGGTGAGTCTGCTTGACCTCACTAATCACACCAGAAGTGCCTGGGCATCTGGTATGAAGGCATGGCACCCTGTGGTCTTGGGTGGCTGGCCTGAGGCACAGAGCTCTGTATTCCACAAACCAAAAAAAAAAAAAAAAAAAGAAGTTGACTTGGGGTGGGGCAGAGCAGAGAAGAGGGGAAGTGAGGGGGATCAGGTTTGCCTGGAGGAAGCCCCTGTCCAATGGGGAACAGAGGCAAGAGGAGGTAGTGGCTCGAGCCAGCGCTCCAGGCTGATTGAGAACAAGCAATGTCCCTCTGGGGCTCTGCCGGTCCAGATCAGCCCCCCCTAAAAAAAAGGTCTTCTGCCAGGGACAGTTTGCCCTCCAAGCCTCCAGCACAGCCACACCAAGCAGGTAAAGATCCCGCGTCTCTGTCTCTTAATCTCCTTTAGAATCCAAATCCATCCTCCCTACAGTACACCTCCACTTAGCTCAGCAGGGGGTTCCATAAGCCTCCCTGCCCCAATCTAACCAGTTGGAATGGGAGGGGACAAAGCCCCCCAGCTCCCAAGCCCCCTCACCAAAGGCCCCATCAAGGGCTGGGAAACAATGCAAAACAATCCTGGAAACCACGCACCTTCAAACCGAGAAGCAACCCTGTCCATCCACAGCACCTGGGGGTGCTGGGGCTCCCTGCCCCCACGACCCTGTTCCAGACCCCCCAGCCCAGCAACAATAATAAACAGCAAGCTCTTTTTCTTTATGACACCAAATTCCTCCAAGCCGAACAGCTCCTTCCATCACTACCTCAGCCATAGATCACATTAAAAACTCACAGAGGGCAACTTAAACACATCACATTTGTTTCTCTCTATATTATTTCAATAGTAACGGCATTAAAAATGGATTTTACTACAGAAAATAAATATCAACACGTGGGCTGGGAGCCCAGGCAGGGGGAGAGAGCCCACCAGGAGAAGGTCCCTGAGGGCTTGGGCACAGCTTAGGCACTGACCAAGGAGGTGGCTGAGAGGACAGACTACACCTGGGCTGGGGTGGGGTGTGGGGGGAATGCCTGGGGAGGGGGCAATGCCCGCCCACCTGGGCACCTGCCCCAATGCCAGACCAAGAGGGACAAGAGTCACTGGTTTGAACTGGACCCCCAAAGCTCATGCCCTCACTGATCTTTGCAACCTCTGGAGGGTAGGAGCTCTGGGGCAAGAAGTTCACTAGTCTCTAGAGGTTATTCCAACTATTGACACAGCAGAAGAAAAAAATGAATTCAACTTACTATCCAGTTTGATTTTCCATTACTATAAAAATATACATCTGCTCAAAGGAGGGAGATGGCAAGCTGCAGGCACATGCCACCTGGGGGGTCCCCCTGCAGCTCACCACCACAACCCAGCCTGCCCCTCCAGGCGGCAGGGGTGGGGGCTGTGTGTGGGTGGGGGACGGACCAACTGGTAATCTGTCACCTACAGCCCCAGCTCACACAGCTACACACACCGGACCACACGGAACAGGAACAAGCCAACAATAGCAACACCCCAAATGCTCCTGGCAGGACTCTGCCCAGGCCCGGGCGCATGCCCCCGCCCCGCCGGCGGCAGCAGCGGACGAAATGTGGCCACCCTGACCCGGAGGCAAACTTGTCCTCACACCCTGAGCTCTGCCCAGGGAACTGGGGCCAAGTCCCGCCTGACACCAACTGGTCCGGCGGGAAACGCCTGCCCAGCCAGACAGGCACAGGCCCCCCAAGGGTCCCTCCTTGTGCTCAGGGGCCAGGCTGGTGCAGCCTGGCCCTACCTCCCAGGGTGACGCCTGGGCCCAAATTCAGCTGGCCCTGCCAGTCAGGCACTGGAGCAGAACGGAGGGCACCAGGCTCAGCCCCGCCCAGCCCCAGGGCCCCCAAGCTAGGAGGGAGGGGGGACTCCCCACCCCTCCACATCTGGCCCTGGCCCCCAGGGTGTGCGGTAGAGAATTCCCGCCCCCGCTTCTCTCTCTCTCCCTCCTCCCTCTCAGTGCCCGCTGCCCGTCTCAGGGACGGCCCCAGCTCCCGCCTCCGGCCAGCAAGGCCCACATCCTTCCTCCCTCAGCTGGCCCCTTCGCCTGGCAGGAGGCTGGGGGGGTCAGGCTGCTGGGGAACCCCTCCAGCTCCCATCAGTCTTCATCCCCAGCCCCCAAACTCTGGGTTGCTGTCCCTTTTCCTGTAGAACAGGAAACAAGGTTATTTCCTAGACTCAGAGCCAGCCCTCTGCCCCTCTGGCTCTGCCTGGGGACCAGGACCCAGCAGGGGAATGCGCCCTTAGCCAGAAAGCAGAGGGATTCTGCAATTCACCCCCAGCTACCGGCCCAGGGGGCTGACAGCTGTCACTCAGCACCCCACCCCCTGGGGAAGAGGGGGCCGATTCAATCAGAGCCTCAGAGGAAACGCATTGATAGGCGATTATTTATTTATGCAAAAGTGAGCCGACTTTGTTCACCAGGTAACCGGGCACGCGGCCCAACCCCTACGGCCCTGGCCGCCCCCAAATCCCTCCTCCGCCCCACACCCGCTCCGGGTCATTTGGTCCCCGCCTCTCAACTCCCAGAGCACCAGCAGAACCTTGGGATTTGGGGGTTGAAGGGGAGGGGCTCCTCCCTCCGCAGTCTCCCCCTTTCCCAGGGCCGTTCCTAAAATCCAGCCTTGTTCTCCGGTCCCACGGTCCCCCCCTTCACCCACCCCCGCCACACACTCAGCAAGCTGGAGAGCAAATTGCAGTTTTAAATCCAAAGGCGGAAGGAGGGGGAAGGAGGAGGGGGCGCGCGGCAGCGCGGGGCGCGCACCTCGCCCCCGAGCCGGGGGAGCCGCGGGGCGGCCAGGAAACCCGGGAACCCCCCCTCCCCGCGCCCCCTTCTCGTCCACCTCCTCCTCCCCCTTCCCGGCGCTGCCTGCCAGGCTTCGAGCCGAGCCCAGCCGAGCCTCGGGCCCCGGTGGAAACAAAGACCGATCGCACCGCGGGCACCGCAGCCACGGGGTCCGGCGGACCGGACCCGGGCGCGCGGAGGGGGCGCAGAGCACCCCCGGTGCGCTGCACAAAAGAGCCCGGCCGGCCGGTCCCCAGCGGGGGTCTAGGGCTGGGGAGGAGGCGCCACTCACCGGAGTGCTGGGCTGCCGGCTCCGTTGGTCCGAGCCAGGCAAGGGGCTTTGGGGGGCGTCTGTCTTCCGGCCGCGGCAGCGACGCGGGCGCTCGGCAGCTTCGCCGCTCACCCTAAAATCGAGATCATATTTCCCTTTGAGTCCTAACACTATGATAATATCATCTCAGTTATGGTATAAAGCAGGTAACTGATTTGAGAAGGGTACTGAGTTTGAGGACATATTGACTGATTCATTCTACAAATACTTTACTAAGCGACTATGCTAAGGGCCTGGGATCCCATGAAACAAAATGCCAGCAGAAGTGAATCTCTTTAATGAAACAAAGTATGTGGAAGACAAATCATTAAATGCTTACTTACAGTAAAGCATGCAATGTATCCTGAAATAGGATATATAAATGACTATATGTCCAGGGCTTGCCCCAAGAGCAAGTCTTCTCTAAATGGATTCTTTTCTTTTCTCTTTCTTTACCTTGTCTTCCCCACTTATACCTCTACTCTCTGCTTCAGTGAAAGATATTTCTCCTTTCCACTTCTAGCTGAAAAAAAAACAAGTCTCAGGTGTCAATTTACTATGTAACTGTGGGTCCCTCTCTGTATTACAAAACAAGACTCAGGAGACAGTGAGTCCTGATATCATGACCTCCAAAAGGGTCACAAGGGATCTCTGAAAATTTCAATAGTTTTAGTGTCTTTTCTACATCTTTTCCAATGATTCAGGTATGGAGGTTTCTGTATCTTGGGCCTAGAATTCCTTCTACTGAGTGGTGAGTCGATGTGGTTTTAGTGCTTATATCCTATAAGTTCTTTTAATTAGTGTCTTATAGCCTCCCAAAGTGTTTATATATATATATATGACTGGCCACCATTTAAAATGAAAAAAATAATTTACATTGCTACTTATCCTCATTGAGTTGCCCATTTAAGAAGCAGAACTACACTGTCAGAGTATCCACTTTTGTAATACCTTAGCCATAGTATTTTAACATATATAGTAGTTCTCAATATTTACAGTGTATTGGAAGCACCATAGTAGTCAGGGTACTCCAGAGAAACAGAACCAATAGGAGATATATAATAAATATAATGTAATATATGTAATTGCTTTAACATATGTAATTGATATTAAACATATTAAATATTAAATATATTGTATATGAAATATAAGCTGGAAGCTAGGAAATCCAGGGGTGTAGTTTTCAGAACTGACGTAAGCCACAGTCAGAGGGCAGGGGATCAGATCAAACACTCAGGCAGAGAGAGCAAATTCTCCTTTCCTCTGACTTTTTATTCTTTTGGGGCCCTCGAGATTGGATGAGGCCCACCTACACTGGGGAGGGAAATCTGCTTTACTCCATCTACCAATTCAAATGCTAATCTCATCTGGGAACAGACCCACCCAGAAATAATGTTTAGCAAAATATCTGTGTATCTCAGCATATAGTTGAATTGACACTTAAATATTAACCATTACATTCTGCAAACCTTAAAATATACCAGTGCCTCAGTCCAACCCCCAGAAATTCATATTTAATTGGTATAAATTACAGGCTGGGCTTTAAGATTATCAAAATCTCCCCAGGAGATTTTAATGAATCACCAAAAGTTAAGAACCATTAACATCATAGAACATTTCTTTCTTGATGAGAAATCAAAATGCTTCTCACTTTTAGCGTTGATGCCCTGGGAGAGATATTATCTACCTCTGTAAGGTGCCTTCAGAGTATCCCACTGTACCCCATGTAGTCAGTATTTACAAACAGGCCACTGCAAACATGTGCCTCCAAGTCTGGTAAAAGTCAATCCAAATATTTTTCCCCAATATGGTAGTAGATGGGTAGAATTTCTTTTATGATCACCACGTTGTATATGGTAGGCATAATTATTCCCATGTAGAGGGTGAACTGAGATTCAGAGAAAAATAGGGGTGCATATTGCCACAAAGCTAGCAAATGTAAAAAATTAGGAAAAGGTCAAGTTTTCTGATCCGAGTTAAATAAGTAGTAGGTATCATTATTTTATTTATTCCACAGATACTACTGTCAGGGGTGAGTAGAATAAAAGCAAATGAATAAAAATGTAGTCAGCCTATGAACGGGAAGATTAGCTAGCATCCTTCACACAAAAGACCTGATACGTATTCGGCCACTAGAGAGGTTTAGTCAGCTGTATTTACAGTCCCATAAATGGAAAGAACCATCATGACAAAAGGAAATTCTATGAATCCAGGAGAAAACACATCAAATTAAATAAATAATTCACAGGCAGAGTGAAGATTACAGAGTTGGCTCTGATAACAAAGTATCTAAAATAAGTGGTGATGTGTTTCTCCAACCACACAGGCTGCCAGTCCAGGTGCAAAGGAAAATAAATAAAACTATTATAGATCTAGTAAGAGTTAAACAGACAATAAAAACCAACAATGGCGATGAATTTTAAGTTGGTGATTCTTTGAACAATCTTCAAAAGATTTCATTTGCTCTGTTAACGCAATGTCAAGTCCATTTTAGAAATAAAAGAACATTTTTCTGCTTGCTAGAGTTTAGACATAAATCCTCAAACTGTATTAAATCAAGATGCTTCTAGAATCATAGCGCTAAAGATCATCAAGGATTATTAAAGAACTATAGTCACTCCCTCATTTTACAGGTGAGAAAACCAAGGTAGTAAATGACTGTGTGATGGCCTTAAAGTCCACATGATTCCCATCAGTGGCCAAAACAAGATTAGAATGCAGGTCTCCCATTTCCTCTTCACTTAATTATTCATCATTCTTTAGTCATTTTGAGCACAACTAGTGCACTGCTGTTTGAAACCTGACCTTTCCAATGGCAGTCAAAATGCCATACTTTAATAGTGCTTCCATTGTCTTTGACCAGAATATGAAATAACTGGCAATCATGTTCTGAGCTTCTTTCCAGATGAATTATATGTTAAGCTCTATTTCAATATTGATTTGTAATATACTTTAAAGCATGTTGATCTTCCTCTGGTCTCTTCTTACAGTTCTGAGCTACATGAACGCTAGAGTTCCTAAAATTTGTGATTTTCTGAATGGCCATCTCTACTATGTCCACCAACCCAACAACAGTCACTGCTTGTTGCTAGACAGAAAAGAAAAAGTTAATAAATTTACAAGTGAAATCCTGTGTTCGTTTTTTTTAATGAAAAACAGAAACCTATTTGATTTAGAATCTAAACCCTAGAAGCATACACAGGGCTTAAAGAAATGTATGATTCTTCTATGGAATACTGGAGATTCTTGTTTAATCAATGGAAGCACATCGTTAGTTTACTCAGGTCCCTAAAAAGGCGAAGGACCTCACTTAAAAGAAACAAGTGACTATCTTAGTTAATGTAAATAGAAATGCATTTCCAGCTTATTTATGGTTGTTCATTTCTATACCATACAGTGGTCTGTTTCTCAGGACATCAGTATAAAAGGCAAATTGATAGGTGAGAAGGGTAAGTGGTATAATAAAAAAGTTAAAAGCATGGGCTACATGACATGGACAAGTTACTCAGCCTTTCTAATCTTCCATAGGCACATCTATAAAACAGGGAATAAAACATATTACAAAGAGATATGCTTCTCCTCCCACCATGCTTTGGCCTTCACATGTTTGGGAGGCATAGGAGATCCAGTGCCTTTCCCCTCTATCCTATTCTTGGAAGAGGAATTGTTAATGTTATTGGTCAGTAACCAGAACATCCATGGAGCAATGGGTAGAATTATTACATTTGAAAGGGACAAACGTGTCACATGGTTCTGTCCCAGTAGCTCAGCTTATGATTCACAGAATAAGGCATGTTAGCTTAAGCTTGTCCCATGACCTAGTCAGCTGTGATTTGGGGGCAAGAGAGAGAGAGAAGGAAAGCCTCAATTAGAATTCCAAAATGAAGGAACAGCGGCTAGCTCACTAGTAATAAGTAATACTTTGGTCTTTTCTGGTTATCGTTTCTTGTGTATGGATCCCTTGGCAGGAAACTTAACCACCCACTTCAGAGGTCTGTTATGAAGTCCGATATGGTATAAAAAGTGCACAGTGCAGTGCCTCATATGCAATAAGCTGTCAAAGAATATTATCTAGATGACCTTGGATTTGCACTTAAATGTTTGTTATTAAATCAGTTTGCATGGGACTAGTATCCAGAGCCTCAGGATAAAGTAGATTCATGTGAGTTAATAAATGAAAAGCTCTCTGAAATTCTAGATGGCAGGTCATGCTAACTCAGGTAAGTGGAAGCTGGTGGCTGGGCGTTCCCTCAGGACACGTGTTTTGATGGAATGAGGACTCAGGGTGTAGAAACCAGCTTGGCAGTGGATGGTAAACCATTGCCCAGCACATGCTGCCTCCTGTTAAGCAGAAGGCTCTCATGCAAATTGCTTTCCGAATCGTTAGCTGTCAGCAACCCTCATCTCTCCTCCTGCAGCTGTTCTTTCTGATTTTGCCTGCAAACTTTTCATATTGGGCAGGCTCCCAAGCCAAACAAGTTGCCCCTCTGCAGGCTTTGTTCCTGGGGGCGAGAGGTGAACCTCACAGATAAGTCAAAGTAAGGATGCACCATGGACTAATACACACTGAAGGAACAGACTCCTGTAAGCTAAGGTGATGAATGCCTTTGAAAGTAATTTTCATGCGGCTTCCTATGAGAATGTCAGCCAGGCTCCAGAAGTTATATGCTGCAATTTTAAAATTATCTGCCTCTGTAGACTTCTAAAGCTTCTATCAGCTAAGAAGTATCTTTTTTAAAAAAGAAAATATTTTTATACAATTTTCAAGACTACTTTCCATTTATTACAAAATATTGGCTATATTCCCCCTGTTGTATAATACATCCTGGAACCTACTTTACACCCAATAGTTTGTACTTCCCACTTCCCGATTCCAACTCTTAAATTGCCTTTCCCCCCTCCCCCACTGGCAATTACTAGTTTCTTCTCTATATCTGTGAGTCTGCTTCTTTTATGTTATATTCACCAGTTTGTTTTATTTCTTAGATTCCACATATAAGCGATATCATACAGTATTTATCTTTCTCTGTCTGACTTGTTTCTCTTAGAATAATGCCCTCCAAGTTCATCCATGTTGCTGCAAATGGCAAAATTAATTTCATTCTTTTTTATGGCTGAGTAGTACTTATATATATATGTATGCAAATATATAAATTTAAATTTTATATATATATATATATATATATATATATATATATATATACATAAAATCTTCTTTATCCATTGATCTGTTGATGGACACTCAGGTTGTTTCCACGTCTTGGCAATCGTAAATAACGCCTCTATGATGCTGCGAACATTGGGGTGCATGTATCTTTTTGAATTATAGTTTTGTCTGGATATATGCCCAGGAGTGGGATTGCTGGATCATATGGTAATTCTATTTTTAGCTTTTGAGGGACCTCCGTACTGTTTGCCACAGTGGCTGTACCAATTTATTACATTCCCACCAGAGGAATGTGTGGGAAATCTCTGTACCTTGTGCTCAATTTTACTGTGAACCTAAAACTTAATTAATTCCCAGCAGCATTAGCAAATAAGACCATGCATTTTTTAAAAAATCTCTTTTTAAGGCAGAGTAAATATTTGCTGAATAAAATGAGAAACTCTATCTCGATTGGGTGGATTAAATCAGCAGAAACTAAGCTTCACCTGTGATTTTAGCAGCTGAACTGGTTGAGAAATTCAGAGCAGAACAGGCACAAGTCCTCTCTGAACAAGGTAAGGTACAAGAAAAGGAAGGATGGATGTTGTAGGCAAATCATAACACTCTCTCATGGCTAAATATAATATCAGGAATTAAATAACTTGAAATCATATAAAAGTTTCCTTTACTCGTATGCCCCTCCCGCATAAAGTGGAAGGTGAGCACAAATGTAAATCAAGCAGGCAGAGGCTCCCACTAGCTTATATATGAAATCAAAATTTTAAAGTGTTTTCTTCAGAATCCCTTTTGCCTGGGTGCAGAAGAAAAAGTAGCTGATCAGTGCACCCAAAGGTAAAATGAAAAATAGTAAAAGAAAGTTTTTCTACATTTTTGAATTTAAAATCTGAAATACATTTCTTTAACACTCTTCTTACTTATACCCATGTACCTGAAAAACCAAAATTAAAATTAAATTGTATTAGAGCAGAGGAGCAAAAATTTCCAGCCAATCCAAAGGTTAAGTGGTGCCTGATACACTGTTTGAATAAAGTTACGAATCCATATCCAGACTCAGCTAGAAAATTAAAGCGTGCTGTGATCACTCGGTACGAAGAGGGGTCATGGCAATTGATTTTATTTATACACACTTTCATACATAATAATTTATCAAATTTGTCCTATGCCACTTTCCATGCTTATTTAATCCTCATTTAATCTCTACCAAGTGAATACTGTGAAACATGTTTAATCATTATTCCCATTTCCAAGATGTGGGAACTGAGGCAGGAAGTATGGTACATCAAAATTCAGAAATTTTGTCACTCCAAATATATCCAGGTCTAGCTCTTTAACCTATATAATAGTCTTTTTCTCTTTTCCTTGCCGTGTGAACCTTTCATCTTCTCCCACTGTCAAATTCAAGTGTTAACTCTAACCTCTCTTGACCTCCGCTATCCACTGAAGGATGCCTTCTGGCTTCCTAGAAAAGCTTCACCATTCTTAGCAGAGTACTTGAGATCTAGCAGGTGCTTTGTTAAGTGAATGAGTTAATAAACATATAAGAGAACATTAAAATTACCATTTAAGGGATGGAGAAACAGCCTCTGAAAGATTAAGTAATTTCCTTCATGTAAGGGGTCAAGCTGGAATTCAGATTCTGAAGCCCAAGTGATCACCCTCAGAATAATCTAAGTTATCTTCATTGGGATAGAATATGCTCAGTCTATATCCCTCACTAGACGCTAAGGAACAAGAAGGCAGTACTAGGCACCTAATGCACTTCATTTTGGGTAAATTTTTCATTTATGCAAAAATACTTGTGTAAAGATAGACTAAAGCCTTAAGCTTTCCCTGCTGGATTCCCTGCTCAACTGTGAGTACTCCTGTGATGAAAACGCGCCTAACGCACTGAATGACCTTGACCAAGCAGCTTTCCTTTACAGCCTCCATTTTCTTTTCTGTAAAATACTGTTGACAGGACATGTTCCACCTGCCTCATAGAAATGCGTTTATAAAGCACTTTGGAAAGCATGAAGCTTTCTTTTTTTTTTTTTTTTTTTTTTTCGGTACGTGGGCCTCTCACTGCTGTGGCCTCTCCTGTTGCGGAGCACAGGCTCCGGATGCGCAGGCTCAGCAGCCATGGCTCACGGGCCCAGCCGCTCCACGGCATGTGGGATCTTCCCGGACCAGGGCACGACCCTGTGTCCCCTGCATCGGCAGGCGGACTTTCAACCACTGCACAACCAGGGAAGCCCAAGCATGAAGCTTTCTTCAAAAGCAAGCAAGTACTTTAAATGTCATTATTATAGGACTCCTTAAAAGGAGCCTTTTTATGGTGAAAAGAAACCTTAGCTTATCAATTGTGCAACGCAACCACAGAAAATTTAAGGCGGAACATGCATGACACAATAATAATTCCAAATAAATCCTTCTAATAGTTAAGTAAAGAGAAGTCAAAATTCTTCTCTGGACTATTTTGATTTCATACAAAGGGCATCCCTTTAGAAGTTATGGAAGTTCAGATACAGAGCCTCAAACTCTAGATTGCAATGCGACATTTGTTTCTGAACTTCTGCTGCCAGTCTTGCTAACAGTTCACTTGCAATGTAATATATTACTGCATTTCATTTCTAGGCAAGAACATTATTTACTCACAGGAGAAATACTTTCCTGAGGAAAGACTGTCTTTGGAAACTTTCAAGGACATTTGAGAAATGCTTCAGCCCAAGCCACAAAATTATGAGCATGCTTTTGTGCCTCTCTGTTCCCAGGGCACCATTTTTAAAAATTTTTCATTTAAGTTTATTGCAAGCATCCATCTTCCCTTTCCAGAAAAAATAGCAATTAACACAACTTCATTGATTTCCAGTTTTCCTAGGTGTCATTTCATAATGCATATATTGTATGCAGTTCACATCATCATTTTCATCACTTTCAACATTTTCCATGTTGTCTCCCTACCTGAATTGTGACTTTTTGTATGGAAAGTTTTATTTATCACTTGCATCTTACTTTGAATAAATCTGAAATCAACATTCAGTATTATTTATTTTTATTTTCTTCAGTATGTTTCTAACTTAGCAAACTATGGGTAAAAATGCCATGTAACAACAATATGTAATATTTACATAGAGCCCATGTAGTGAACATAGTCCTAAACTCTTACCAAATCCTCACCAGACCCTATAAAGTAGGTACTATTAACCTTGTCATTTGATAGATGAGAAAACTGATGCATAAACTAGTTAAGTAACCTGTCTGAGGTCAGATAGCTAGTGATTACTTTCCCCATCACCGCCATTGTTTAGTTAATGCGTCCTTCCCATCTCAGTTCAAATGGCACTGACACAAAAAAGCCTTTCTTTGACCTCCTGAAAATACTGGGTCTCATTGCTTTTACAGCATCATATGTTTATTATTCATTTCACATATTTGTGTGATTATCTAATTATATTTGAACGTATTTTTCCTAAGGGTAACTCTAGTCCAGCTGTGCTTTCCAAATTATGAAATCCGGGACTACGTGGGCTATGTCTGTTTTGCTTATTACTGTACTTTCAGTATTTGGTGCATGGTAAGTATTCAGGAAATGTGATGGATGGATGAATACAGGACTTTGTAAGAACAAATAAATAAATGACTGGATCAATAAATTTGGTTGATCATAACATAAACAACAGTGCCATGTTAAAAGTTTTCTTGGGTCTATACACAAACTCTTCTCAGACAGGGTTCCTGTTTGCTGTCTACACCACCAGTTGGAAGAGAAAAAAGCCAATCAAGGTCTGACTGTCATTATGTGTACAGGCTGAAGCTGATGCATTAGGCTGAGAGACAGGGTGATTTAGGAATAATTTTACTTCTGGCTGAACTATATATAGAACCAAGTCTTACGTAATAAAAAAAAAACCTACTTTTAATATGTTTGTGTGAAGAATGAAATAGGAGCATCAAGCCCATTAATTGCGATATTTAATTATATTGTCCCATTTCCACATTCATTTCCATGAATTTGGATGCCTTTAGGTCAAGCTAACCCAAGCATTTACACCACCATGATAAATAGTGAAATATCAATGGATACACAGAAAGAAAATTTCCCAAATTTAGCAGAGAACACATTAGCATGAACTTGTAAATTTGACATTCAAGTTCATTGGTGCGCAGAGAACCAAGTGACTTTTGTTAAAGTAGGAAATTTTATGACTATGTGAGGATATGAACATTGAGAAAGTGCTCCCTATTTTAAAACCAGGACATTAGAAATATTTTAATGAATTTATTTTTTGCATATCTGCCATCTAGGTGACAGTAAAACTCAATATTTATACATCAGATTTTTAAAACATTGTGCATATATACTGTATACTGCTACAGAATATAAGTTGCCCCCAAATCTCCAAGATACAATATGGGATCAAACAAACAGAATGACAAGAAAAACCAACTGTAATATTTTGACACCTCTTAATTATTAAATAATTATGTTTAGAGAAACAAAAGTTAAAAAATTGTGCTCTGAAGAGTATTTAAAATATGAATGAACCTTCAAGATGGCAGAGGAGTAAGACGTGGAGATCACCTTCCTCTCCACAGATACATCAGAAATACATCTACATGTGGAACAACTACAGAACACCTACTAAACACTGGCAGAAGACCTCAGACTTCCCAAAAGGCAAAAAACTCCCCACGTACTTGGGTAGGGCAAAAGAAAAAAGAAAAAACAGAGACAAAAGAATAGGGATGGAACCTGCACCTCTGGGAGGGAGCTGTGAAGGAGGAAGTTTCCACACACTAGGAAGCCCCTTCACTGGTAGAGACAGGGAGCAGTGGGTGGGAGGAAGCTTTGGAGACATGGAGGAGAGCACGGCAACAGGGGTGCGAAGGGCAAAGCTGAGAGCATCCCGCACAGATCGGTGCTGACCAGCACTCACCAGCCTCAGAGGCTTCTCTGCTCACCTGCCAGGGCAGGTGGGGGCTGGGAGCTGAGGCTCGGGCTTCAGAGGTGAGATCCCAGGGAGAGGACTGGGGTTGGCTGTGTGAACACAGCCTGAAGGGGGCTAGTGTGCCACAGCTAGCTGGGAGGGGGTCCAGGAAAATGTCTGGATCTGCCTAAGAGGCAAGACACCACTGTTTCGGGGTGCACAAGAAGAGGAGATTAATAAAGCACTGCCGAAACGAGCTCCAGAGATGGGCGCGAGCCGCGGCTATCAGCGCGGACCCCAGAAACAGGCATAAGATGCTAAGGCTGCTGCTGCAGCCACCAAGAATCCTGTGTGAAAGCACAAGCCACTGTCCACACTTCCCCTCCCGGGAGCCTTTGCAGCCCGCCATTGCCAGGGTCCCGAATTCCAGGGACAACTTCCGCGGGAGAACGCACGGCGTGCCTCAGGCTGGTGCAACATCACGCTGGTCTCTGCTGCGGCAGGCTCACCCCGCACTCCGTACCCCACCCTCCGCCCGGCCTGAGTGAGCCAGAGCCCCCGAAGCAGCTGCTCCTTTAACCCTGTACTGTCTGGGTGAAGAAAAGAAGCCCTCAGGTGACCTACACGCAGAGGCGGGGCCAAATCCAAAGCTGAGCCCCAGGAGCTGTGCAAACAAAGAAGAAAAAGGGAAATCTATCCCAGCAGTGGAATACCTGAATAGACAATGAATCATCCCAAAATTGAGGCGGTGGACTTTCTGTGATTTTGTCTGTATAGCTTTGCTTATACCATTTGTCCTATGGTTCTGTCTGTACGTCTTTTGTTTCTTTGCTTTTTAGTATAGTTTATAGGGCTTGTTATCATTGGTGGATTTCTTTTTTGGTTTGGTTGCTCTCTTCTTTCTTTCTTTTTTTAAATTATTTTAATTTTTAAAAAATTTTAATATTTTTTTATTTTAATAACTTTATTTTATTTTTTACTTTCTTTTTTCTCCCTTTTGTTCTGAGCCGTGTGGCTGACAGGGTCTTGGTGCTCTGAAGGGTGTCAGGCCTGTGCCTCTGAGGCAGGAGAGCCAAGTTCAGGACATTGGTCCACAAGAGACGCCCCCCAGCACCACGTAATATCAAAAGGCGAAAGCTCTCCCAGAGATCTCCATCTAAACGCTAACACCCAGCTCCACTCAACGACCAGCAAGCTACAGTGCTGGAAACCCTATGCCAAACAACTAGCAAGAGAGGAACATAACCCCACCCATTAGCACACAGGCTGCCTAAAATCATAATAAGGTCACAGACACCCCAAAACACACCACAGGATGCGGTCCTGCCCACCTGAAAGACAAGATGCAGCCTCATCCACCAGAACACAGGCACCACTCCCATCCACCAGGAAGCCTACACAACCCACTGAACCAACCTTAGCCATTGGGGGCAGACACCAAAAACAGCAGGAACTACGAACCTGCAGCCTGCAAAAAGGAGACCCCAAACACAGTAAGTTAAGCAAAATGAGAAGACAGAGAAATACACAGCAGATGAAGGAACAAGGAAAAAACCCACCAGACCAAACAAATGAGGAGGAAATAGGCAGTCCACCTGAAAAAGAACTCAGAGTAATCATAGTAAAGATGAGCCAAAAGCTTGGAAATAGAATGGAGAAAATACAACAAACGTTTAACAAGGACCTAGAAGAACTAAAGAGCAAACAAACAATGATGAAGAACACAATAAATGAAATTTAAAATTCTCTGTAAGGAATCAATAGCAGAATAACTGAGGCAGAAGAACAGAAAAGTGACCTGGAAGATAAAATAGTAGAAATAACTACTGCAGAGCAGAATAAAGAAGAAAGAATAAAAAGAATTGAGGACAGTCTCAGAGACCTCTGGGACAACATTAAACACACCAACAGTAGAATTATAGGGGTCGCAGAAGAAGAAGAGAAAAAGAAAGTGACTGAGAAAATATTTGAGGAGAATACAGTTGGAAACTTCCCTTATATGGGAAAGGAAATAGGCAATCAAGTCCAGGAAGCGCAGACAGTGCCATACAGGAAATATCCAAGGAGAAACATGCCAAGACACATATTAATCAAACTATCAAAAATTACATACAAAGAAAAAATATTAAAAGCAGCAAGGGAAAACAACAAATAACATACAAGGGAATCCCCATAAGGTTAACAACTGACCTTTCAGCAGAAACTCTGCAAGCCAGAAAGGAGTGGCAAGACATATTCAAAGTGATGAAAGGGAAAAACCTACAACCAAGATAATTCTACCCAGCAAGGATCTCATTCAGATTCGAGGAGAAATTAAAACCTTTACAGACAAGCCAAGGCTAAGAGAATTCAGCACCACAAAACCAGCTTTATTACAAATGCTAAAGGAAATTCTCTAGATAGGAAACACAAGAGAAGGAAAAAACCTCCAATAACAACCCCAAAAGAATTAAGAAAATGGGAATAGGAACATACATATCAATAACTACCTTAAATGTAAATGAATTAAATGCTCCAACCAAAGGACATAGACTGGCTGAATGGACACAAAAACAAGACCCCTATATATGCTGTCTACAAAGGAACCACTTCAGACACATACTAGGGACACATACAGACTGAAAGTGAGGGGATGGAAAAAGATATTCCATGCAAATGGATATCAAAAGAAAGCTGGAATAGCAATTCTCATATCAGACAAAATAGACTTTAAAATAAAGACTATTACAAGAGACAAAGAAGGACACTACATAATGATCAAGGGATCAATCCAAGAAGAAGATATAACAATTGTAAATATTTATGCACCTAAAATAGGAGCACCTCAATACATAAGGCAAATGCTAACAGCCATAGAAGGGGAAATCAACAGTAACACAATCATAGGAGGGGACTTTAAACACCCCACTTTCACCAAAGGACAAAATGAAAATAAATAAGGAAACACAAGCTTTAAATGACACATTAAACAAGATGGACTTAATTGATATTTATAGAACATTCCATCATAAAGAACAGAATACACTTTCTTCTCAAGTGCTCATGGAACATTCTCCAGGATAGATCATATATTGAATTGTCACAAGTCAAGCCCTGGTAAATGTAAGAAAATTAAAATCATACCAAGTACCTATTCTGACCATAATGCTACAAGACTAGATATCAATTACAGGAAAAAAAACTGTAAAAAATACAAAAACATGGAGGTTAAGCAATATGTTACTAAATTACCAAGAGATCACTGAAGAAATCAAAAAATACCTACAAATGAATGACAATGAAAACACGATGACGAAAAACCTACGGGATGCTGCAAAAGCAGTTGTAAGAGGGCAGTTTATAGCAATACAAGCCTACCTCAAGAAGGAAGAAACAACTCAAATAAACAATCTAACCTTACACTTAAAGCAAATAGGGAAAGAAGAACAAAAAACCCCCCAAAGTTAGCAGAAGGAAAGAAATCATAAAAATCAGATCAGAAATAAATGAAAAACAAATGAAGGGGGAAGGCGGAAGATGGCGGAAGAGTAAGACGCGGAGATCACCTTCCTCCCCACAGATACACCAGAAATACATCTACACGTGGAACAACTCCTACAGAACACCTACTGAACGCTGGCAGAAGACCTCAGACCTCCCAAAAGGCAAGAAACCCCCCACGTACCTGGGTAGGGAAAAGAAAAAACAGAGACAAAAGGATAGGGACGGGACCTGCACCAGTGGGAGGGAGCTGTGAAGGAGGAAAGGATTCCACACGCTAGGAGCCCCTTCGCGGGCGGAGACTGCGGGAGGCGGAGGGGGGAGTTTCGAAGCTGCGGAGGACTGCACAGCAACGGGTGCGGAGGGCAAAGCGGGGAGATTCCCGCACAGAGGATCGGTGCCGACCGGCACTCACCAGCCCGAGAGGCTTGTCTGCTCACCCGCCGGGGCGGGCGGGGCTGCGAGCTGAGGCCGGAGCGCAGGGAGAGGACTGGGGTTGGCGGCTTGAACATAGCCTGAAGGGGTTAGTGCACCACAGCTAGCCGGGAGGGAGTCCGGGGAAAAGCCTGCACCTGCTGAAGGGGCAGGAGACTTTTCCTTTCCTCTATGTTTCCTGGGGCGTGAGGAGAGGGGTTTAAGAGCGCTGCTTAAAGGAACTCCAGAGACGGGCGCGAGCCGCGGCTGAAAGCGCGGAATCCAGAGACGGGCGCGAGCCGCGGCTGAAAGCGCGGAATCCAGAGACGGGCGCGAGCCGCGGCTGAAAGCGCTGAATCCAGAGACGGGCGCGAGCCGCGGCTGAAATCGCGGAATCCAGAGACGGGCGCGAGCCGCGGCTGAAGGCGCGGAATCCAGAGACGGGCGCGAGCCGCGGCTGAAAGCGCGGACCCCAGAGGCGGGCGGGAGACGTTAAGGCTGCTGCTGCCGCCACCAAGGGGCCTGTGTGCGAGCACAGGTCACTCTCCACACCCCTCTTCCGCGGAGCCTGTGCAGCCCGCCACTGCCAGGTTCCCGGGATCCAGGGACAACTTCCCCGGGACAGCGCACAGCGCGCCTCAGGCTGGTGCAAAGTCACGCCGGCCTCTGCCACCGCAGGCCCGCCCCGCACTCTGTGCCCCTCCGTCCCCGCCGACCTGAGTGCGCCAGAGCCCCCAGTCAGCGGCTCTTTTAACCCCATCCTGTCTGAGCAAAAAACAGACGCCCTCCAGCGATCTACACGCAGTGGCAGGGCCAAATCCAAAGCTGAGCCCTGGGAGCTGTGAGAACAAAGAAGAGAAAGGGAAATCTCTCCCAGCAGCCTCAGAAGCAGCGGATTAAAGCTCCACAATCAACTTGATATACCCTGCATCTGTGGAATACCTGAATAGACAACCAATCATCCCAAATTAAGGAAGTGGACTTTAGGAGCAAGATCTATGATTTTTTCCCCTTTCCTCGTTTTGTGAATGTGTATGTGTATGCTTCTGTGTGAGATCTTGTCTGTATAGTCTTGCTTCCACCATTTGTCCTAGGGTTCTATCCGTCCATGTTTTTTTTAAATTTTTTTTCTTAATAATTAATTTTAATAACAATATTATACTTTACCTTCGTTCTTTCTTTCTTTCTTTCCGTCCTTCCTTCCCTCCTTTAGACAACGAATCATCCCAAATTGAGGAGGTGGTCTCTGACAGCAAGATTTAGGATTTTTCCCCATTTACCTCTTTTAGTGAGGGTGTATGTGTATGCTTCTGTGTAAGATTTTGTCTGTACAGCTTTGCTTCCAACATTTGTCCTAAGGTTCTTTCCGTCCCTTTTATTCTAAATAAGAATTTTTTAATTCAATAACTTTATTATACTTTATTTTATTTTTACTGTATCTTCTTTCTTTCTGTCTTTTTTCCTTCTTTCCCTCCTTCCTTCCTTCCTCTCTCCCTCCCTCCCTCCTTTCTTTCCTTCTTGCCTTCTTTCCTTCTTTGCTTCTTTCTTTCTTCCTTCCTACCCTCCTTTCCTTCTTTCTTTCCTCATACTTCTACTAATTCCCTCTACTTTTTCTCCCTTTTATCCTGAGCCGTGTGGATGAAAAGCTTTTGGTGCTCCAGCCAGGAGGCAGGGCTCTGCCTCTGAGGTAGGAGAGCCAACTTCAGGACACTGATCAACAAGAGACCTCCCAGCTCCACATAATATCAAACGGCGAAAATCTCCCAGAGACCTCCATCTTAACATCAGCACCCAGCTTCACTCAACGACCAGCAAGCCACAGTGCTGGAAAACCTATGCCAAACAACTAGCAAAACAGGAACACAACCCCACCCATTAGCAGAGAGGCTGCCTAAAATCATAATAAGGCCACAGACACCCCCAAACACACCACCAGACGTGAACCTGCCCACTAGAGAGACAAGATCCAGCCTCATCCACCACAACACAGGCACCAGTCCCCTCCACCAGGAAGCCTACACAACCCACTGAACCAACCTTAGCCACTGGAGACAGACATCAAAAACAGGAGGAACTACGAACCTGCAGCCTGCAAAAAGGAGACCCCAAACACAGTAAGATAAGCAAAATGAGAAGACAGAAAAACACACAGCAGATAAAGGAGCAAGATAAAAATGCACCAGACCGAACAAATGAAGAGGAAATAGGCAGTCTACCTGAAAGAGAATTCAGAATAATGATAGTAAGGTTGATCCAAAATCTTGGAGATAGAATGGACAATAGATTGGACAAAATGCAAGAATCAGTTAACAAGGACCTAGAAGAACTAAAGATGAAACAAGCAACGATGAACAACACAATAAATGAAATTAAAAGTACTCTAGATGGGATCAATAGCAGAATAACTGAGGCAGAAGAACGGATAAGTGACCTGGAAGATAAAATAGTGGAAATAACTACTGCAGAGCAGAATAAAGAAAAAAGAATGAAAAGAACTGAGGACAGTCTCAGAGACCTCTGGGACAACATTAAACGCACCAACATTCGAATTATAGGGGTTCCAGAAGAAGAAGAGAAAAAGAAAGGGACTGAGAAAATATTTGAAGAGATTATAGTTGAAAACTTCCCTAACATGGGAAAGGAAATAGTTAATCAAGTCCAGGAAGCACAGAGAGTCCCATACAAGATAAATCCAAGGAGAAATATGCCAAGACACATATTAATCAAACTGTCAAAAATTAAATACAAAGAAAGCATATTAAAAGCAGCAAGGGAAAAACAACAAATAACATACAAGGGAATCCCCATAAGGTTAACAGCTGATCTCTCAGCAGAAACCCTACAAGCCAGAAAGGAGTGGCAGGACATACTGAAAGTGATGAAGGAGAAAACCTGCAGCCAAGACTACTCTACCCAGCAAGGATCTCATTCAGATTTGATGGAGAAATTAAAACCTTTACAGACAAGCAAAAGCTGAGAGAGTTCAGCACCACCAAACCAGCTTTACAACAAATGCTAAAGGATCTTTTCTAGGCAAGAAACACAAGAGAAGGAAAAGACCTATAATAACGAACCCAAAACAATTTAGAAAATGGGAATAGGAACATACATATCGATAATTACCTTAAATGTAAATGGACTAAATGCTCCCACCAAAAGACACAGATTAGCTGAATGGATACAAAAACAAGACCCTTATATATGCTGTCTACAAGAGACCCACTTCAGACCTAGAGACACATACAGACTGAAAGTAAGGGGATGGAAAAAGATATTCCATGCAAATGGAAGCCAAAAGAAAGCTGGAGTAGCAATTCTCATATCAGACAAAATAGACTTTAAAATAAGGACTATTAAAAGAGACAAAGAAGGACACTACATAATGATCAAGGGATCGATCCAAGAAGAAGATATAACAATTGTAAATATTTATGCACCCAACATAGGAGCACCTCAATACATAAGGCAAATACTAACAGCCATAAAAGGGGAAATCGACAGTAACACATTCATAGTAGGGGACTTAAACACCCCACTTTCACCAATGGACAGATCATCCAAAATGAAAATAAATAAGGAAACACAAGCTTTAAATGATACATTAAACAAGATGGACTTAATTGATATTTATAGGACACTCCATCCAAAAACAACAGAATACACATTTTTCTCAAGTGCTCATGGAACATTCTCCAGAATAGATCATATCTTAGGTCACAAATCAAGCCTTGGTAAATTTAAGAAAATTGAAATTGTATCAAGTATCTTTTCTGACCACAACGCCATGAAACTAGATATCAATTACAGGAAAAGATCTGTAAAAAATACAAACACATGGAGGCTAAACAATACACTACTTAATAATGAAGATATCACTGAAGAAATCAAAGAGGAAATCAAAAAATACCTAGAAACAAATGACAATGGAGACACAACGACCCAAAACCTGTGGGATGCAGCAAAAGCAGTTCTAAGAGGGAAGTTTATAGCAATACAAGCCCACCTTAAGAAGCAGGAAACATCTCGAATAAACAACCTAACCTTGCACCTCAAGCAATTAGAGAAAGAAGAACAAAAACACCCCAAAGTTAGCAGAAGGAAAGAAATCATAAAAATCAGATCAGAAATAAATGAAAAAGAAATGAAGGAAACAATAGCAAAGATCAATAAAACTAAAAGCTGGTTCTTTGAGAAGATAAACAAAATAGATAAACCACTAGCCAGACTCATCAAGAAAAAAAGGGAGAAGACTCAAATCAATAGAATTAGAAATGAAAAAGGAGAGGTAACAACTGACACTGCAGAGATAAAAGAGATCACGAGAGATTACTACAAGCAACTCTATGCCAATAAAATGGACAATCTGGAAGAAATGGACAAATTCTTAGAAATGCACAACCTGCCAAGACTGAATCAGGAAGAAATAGAAAATATGAACAGACCAATCACAAGCACTGAAATTGAAACTGTGATTAAAAACCTTCCAACAAAGAAAAGCCCAGGACCAGATGGCTTCACAGGCGAATTCTATCAAACATTTAGAGAAGAGCTAACACCTATCCTTCTCAAACTCTTCCAAAATATAGCAGAGGGAGGAACACTCCCAAACTCCTTCTACGAGGCCACCATCACCTTGATACCAAAACCAGACAAGGATGTCACAAAGAAAGAAAACTACAGGCCAATATCACTGATGAACATAGATGCAAAAATCCTCAACAAAATACTAGCAAACAGAATCCAACAGCACATTAAAAGGATCATACACCATGATCAAGTGGGGTTTATTCCAGGAATGCAAGGATTCTTCAATATACGCAAATCTATCAATGTGATAAACCATATTAACAAATTGAAAGAGAAAAACCATATGATCATCTCAATAGATGCAGAGAAAGCTTTTGACAAAATTCAACACCCATTTATGATAAAAACCCTGCAGAAAGTAGGCATAGAGGGAACTTTCCTCAACATAAGAAAGGCCATATATGACAAGCCCACAGCAAACATCATCCTCAATGGTGAAAAACTGAAAGCATTTCCACTAAGATCAGGAACAAGACAAGGTTGCCCACTCTCACCACTCTTATTGCAAGGTTGCCCACTCTCACCACTCTTATAACATTGTTTTGGAAGTTTTAGCCACAGCAATCAGAGAAGAAAAGGAAATAAAAGGAATCCAAATCGGAAAAGAAGAAGTAAAGCTGTCACTGTTTGCAGATGACATGATCCTATACATAGAGAACCCTAAAGATGCTACCAGAAAACTACTAGAGCTAATCAATGAATTTGGTAAAGTGGCAGGATACAAAATTAATGCACAGAAATCTCTGGCATTCCTATATACTAATGATGAAAAATCTGAAAGTGAAATCAAGAAAACACTCCCATTTACCATTGCAACAAAAAGAATAAAATATCTAGGAATAAACCTACCTAAGGAGACAAAAGACCTGTATGCAGAAAATTATAAGACACTGATGAAAGAAATTAAAGATGATACAAATAGATGGAGAGATATACCATGTTCTTGGATTGGAAGAATCAACATTGTGAAAATGACTCTACTACCCAAAGCAATCTATAGATTCAATGCAATCCCTATCAAACTACCACTGGCATTTTTCACAGAACTAGAACAAAAAATTTCACAATTTGTATGGAAACACAAAAGACCCCGAATAGCCAAAGCAATCTTGAGAACGAAAGAAGTAACTGGAGGAATCAGGCTCCCTGACTTCAGACTATACTACAAAGCTACAGTTATCAAGACGGTATGGTACTGGCACAAAAACAGAAAGATAGATCAATGGAACAGGATAGAAAGCCCAGAGATAAACCCATGCACATATGGACACCTTATCTTTGATAAAGGTGGCAGTAATGTACAATGGAGAAAGGACAGCCTCTTCAATAAGTGGTGCTGGCAAAACTGGACAGGTACATGTAAAAGTATGAGATTAGATCACTCCCTAACACCATACACAAAAATAAGCTCAAAATGGATTAAAGACCTAAATGTAAGGCCAGAAACTATCAAACTCTTAGAGGAAAACATAGGCAGAACACTCTATGACATAAATCACAGCAAGATCCTTTCTGACCCACCTCCTAGAGTAATGGAAATAAAAACAAAAATAAACAAATGGGACCTAATGAAACTTCAAAGCTTTTGCACAGCAAAGGAAACCATAAACAGGACCAAAAGACAACCCTCAGAATGGGAGAAAATATTTGCAAATGAAGCAACCGACAAAGGATTAATCTCCAAAATTTACAAGCAGCTCATGCAGCTCAATAACAAGAAAACAAACAACCCAATCCAAAAATGGGCAGAAGACCTAAATAGACATTTCTCCAAAGAAGATATACAGACTGCCAACAAACACATGAAAGAATGCTCAACATCATTAATCATTAGAGAAATGCAAATCAAAACTACAATGAGATATCATCTCACACCAGTCAGAATGGCCATCATCAAAAAATCTAGAAACAATAAATGCTGGAGAGGGTGTGGAGAAAAGGGAACACTCTTGCACTGCTGGTGGGAATGTGAATTGGTTCAGCCACTATGGAGAACAGTATGGAGGTTCCTTAAAAAACTACAAATAGAACTACCATATGACCCAGCAATCCCACTACTGGGCATATACCCTGAGAAAACCAAAATTCAAAAAGAGTCATGTACCAAAATGTTCATTGCAGCTCTATTTACAATAGCCTGGAGATGGAAACAACCTAAGTGCCCGTCATCGGATGAATGGATAAAGAAGATGTGGCACATATATACAATGGAATATTACTCAGCCGTAAAAAGAAATGAAATCGAGCTATTTGTAATGAGGTGGATAGACCTAGAGTCTGTCATACAGAGTGAAGTAAGTCAGAAAGAAAAAGACAAATACCGTATGCTAACACATATATATGGAATTTAAGAAAAAAAATGTCATGAAGAACCTAGGGGTAAAGCAGGAATAAAGACGCAGACCTCCTAGAGAACGGACTTGAGGTTATGGGGAGGGGGAAGGGTGAGCTGTGACAGGGCGAGAGAGAGTCATGGGCATATACACACTAACAAACGTAGTAAGGTAGATAGCTAGTGGGAAGCAGCCGCATGGCACAGGGATATTGACTCGGTGCTCTGTGACAGCCTGGAGGGGTGGGATAGGGAGGGTGGGAGGGAGGGAGACGCAACAGGGAAGACATATGGGAACATATGTTTATGTATGACTGATTCACTTTGTTATAAAGCAGAAACTAACACACCATTGTAAAGCAATTATACCCCAATAAAGATGTTAAAAAAAAAAAAACAAATGAAGGAAATGAAAGCAAAAATCAATAAAAATAAAAACTGGTTCTTTGAGAAGATAAACAAAATTGATAAACCATTAGCCAGACTCATTCAGAAAAAAAGGAAGAAGACTCAAATCAATAGAATTAGAAATGAAAAAGGAGAAGTAACAACAGACACTGCAGAAATACAATGGATCATGAGAGATCACTACAAGCAACTCTATGCCAATAAAATGGACAACCTGGAAGAAACACACAAATTCTTAGAAATGCACAACCTTCTGAGACTGAACTAGGAAGAAATAGAAAATATAAAGACACCAATCACAAGCACTGAAATAGAGACCATGAATAAAAATCTTCCAACAAACAAAAGCCCAGGACCAGATGGTTTCACAGGCGAGTTCTAGCAAACATTTAGAGAAGAGCTAACACCTATCCTTCTCAAACTCTTCCAAAATATAGCAGAGGGAGAAACATTCCCAAACTCATTCTACGAGGCCACCATCACCCTGATACCAAAACCAGACAAAGATGTCACAAAGAAAGAAAACTACAGGCCAATATCACTGATGAACATAGATGCAAAAATCCTCAACAAAATACTAGCAAACAGAATCCAGCAGCACATTAAAAGGATCCTACACCATGATCAAGTGGGGTTTATCCCAGGAATGAAAGCATTCCTCAGTATATGCAAATCAATCAATGTGATAAACCATATTAACACACAGAAGGAGAAAAACCATATGATCATCTCAATAGATGCAGGAAAAGCTTTCCACAAAATTCAACACCCATTTACAATATAAATCCTCCAGAAGGTAGGCATAGAGGGAACTTGCCTCAACATAATAAAGGCCATATATGACAAACCCACAGCCAACACCGTTTTCAATGGTGAAAAACTGAAACCATTTCCTCTAAGATGAGGAACAAGACACGGTTGTTCACTCTCATCACTATTATTCAACATAGTTTTGGAAGTTCTAGCCACAGAAATCAGAGAAGAAAAAGAAATAAAAGGAATCCGAATTGGAAAAGAAGAAGTAAAGCTGTCACTGTTTGCAGATGACATGATACTATATATAGAATCCTAAAGATGCTACCAGAACACTACTAGAGCTAATCAATGAATTTGGTTATATAGCAGGATACAAAATAAATGAACAGAAATCTCTTGCATTCCTATACACTAATAATGAAAAATCTGAAACACAAATTAAGGAAACACTCCCATTTACCACTGCAACAAAAAGAATAAAATACCTAGGAATAAACCTACCTAAGGAGACAAAAGACCTTTATGCAGAAAACGGTAAGACACTGAGGAAAGAAATTAAACATGATACAAACAGATGGAGAGATATACCATGTTCTTGGATTGGAAGAATCAACATTGTGAAAATGACAATACTACCCACGGCAATCTACAGATTCAATGCAATACCTATCCAACTACCAACGGCATTTTTCACAGAATTAGAACAAAACATTTCACAATTTGTATGGAAACACAAAAGACCCTGAATACCAAAAGCAATCTTGAGAAAGAAAAACAGAGCTAGAGGAATTACGCTCCCAGGCCTCAGACTATATTACAAAGGTACAGTAACCAAGACAGTATGGTACTGGCACAAAGACAGAAATATACATCAATGGATCAGGATAGAAAGCCCAGAGAGAAACCCATGCACATATGGTCACCTTATTTTTCATAAAGGAGGCAAGAATATACAATGGAGAAAAGACAGCCTCTTCAATAATGGTGCTGGGAAAACTGGACAGCTACATTTAAAAGAATGAAATTAGAACACTCCCTAACACCATACACAAAAATAAACTCAAAATGGATTAAAGGAGAAGGCGGAAGATGGCGGAAGAGTAAGACGCGGAGATCACCTTCCTCCCCACAGATACACCAGAAATACATCTACACTTGGAACAGCTCCTACAGAACACCTACTGAAGGCTGGCAGAAGACCTCAGACCTCCCAAAAGGCAAGAAACTCCCCACATACCTGGGTAGGGCAAAAGAAAAAAAGAAAAAACACAGACAAAAGAATAGGGACGGCACCTGCACCAGTGGGAGGGAGCTGTGAAGGAGGAAAAGTTTCCACACACTAGGAAGCCCCTTCGCGGGCGGAGACTGCGGGAGGCGGAGGGGGGAGCTTCGAAGCCGCGGAGGAGTGCACAGCAACGGGTGCGGAGGGCAAAGCAGGGAGATTCCCGCACAGAGGATCGGTGCCGGCCGACCGGCACTCACCAGCCCGAGAGGCTTGTCTACTCACCCGCCTGGGCGGGCGGGGCTGCGAGCTGAGGCTCTGAGGCTCGGGTTTCGGTTTCGGAGGGAACGCAGGGAGAGGACTGGGGTTGGCGGCTTGAACATAGCCTGAAGGGGTTAGTGCACCACAGCTAGCCGGGAGAGAGTCCGGGGAAAAGCCTGCACCTGCCGAAGAGGCAGGAGACTTTTCCTTCCCTCTTTGTTTCCTGGGCCGTGAGGAGAGGGGTTTAAGAGCGCTGCTTAAAGGAACTCCAGAGACGGGCGTGAGCCGCGGCTAAAAGCGCGAACCCCAGAGGCGGGCGCGAGCCGCGGCTGAAAGCGCGGAATCCAGAGACGGTCGCGAGCCGCGGCTAAAAGCGCGAACCCCAGAGACGGGCGCAAGCCGCGGCTGAAAGCGCGGAATCCAGAGACGGGCGCGAGCCGCGGCTGAAATCGCGGAATCCAGAGACGGGCGTGAGCCGCGGCTAAAAGCGCGAACCCCAGAGACGGGCGCAAGCCGCGGCTGAAAGCGCGGAATCCAGAGACGGTCGCGAGCCGCGGCTAAAAGCGCGGACCCCAGAGGCGCGCGGGAGACGTTAAGGCTGCTGCTGCCGCCACCAAGGGGCCTGTGTGCGAGCACAGGTCACTCTCCACACCCCTCTTCCGCGGAGCCTGTGCAGCCCGCCACTGCCAGGTTCCCGGGATCCAGGGACAACTTCCCCGGGAGAACGCACAGCGCGCCTCAGGCTGGTGCAAAGTCACGCCGGCCTTTGCCACCGCAGCCCCGCCCCGCACTCCGTGCCCCTCCCTCCCCGCCGACCTGAGTGCGCCAGAGCCCCCGAATCAGCGGCTCTTTTAACCCCATCCTGTCTGAGCAAAAAACAGACGCCCTCCAGCAACCTACACGCAGTGGCAGGGCCAAATCCAAAGCTGAGCCCTGGGAGCTGTGAGAACAAAGAAGAGAAAGGGAAATCTCTCCCAGCAGCCTCAGAAGCAGCGGATTAAAGCTCCACAATCAACTTGATATACCCTGCATCTGTGGAATACCTGAATAGACAACCAATCATCCCAAATTAAGGAAGTGGACTTTAGGAGCAAGATCTATGATTCTTTCCCCTTTCCTCTTTTTGTGAATGTGTATGTGTATGCTTCTGTGTGAGATCTTGTCTGTATAGTCTTGCTTCCACCATTTGTCCTAGGGTTCTATCCGTCCATTTTTTAAAAATTTTTTTTCTTAATAATTAATTTTAATAACGTTATTATACTTTACCTTCGTTCTTCCTTTCTTTCTTTCCGTCCTTCCTTCCCTCCTTTAGACAACGAATCATCCCAAATTGAGGAGGTGGTCTCTGACAGCAAGATTTATGATTTTTCCCCATTTACCTCTTTTAGTGAGGGTGTATGTGTATGCTTCTGTGTAAGATTTTGGCAGTATAGCTTTGCTTCCAACATTTGTCCTAAGATTCTATCCGTCCCTTTTTTTTTTTCTAAATAAGAATTTTTTAATTCAATAACTTTATTATACTTTATTTTATTTTTACTGTATCTTCTTTCTTTCTGTCTTTTTTCCTTCTTTCCCTCCTTCCTTCCTTCTTCCCTCCCTCCCTCCCTCCCTCCTTTCTTTCCTTCTTGCCTTCTTTCCTTCTTTGCTTCTTTCTTTCTTTCTTCCTTCCTTCCTACCCTCCTTTCCTTCTTTCTTTCCTCATACTTCTACTAATTCCCTCTACTTTTTCTCCCTTTTATCCTGAGCCGTGTGGATGAAAAGCTCTTGGTGCTCCAGCCAGGAGGCAGGGCTCTGCCTCTGAGGTAGGAGAGCCAACTTCAGGACACTGGTCAACAAGAGACCTCCCAGCTCCACATAATATCAAACGGCGAAAATCTCCCAGAGACCTCCATCTTAACACCAGCACCCAGCTTCACTCAACGACCAGCAAGCCACAGTGCTGGAAAACCTATGCCAAACAACTAGCAAAACAGGAACACAACCGCACCCATTAGCAGAGAGGCTGCCTAAAATCATAATAAGGCCACAGACACCCCAAAATACACCACCAGATGTGAACCTGCCCACTAGAGAGACAAGATCCAGCCTCATCCACCACAACACAGGCACTAGTCCCCTCCACCAGGAAGCCTACACAACCCACTGAACCAACCTTAGCCACTGGAGACAGACATCAAAAACAGGAGGAACTACGAACCTGCAGCCTGCAAAAAGGAGACCCCAAACACAGTAAGATAAGCAAAATGAGAAGACAGAAAAACACACAGCAGATAAAGGAGCAAGATAAAAATGCACCAGACCGAACAAATGAAGAGGAAATAGGCAGTCTACCTGAAAAAGAATTCAGAATAATGATAGTAAGGTTGATCCGAAATCTTGGAGATAGAATGGACAATAGATTGGACAAAATGCAAGAATCAGTTAACAAGGACCTAGAAGAACTAAAGATGAAACAAGCAACGATGAACAACACAATAAATGAAATTAAAAGTACTCTAGATGGGATCAATAGCAGAATAACTGAGGCAGAAGAATGGATAAGTGACCTGGAAGATAAAATAGTGGAAATAACTACTGCAGAGCAGAATAAAGAAAAAAGAATGAAAAGAACTGAGGACAGTCTCAGAGACCTCTGGGACAACATTAAACGCACCAACATTCGAATTATAGGGGTTCCAGAAGAAGAAGAGAAAAAGAAAGGGACTGAGAAAATATTTGAAGAGATTATAGTTGAAAACTTCCCTAATAAGGGAAAGGAAATAGTTAATCAAGTCCAGGAAGCACAGAGAGTCCCATACAGGATAAATCCAAGGAGAAATATGCCAAGACACATATTAATCAAACTGTCAAAAATTAAATACAAAGAAAGCATATTAAAAGCAGCAAGGGAAAAACAACAAATAACACATAAGGGAATCCCCATAAGGTTAACAGCTGATCTCTCAGCAGAAACCCTACAAGCCAGAAGGGAGTGGCAGGACATACTGAAAGTGATGAAGGAGAAAAACCTGCAGCCAAGACTACTCTACCCAGCAAGGATCTCATTCAGATTTGATGGAGAAATTAAAACCTTTACAGACAAGCAAAAGCTGAGAGAGTTCAGCACCACCAAACCAGCTTTACAACAAATGCTAAAGGATCTTCTCTAGGCAAGAAACACAAGAGAAGGAAAAGACCTATAATAACGAACCCAAAACAATTTAGAAAATGGGAATAGGAACATACGTATCGATAATTACCTTAAATGTAAATGGACTAAATGCTCCCACCAAAAGACACAGATTAGCTGAATGGATACAAAAACAAGACCCTTATATATGCTGTCTACAAGAGACCCACTTCAGACCTAGAGACACATACAGACTGAAAGTAAGGGGATGGAAAAAGATATTCCATGCAAATGGAAACCAAAAGAAAGCTGGAGTAGCAATTCTCATATCAGACAAAATAGACTTTAAAATAAGGACTATTAAAAGAGACAAAGAAGGACACTACATAATGATCAAGGGATCGATCCAAGAAGAAGATATAACAATTGTAAATATTTATGCACCCAACATAGGAGCACCTCAATACATAAGGCAAATACTGACAGCCATAAAAGGGGAAATCAACACTAACACATTCATAGTAGGGGACTTTAACACCCCACTTTCACCAATGGACAGATCATCCAAAATGAAAATAAATAAGGAAACACAAGCTTTAAATGATACATTAAACAAGATGGACTTAATTGATATTTATAGGACATTCCATCCAAAAACAACAGAATACACATTTTTCTCAAGTGCTCGTGGAACATTCTCCAGGATAGATCATATCTTGGGTCACAAATCAAGCCTTGGTAAATTTAAGAAAATTGAAATTGTATCAAGTATCTTTTCCGACCACAATGCTATGAGACTCGATATCAATTACAGGAAAAGATCTGTAAAAAAATACAAACACATGGAGGCTAAACAATACACTACTTAATAACGAAGTGATCACTGAAGAAATCAAAGAGGAAATCAAAAAATACCTAGAAACAAATGACAATGAAGACACGACGACTCAAAATCTATGGGATGCAGCAAAAGCAGTTCTAAGAGGGAAGTTTATAGCAATACAATCCTACCTTAAGAAACAGGAAACATCTCGAATAAACAACCTAACCTTGCACCTAAAGCAATTAGAGAAAGAAGAACAAAAAACCCCCAAAGTTAGCAGAAGGAAAGAAATCATAAAAGATCAGAAATAAATGGAAAAGAAATGAAGGAAACGATAGCAAAGATCAATAAAACTAAAAGCTGGTTCTTTGAAAGGATAAACAAAATTGATAAGCCATTAGCCAGACTCACCAAGAAAAAAAGGGAGAAGACTCAAATCAATAGAATTAGAAATGAGAAAGGAGAAGTAACAACAGACACTGCAGAAATACAAAAGATCATGAGAGATTACTACAAGCAACTCTATGCCAATAAAATGGACAACCTGGAAGAAATGGACAAATTCTTAGAAAGGCACAACCTGCCAAGACTGAATCAGGAAGAAATAGAAAATATGAACAGACCAATCACAAGCACTGAAATTGAAACTGTGATTAAAAATCTTCCAACAAGCAAAAGCCCAGGACCAGATGGCTTCACAGGTGAATTCTATCAAACATTTAGAGAAGAGCTATCACCTATCCTTCTCAGACTCTTCCAAAATATAGCAGAGGGAGGAACACTCCCCAACTCATTCTACGAGGCCACCATCACCCTGATACCAAAACCAGACAAGGATGTCACAAAGAAAGAAAACTACAGGCCAATATCACTGATGAACATAGATGCAAAAATCCTCAACAAAATACTAGCAAACAGAATCCAACAGCACATTAAAAGGATCATACACCATGATCAAGTGGGGTTTATTCCAGGAATGCAAGAATTCTTCAATATACGCAAATCTATCAATGTGATAAACCATATTAACAAATTGAAGGAGAAAAACCATATGATCATCTCAAAAGATGCAGAGAAAGCTTTTGACAAAATTCAACACCCATTTATGATAAAAACCCTGCAGAAAGTAGGCATAGAGGGAACTTTCCTCAACATAATAAAGGCCATATATGACAAGCCCACAGCAAACATCATCCTCAATGGTGAAAAACTGAAAGCATTTCCACTAAGATCAGGAACAAGACAAGGTTGCCCACTCTCACCACTCTTATTCAACATAGTTTTGGAAGTTTTAGCCACAGCAATCAGAGAAGAAAAGGAAATAAAAGGAATCCAAATCGGAAAAGAAGAAGTAAAGCTGTCACTGTTTGCAGATGACATGATCCTATACATAGAGAACCCTAAAGATGCTACCAGAAAACTACTAGAGCTAATCAATGAATTTGGTAAAGTGGCAGGATACAAAATTAATGCACAGAAATCTCTGGCATTCCTATATACTAATGATGAAAAATCTGAAAGTGAAATCAAGAAAACACTCCCATTTACCATTGCAACAAAAAGAATAAAATATCTAGGAATAAACCTACCTAAGTGCCGGGAGCCGTATAGGAAGTGCCTTTGAGTCTCAGCACGGACGAGCCTTTGAGTCTCAGCACGGACGAGACCCATAGTGCCAAGCAAAGCTGGTGCTGTCAGGTATAAATATGGAAAAGCAAAGTTCTCGTTTGCAAAGCTTCCTGAACACAGGGTTTTTTACATTCCCCCTACCCTGTTGTTCCATGAAGAGCAGCTCCCTTTTTTACCGTGGCTAGGGGGCATATCTTTATATCATGCCCCATACATGGAGTTGCTTTGAGCCAAGAGCCTGGTATCCCTGGGCAGAGAAAGCCCTTCCTCCCTGGGACTTCCTGCTGATGAAAGTTCTTCCTTCCTCTGTCCTGCAACGGCCCCTCTTGCCCTTTTGCCAAGAGGCGCTCTCTTCTCACAATCTCCTTGCCCAGGGCTGGTGCCTGGGCTTTCCTGCCCACACTGAGGTTGAGGCCTCCTGGTGGCTGGTGCCGTGTAATTGGTCTCTCTTGCCCAGTGCTGTAAGCTGGGCCCTCTCTGGAGGAGAAACCTGGGTTCCCGAAGACATGTGATCAGAGCCGGGGCCCCGCCAGTTGGCGAGGGAATCCCAGGGCAGGTGCTGGGCGTGGAGGCCACGGGGGCATAGGCTACCAAGGTGACAGAGAACTGACCTTCTCTGGGGGCGCTGCACCTCGCTCACTCGCACACCTCACATCTCCCTGCTTGGCCCCGGAGGATGGCTGGTTAGCCAGAGACGGGTAAGATTCCTCAGGGAAGGAACAACCTAAGACAGGCACAGTCGCAGAGGGGCCATCAGGAGAGAACTTGGGGGCCAACAGAGGTGGGGCATAGATCCTCACCCCCCCAACTTTGCAGGAGCCTGAACCCTCACCCCTTTTGAGAGAGGTCTCTTGTCCCCATGGCTGCTTCGCTTCCCACGCCCAGCTCAGATGGGAACCCAGGTAGCAGACCAGAGACCTGGCCAATGGCAACTGCTCTTCCACCGCAGCAGGGCTTTGTTTCCCATTTCCTCCGTGAACCACAGCTTTTCTCTGTGTGGAAGCAAAGCTTTCCTCTGTGTGGCTCCCCTTGTCTTCCCCTGCCTTTGCCTAAGGTGATTTTTATAGGATTGCTATTGGTGTTGGGAAAAATGTATAGTTTTTATGCAGGGGTTTAAGAAAAACCCCAAGTTAGGGTAAAAATCAAGAGGAGAATTGTAACTACTTCGGCTCCTTTAATGATTATATTTGTTGGGAAAATACAATGGTGAGAATATTTCTGCAGTAGCTTTTTGATTTTAAAAGAAAAATTGTAAGAGTCATGGCCTCCCAGTGAAGTTATAAACATGTTGGAAAATACCTGGGTATGGTGGCGAGTTTTTATGCAACAGTGAGTTTAATCAATGAGTTTATGGTACAATGCCCGCTCCCATAGTTTTTTAGAAGCATAAAAATAATGTGTATTGTTTTGATTATTATGGTAGGGTTGGGAAATTTGTAGATGAAATGTTATTTGAATATTGTTAATCACTAATAGAATTATATGTTTAAGTTTATGGCTTGATCAAGCAGAATGTGCAAGTACAAGAACACTTTAATCTCCTGAGAAGAACAAACAGAGTTCCTGACCTAGATGTGACCAACATGTACCTAACCACAGGAGATGAAAGAGACTCTGGGCGATGGGAAAATTACCTAACCTGTTTTAATCAATCTGCTGATGTAAATTACCTTTGTTTTGTGACCTATGTGGGGGAGTTTTTGGCGTGGGAATGAGGATGTTGAATTTGAAAATGAGATCACTTTATAATATAAAAGCTTTTGGAATCTTGAAAATAAATTTGTCAGATCCTTGCATCCAAGAAGAGGTGTCTTGAGTTCTGTCCACGCCGACTCCGTCTTCCCCTTTGGGTGAATCCTGTCCAGCTGGGGCTGGTCCCCGGCACCTAAGCAGACAAAAGACCTGTATGCAGAAAATTATAAGACACTGATGAAAGAAATTAAAGATGATACAAATAGATGGAGAGATATACCATGTTCTTGGATTGGAAGAATCAACATTGTGAAAATGACTCTACTACCCAAAGCAATCTATAGATTCAATGCAATCCCTATCAAACTACCACTGGCATTTTTCACAGAACTAGAACAAAAAATTTCACAATTTGTATGGAAACACAAAAGACCCCGAATAGCCAAAGCAATCTTGAGAACGAAAGAAGGAACTGGAGGAATCAGGCTCCCTGACTTCAGACTATACTACAAAGCAACAGTTATCAAGACGGTATGGTACTGGCACAAAAACAGAAAGATAGATCAATGGAACAGGATAGAAAGCCCAGAGATAAACCCATGCACATATGGACACCTTATCTTTGATAAAGGTGGCAGTAATGTACAGTGGAGAAAGGACAGCCTCTTCAATAAGTGGTGCTGGCAAAACTGGACAGGTACATGTAAAAGTATGAGATTAGATCACTCCCTAACACCATACACAAAAATAAGCTCAAAATGGATTAAAGACCTAAATGTAAGGCCAGAAACTATCAAACTCTTAGAGGAAAATATAGGCAGAACACTCTATGACATAAATCACAGCAAGATCCTTTCTGACCCACCTCCTAGAGTAATGGAAATAAAAACAAAAATAAACAAATGGGACCTAATGAAACTTCAAAGCTTTTGCACAGCAAAGGAAACCATAAACAAGACCAAAAGACAACCCTCAGAATGGGAGAAAATATTTGCAAATGAAGCAACCGACAAAGGATTAATCTCCAAAATTTACAAGCAGCTCATGCAGCTCAATAACAAGAAAACAAACAACCCAATCCAAAAATGGGCAGAAGACCTAAATAGACATTTCTCCAAAGAAGATATACAGACTGCCAACAAACACATGAAAGAATGCTCAACATCATTAATCATTAGAGAAATGCAAATCAAAACTACAATGAGATATCATCTCACACCAGTCAGAATGGCCATCATCAAAAAATCTAGAAACAATAAATGCTGGAGAGGGTGTGGAGAAAAGGGAACACTCTTGCACTGCTGGTGGGAATGTGAATTGGTTCAGCCACTATGGAGAACAGTATGGAGGTTCCTTAAAAAACTACAAATAGAACTACCATATGACCCAGCAATCCCACTACTGGGCATATACCCTGAGAAAACCGAAATTCAAGAAGAGTCATGTACCAAAATGTTCATTGCAGCTCTATTTACAATAGCCTGGAGATGGAAACAACCTAAGTGCCCATCATCGGATGAATGGATAAAGAAGATGTGGCGCATATATACAATGGAATATTACTCAGCCATAAAAAGAAACGAAATTGAGCTATTTGTAATGAGGTGGATAGACCTAGAGTCTGTCATACAGAGTGAAGTAAGTCAGAAAGAAAAAGACAAATACCGTATGCTAACACATATATATGGAATTTAAGGAAAAAAATGTCATGAAGAACCTAGGGGTAAAGCAGGAATAAAGTCGCAGACCTCCTAGAGAACAGACTTGAGGTTATTGGGAGGGGGAAGGGTGAGCTGTGACAGGGCGAGAGAGAGTCATGGGCATATACACACTAACAAACGTAGTAAGGTAGATAGCTAGTGGGAAGCAGCCGCATGGCACAGGGATATTGGCTCGGTGCTTTGTGACAGCCTGGAGGGGTGGGATAGAGAGGGTGGGAGGGAGGGAGACGCAAGAGGGAAGAGATATGGGAACATATGTATATGTATAACTGATTCAGTTTGTTATAAAGCAGAAACTAACACACCATTGTAAAGCAATTGTACCCCAATGAAGATGTTAAAAAAAAAATGGATTAAAGACCTAAATGTAAGAGCAGACGCTATAAAACTCTTAGAATAAAACATAGGCAGAATACTCTATGACATAAATCACAGCAAGATCCTTTTTGACCCACCTCCTAGAGAAATGGAAATAAAAACAAAAATAAACAAATGGGACCTAATGAAACTTCAAAGCTTTTGCACAGCAAAGGAAACCATAAACAAGATGAGAAGACAATCCTGAGAATGGGAGAAAATATTTGCAAATGAAGAAACTGACAAAGGATTAATCTCAAAATATACAAGCAGCTCATGCAGCTCAACATCAAAAAAACAAACAAGCCAATCCCAAAATGGGCAGAAGCCCTAAACAGACATTTCTCCAAAGAAAATATACAGATTGACAACAAACCCATGAAAGGATGTTCAACATCACTAATCATTAGAGAAATGCAAATCAAAAGTGCAATGAGGTATCACCTCACACCGGTCAGAATGGCCATCATCAAAAAAATCTAGAAACAATAAATGCTGGAGAGGGTGTGGAGAAAAGGGAACACTCTTGTACTGTTGCTGGGAATGTAAATTGATACAGTCACTATGGAGAACCGTATGTCGGGTCCTTAAAAAACTAAAAATAGGACTACCATATGACCCAGCAATCCCACTGCTGGGCATATACCCTGAAAAATCATCATTCAAAAAGAGACATGTACCAGAATGTTCTTTGAAGCTCTATTTACAATAGCCAGGACATGGAAGCATCCTAAGTGTCCAGTGACAGATGAATGGATAATGAAGATGTGGCACATATATACAATGGAATATTACTCAGCTGTAAAAAGAAACGAAATTGAGTTATTCATAGTGAGGTGGATGGACCTAGAGTCTGTCATACAAAGTGAAGTAAGTCAGAAAGAGAAAAACAAATCCCATATGCTAACACATATATATGGAATCTGAAAAAGAAAGAAAGAAAGAAAGAAAAAATGGTTCTGAAGAACCTAGGGGCAGGACAGGAATAAATATGCAGACATAGAGAATGGACTTGAGGACACGTGGAGGGGGAAGGGTAAGCTGGGACAAAGAGAGAGTGGCATGGACATATATACACTACCAAATGTAAAATAGACAGCTAGTGGGAAGTAGCCACATAGCACAGGGAGACCAGCTCAGTGCTTTGTGACTACCTAGAGGGGTGGGATAGGGAGGGTGGGAGGGAGATGCAAGAGGGAGATGTGGGGATATATGTATATGTATAGCTGATTCACTTTGTTATAAAGTAGAAAGTAACACACCATTGTAAAGCAATTATACTCCAATAAAGATATTTTAAAATAATAATAAATAAATAAATAAATAAATAAATAAAATGTGAATGACTGTTTTACATGTGGTTCATCACAAAATCATAAAAGTGCAATTCTCCATTGTATATGTTTAAGAATATATTCATGATGCTGACTAAGGTCCTCATATGACTGTGGCTTTGGTCTTGAAACATGTAGAAATTTTTTCTTGAATTTCTATCAAACACAACTACCCAGCTGCCATTAACAAGTGATGTGCAAAGTCAGAGAGGGTCAACGCTTGTAGGATTAGGTAGGATTAGGGAAAATTTTCTCCATTCTGTGAAGTGTCAACGTCATTTATTGAACACCCACTAAGTGTAAAACAGGGCAGGATACTAAAATACTGAAAAAATGGACAACATATACTTTAAGTCTTCAAAGAGGTGATACTGACATTAAAACATGTGAAAATAACCAACAAAATGAAGAGTGCTATACTATCATTTTAGATAACAAATATGTGAGTTAAAATACATTTCTATGTGATCAAATATAAGCTGTCAATTATTAAGGATTGACAACTATATTTGTATTGAGGAGAACTGTATTGAAGCAGCCTATGAACTTATTAATGGTTTATTGATTGATTGACTTATACATCTTGGAAAGCAAAAATTTTCTTAAGGTCAAGTTGTAAAGGTAGGAAAGTAAAGACCATGTAGGATTTAAGATTGTGAAGAAGTTGAAAGACTTCCTAGGCAGATGAAATAGGGATATATTGGAATATAAGGAAAAGAACTTGTACTCCAGATGAGTGAATGCAGTTGGGTGAATGGATATTTGCTGTATGAAAGAAGTGGGGAGAACTACTGGAACTGGATTTTGGTGGATTAGAGTATGAGTATCTTGAATGCCAAGCTAGGGGATTGAGATTCCATCTGGCAGGCTGTTTTTGAAGGATGGCATGCTCAGGAAGCCAGGGCTGAGTAGTTCATTGCTAGTCATAGTCAGGGACTCAATCATTCAGCCTGGTTGTCTAATTTTTCTACTGCAGGAAATTCATCTGAAGAAAGGTTGGGTGGAAGACTATGACGGGCTGAAGACCACTTATCCTTACCCTTACTACTAAAATCACTAAAATGCTAAACCTTTAATGGAACAGCCTTCTGGCTTGACTAGGAACACTACTTCACAAAGAAAGGATGAAACCAAAAGGTTTATCCAACTCAGACCTAGAAGTGGGGAGAATGGTGGGAAGGCTGCAAATAGTCAATCATTTAATACTGAATGGAGAATTAAGGACTCTAGAACTAACCTTTGGAGAAAAGTAAGAACAGAAAAGATAAGATTTGGAACACTCATTATTATTCCTGTTTTCATATAACAGGGTTTCTTGTCATCCAACTATTTGTTATCTACATCCTAATGTTAAGGTGTCTATAGATTCCAGCCCTTCTAAGTCAGCAAACTGCTCATCCTCTTTCAGAAAATTACTCACTGATGGATTCATAACATAAACATAATACCGTATAATAGAAATAAAATTCAAATCAACTTTAAAGTGAGATTCTGAATTTTAAAGATATAATATCATGAAGCCATTGTAAATAATACCAGAGATCTGCTGGGTTAAACATACAAAGCCATTGATAAATGAGGATGTGCAGTTAACAATTTAAAGAAGAGATACAATAGAAGTAAAAGAAGAAACAATTGAGTATCAAATAATTAAGAGAAGGCCTTGGAAAACTGTTGAATTTTTACCAGAATTAGCCTGTTTGAGCTGCTAACATTGAACATGCAGGGAAGGAGAGTTTACTGTCCCATAAACCAGTTTTGCTGAAATAATCACTCAAAACAAAATGTAATTCTTTTTTTTAATTGTAGCACTTGTGCTTAATTAAAATTTAACCTAAATTTTACTGGCGATAAGAGAAAATATACTGGATTCATTTATATAATAACATATTTTGACATAAATTTCAAATGAAAATTATTTTCAAATGTATTTTCAATTACTCTTCAGTCACTATTTACAGATGATTTGAAGTATATGGATTTTCTTTTTCATGTACAAATCATCCTTGAAAAATGAGGATTCTTTTACTTGAGTAGGACTTATCTTAATCCAGAGATCAGATCTAGGTCCAACAGACAAAATTTTAAAACTTAAAATTTTCTAAGAGTAAAAGGCACTTAAAAGGTTAAAACCTCCTAACAGACCAGCATTCCGACTACAGAATCAGCTGATTTATGGGTAGTGAGCATTTTGTTATCAAAATACTCATCCACAGCTGAGTGAGCCTATAGCATGGATACATGGTAGATTTCTGTACCAGAAATTGGATGAGCTTGTGTGTGGATCTCCTTCCAAATGCTAAGATTTCAAGGGCTTAACTGAGACCAGAACAGCATTTTCCAAAGTTGCTAGAAACAAAGAGTCCTTTAAAATGTTCCACTGACAAAGGGTTGTAGAGCCAAATAAAGTTTAAAAACACTTCAGACCAAACTCTACTTAACAGTGAAATTCACAGAGCACATTATAGCTCATTCCACATCTCAAAAGTCCTCCAGTCACGAAACATGTTTAAATTTCCTGAACCCAGGATTTCTCAAGTTTATTTTACTACAAAATCCTTTTTCTTACTTTTTTTTCTTTTTTGTTGACTTCACATTCACTAATGTCCCATGGGAGCATAGGTGCTATTCAAAAATATTTAACAAACTTCAAGTGAAGGCACTAAACAATCAGAAGGCTGTCTGACTAATTAGAATGACCGTAAAACTAGTGTTCTTTGGATCACTATTTAGAGGAAAAATCTGGTTTAAAACTGAGATCTTAATTGATAATCTAATGCCATCAATCTGCAAAGTTGCCTTAATTAGTAGGGTGTTTTTTTTTTTTTTTTGGTTACAGTTGCTGGACTTAAAATGTAGCTGATATAATGTAAATCATTTCAAAAAGGTCAAATGTATGATGTCACATGTTCTCTAGCATCAAATCCATTTCACTAAGTCTAAAATAATCTCTTTCAAGAGACGCAATATTTTTTTAACCCTGGAAGGTTCGGTTCTAACTTTAAAATAACTTAAAGACAGTTTTCAAAACTAAACTAAAAATTGAAAAAATAAATAATAAGTAGAAAAGGGCAAGAGCTAAAGTAAGAGACATTTTCACTGGCCATTCAAAAAATTCTCTTCTTAAATCTGATTTTTAAAAATTAATAGAAAAGACTGGCAATTAACTTATTTTCCCTGGTGACTACTGCCTATTTGGGGTGATACAAACATTTACCTAGATAACTGTGCTTCAGGAGTAATAAGATTTATATTTTTGGTCTCTGTCCCAGTTTCTGCCACAGTTTCTAAAACCCTTGGGATTTCGTAAGTGATGAGATGATAATGGTGTCTTTTGTTATGTTAACAAGGTGATCTTTAGAAAGCACCTAAGGATGGGAGCAGGCAGCCTGTGGAGCCAACCTTGTGATTAGAGGTTGGAACTTTCGGTCCCACCCCCTTGCCCTCAGGGCAGGGAAGAGCCACTCAAGACTGAGCTCATCGCCCATGGCCAATGAGTTATTCAGACATGCCTGTGTACTGAAGCCTCCATAAACCCCCAAGGACAGGGTTCAGGGAGCTTCCCAGTTGGTGAGCACATGGAGATTTGGGGAGAGTGGGCTTCATGCTTTCTCCCCATACCTCGTCCTATACATGTTTTCTATCTGGCTGTTGCTGAGTTTTATCATGTTATAATACACCCGTTAATCTAGTTAATAGAATATTTCTGTGAGTTCTATGAGTCACTTGGGCAAATTAATTAAAGCTAATAAGAAGGGGGTCGTTGGAACCTCTGATCTGTGGTACAAGGGTCAGAAGCACAGGTGACAACATATACTTGGTGGCTGGCACCTGAAGTGTGTGTGTGCATTCCTGCTGGACTGAGCCCTTCCTTCACATGTGAGATCTGATGCTATCTACAGGTAGATAGTGCCAGAATTGAGTTGAATTATAGGACACCCAGCCGTTTGAGCACTGCTACGCTCTCTCATTGGAAATGGGGTGCTCAGGACCACTTAATGCTTTCCAGGCTCTGGCTTCTGTGAATTCATGACAACAGTAACCTCTGAAACATACACATGTACGTCTGCCACAAAAAACTTCTGATAGACACATAAGAAATTAATAAAAGTTGCTAGGAAAGGGGGTAAGGGACCTAACGTTGGTTGGATGAGGGGCAAAAATATTCCAGAAGGTATTACTACTACTATTTACCTTTTGATAGTATGTGATTTTTAAATACGTGATCTCATTAGATTGTCCAACTACAAATAAACAAGATAATTATCATTTTTTTAAAAAAAGGCTGAAGAAAATGTAGTTTTATATACTTCAGAAAAAAGAAAATTGAAGGAGGATTTGATTATAGTGTTCAGTAGGCCAAGAAATGTGAATAAAGAAAGAATTACTATAAAGGGGCCAGAAAAATGATTTAGGAGACAAGACTTTAGGAGACACTTTCTGATAAGTAGAGCAGTAACTCTTGCCCATTTCCTTTGTTTTTGGCCACGAATGGTTAAAGGCTCCTGTGAGAGGGCTACAAGGGGACTAGTGTCCACATCAAGTGGATAGCTTAGATCCCGATACCAACTACTGGAAATTATCCAGGGCCCAGGAAAGAAGGACTGGTAAGCTGCAGTTGCCAGCACGGTGCTTGGTAGATGTAAATATTTGTGGGTCTGCTAAATTAACGGTAAGACTATAATTCATAATATCTTGCACACAAACTAGATTGGTAAGTTTTCAGTGGATGACTTTATTACCATTCAGAACTCAGTTAGATGGAACAGTACTCCTCAATGATTGAGAAATCAATCTTCCTCAATCTTCACGTATCACCATCTGCAAACATTGCTCTCTCTCACAGATTACCTGCCTTCAGCTATGGATGAGACAGTGAGATGCATTCCATTCTCCTCTTCCTGGACACACAGAACAATGACCTTTTCTAACCTCCCTTGGAGCCAGGCAGAGGTCAAGTTTTTGCATTCTTGTTGAAAGGGTATGGGTCTACCACTTTCAGGCCTGGCCAGGAGATATTATGCATGATTGCCCATGTTCCCTTCTGCTGTAGTTTAGGTAGTCATGCATTTAAGACAACACCTCAAGGTGGAGGGGGCATGGGTTCCTGATTCACTACTTGAAAGCAATCTGCTAAGAATGAACCACCTAATTCACACTGGTCTCTGACAAGAGAAATAAACATTTATTAAGTTAAGACACTTGGCTTTCAGGAGTGTTTGTTAGACTACCTAGCATCAATTACCTTGAGTAATTCATTGCTAAACTGGTACACTGGTAATAACCACGGACTAGTGATGAGTCTACTTAATTCCAATCCTCTCCATTTCTCATTGCTGATTTACTCTATACTCACCAGAAATTATTTTTCATAGGACTTCTTGATGACCATGTCAGTCTAGAATTATCCATAGTACCTCTATGTCTATCTCTTCCTCCAATTCAACTTCCCAGTAGGGGACCTGGCATTACCCCTCTGTGTAGATACAACCATGGAGGATCAGGTCCTAACGAGATCGTATCTAGAAGGGCCCTGTTCTGCAAGGTTTATGGTTTATTTTGCTATACCTTGGATTCATATGTTGGTTTAAAATTAAAAGTGACATGATTTTTGAAGGTTGAAGCTGAGTGGTTGAACCAAATTTCTATAATCAAGTTAACATATATTTTCCCCCTGAGTCTGTACTAGGTCATTTCTTAAAACTTATTTTTTCTATCCTATGAATCTATGTTTACATAAGCATTAGCTATTATTCCCAACGTCTATGTTATGGACGGAAAATAGGATTCTTCTCGTGTCCCAACTCAAATCAAACAGTAAAGCATTGTTTACATTATACAAGGTTTACATTGCACAGGACTGTTTATATTCTACAAGGATCCTGAGGTCACGTCTAGACCCAATGGGAAAAAATGTCATAATAGATTAGTAAGGACTGTAATGAAGATGGAAGGGGAAAGTGGTGGCATATGTGTTAGGCATTTATTTCCCCAACTGAGGTCATTTCCTTGTCATGTATCACAATGCTACTGTAGTTGCTCATGTGCTGCAATCCACTGCCCACCCATCCACCCATCTAACATTTTTGAGGACTTAATCTGTGCCAAGGACTCTACTCTCTGCCTGAAAGGCAAGTGAAAAATACAACCCAGGTCTTTCCTGAAGGAGCACATAAAGGAAGACTGATCTCTGAATAGTAAGTGACACAAGATAATGGCTGAATGGGTGGTTTCTTTTATCGTGTACTTGCAGGATAGAAAGCAGAGAGAAAAATAGCTCCAAAGAGTTGGACAGTTATATTATCATTGATTTTCGAGTGATCGCCAATTAAAGGGCATGCTTAGCAGCTAGAAATGAGGACCTCATTAGATGACTACAAGAGCCAGACACTTTCCCCTAAACTCTCAGTTCCATTTTCATTTCATGAAGAGACAGCTTGGGAAGTCAGCGGTCATGCTCTTGTATGTCCACAACAGGGATGATTTAAGGCACCGGTAAGCTCCTGCTGAGCTGCCACCTAAGGTCATACGACTGTGAATCATGGCGGGATATAATGACTTGGGCAACATTCTTTCCTGCAAATACGTACAAGATGGATGATGAATAGTATTGAAGTATAATATATGGTGCCGATCATGAATTTAAATTCCCTCAGAAATGGAGGAGAAATAATTAGCAAAGGGCATTCTTGACTGCGTTGAGCAGCAATGCCTCTCTGACTCCTGAGACACTCATTTTCAGCAGTCAGGCCACAAGATGTGTCTTCAATTTCTGCAAAATCTAGTTCTAGCTGAATTTTGGGAACTAATGGGAACATGATCTTAATGGATGTCTCATGTTTCTCATGCAGTGTGGCTGTGGAATTTTATGGGATGGAGTCAACAAAAAAGACAGGTCCTTTTTTACAGCATTCTTTATATCTGTTCAATCTTGTCACTACCATAGTGTCCTACTAAAAGGACGTTTCAGGGACTGTGTGAGGCCTGGTACAGTGCATTTTTATAGTCAGAGTGGGTTAGCGGATGGAGAATCACATGAGAGAAAACAAGAGGATGAGGTGCTATTCCTGGCTCCAGCTTCACCTCAGATAATGACCTTGGCAGAAGCACTTAACCTCACTTTGAATCTTTGAACCTCAGTTTTCTCATCTGTGAAATGAGGAAAGAACATCTGCCCCTTTGCTCCCTCTCAGGATTCTTGGAGGATTAAACAGATCAGGGCTATAACCTGAACTACGGTGACCCCATGAGGAAAAATGTTAGACATCACTTAACTATATAATATTCTTTTTAATCATTACTAATTTCCAAAGGTGAAGAAAACCTTGTTAAAAAAAATATGTAAGCTGATTGTTTTTCTGGAAACAAAATAAAGGCTCAACTAGCAACCCTGCATTAAAAAAGAGAACCTGAAATGCACATTCCAAATCTACTTCGAGACAGAAAGACCCCCAAATTCCTTCCAGTTTCCTAAGATTTTTCCACTATAATTTTTTTTCATTATTGTCTTCTTCATAAAACGTTAGTTATATTTTGGTGTTTTGCTATTGCATAGTTTAGCATATATAAGGAAATCGTCTTTCCACTTCACTAATAAAAAAGGGAGTACAGGAGAGAAGAAGGAAGAGAGGGAAGGAGGAAGGAATAAGCAGAGAACAAACCCACGTGGCTAGAAGAAACTGACCTGAGAAGACAAAACAATTCATAATTTAAAATACTATATAATACAAATGAAGTTAAAGATGTGTTTGCCCAGAAGAGGACTGACTTGAAGTAAACTGATATGATTTTCTGGATAACACCCTGTATTTCCCTGCTTTAGTGAAACAGTCAGTCATAGAAGAGCTCTATCTATGGGGAAATTATGAAAGAAATAATCTTCATTTCTCCATGATTCTTTAAAACCAAATTGGACTTTATTCCTTCTTATGTCTCTCTCAAACTCCACTCTTCGACATAGAAAATAGCATTCTGGAATGACTTAGAATTAGAGATCAGTCAATATTTCATGATTTTAAGGTTCTTCATTATGAAAAATGTGAATTTGGGCCCAATAATCCTAATCCTAGCTTTTTCTTTAGTTCTATAGTTCTATTAGGCCATGTTGTTAGAGCGCTGTTTACACTTATTGCCAATAGTCTCTGGATTGGAGGTCAAACTGTCACTTACCTTCTTCAGCATACCCTTCAATGATTAAATGCCCCCAGGGATTTTTAGGAATCATTTTCATCTTGTAAATATTTTTAAATTGACATCTTAACTTTATAGTTGCTTCCCCTGTGAGGGAAAGAGACTAGGGTGATGGAGGGTTTTTGCTTCTTACTTTGTATTTTTTCAAGTACTTATTACTTTTTAAATTAAAATCAAGGAACCAGCACAAGAATGCTAGTAAGGTATGAGTGAGATGTAATGCTTGGTGTGCATAAGGCTTCAATAGTCCACTGTGAGAGTGCAGCCTTTTGAACAACCTCAGTGATAAGTGGGAACCACTTGTCCAAGACTATTTTATTTAAGATGCAATACTCATTTCTATTCCCTTCAATACATTTTAAGTACCCCAAGCTAGAATAATGGGGCTAGAGGTGCAAGAAGAATATTATACCAAACAGGGGCAATATAAAAAAAACATTACAATCAAATTTTCCTTATTAAAAATATAAGTCAAAAACCTAAATACACTATTATTCCACAGAGTTTTAGGGTATATTAAAATCACTGTGATAGGATGTTTCAAAAATTATGGTGCAATCCCCTTCTGACACCCTCATTCCTGAGTCACCACTTCAGCAGGACTGGGCTTTGGCATACTCAACCCACATGATGAGACAATAGCAAAAGAGCTTGATGGCTCAGTTGCCGAGGACTAGCCCACTAGGTTCTGAAGACAAGTGGACCAGGTGCTCCCACTGTCCAAGCCAACCACCGAACCTGTGAGTGAGGCTGTCTCAGACCAGCTCTCACTCAGCTGATCCATCAGTTGACTAAAACTGCATGAAGGAGCCCAGATAAAACCAAAAGTAAAACACTACCCAGATGAATCCAGTCCCAAATGGCCAAGTAATTGCTATTTTAAGCCAGTAAGTTTTTTGTTGTTGTTGTTTTGTTTTTTATATCTTTATTGGAGTATAATTTCTTTACAGTGGTGTGTTAGTTTCTGCTTTATAACAAAGTGAATCAGTTATACATATACATATGTTCCCATATCTCTTCCCTCTTGTGTCTCCCTCCCTCCCACCCTCCCTATCCCACCCCTCTAGGTGGTCACAAAGCACCAAGCTGATCTCCCTAAGCCACTCAGTTTTGAGGTGGTTTGTAATACAGCAAAAGCTAATCTATACTATAATACAATTTGGTCAAGTGGGTTTATCCTTGAGAATGCAAGGTTGGTTCAGTATCAGCCAATCAATTCATGTGATTCACTGTATTAGTTAAACAAAAGCAGAAAATCATATCATCATTCTTTTTAGATAGAGGAGATAAAAAGCATCCCATGAGGTTCAAAATCTATTGGGTAGGGTAAATTTTATAAAACTAGATCCAAATAATAACTATCTTTCCTTGATAAAGGCTATAGACCAAAAATACATGGCACATGTATATATTAACAAAAATAATTATACTACTAATTTTTTTTAAAAATTAGCATTTCCTTTAAGGAGAGAATTGAGATAAAGATTTCTAACATTACTGGTCTATTGGAACTGACCTTTTTGGAGCTGTGTATTGAGAGAAATAGAAAGAGAGAAGGTTTAGAAGAATATAGATAAAAATGTCATATTTATAGATTGTTTTGATTATGTATGTCATTGGAAACACAGGAAAATCAATAAGCTATTAAATCTAAGAAAAGAGCTCAACATAGGGGCTGAAAAAAAATTAATACACCAAAATCAATTGTGTTCCTCCATAGCATCAATATCTAGATACAATACAAGATGAATTTACCATAGTAACAAAACCTATAGAGAGTATGGGGTTTCACCTAATAAATTATGCAGAAAATCTTCATAATGAAAACTTTATTAGAGGACACATGAGTAAAAGAAATATATATCACAGGTATGGATGAGTTGACTTACTATAATAATATAAATGTCCTTATATTAATCTATAAAATTAAATGCAACTGTAATAAAAGGCCAAGCTCGTCTGTTTTTTTTTTTTTTTTGAGCGACAGCATAAAAAAGTGATTCTAAAATGTATCTGGGGGACTTCCCTGGTGGCGCAGTGGTTGAGAATCCGCCTGCCAATGGAGGGAACATGGGTTCAATCCCTGGTCCAGGAAGATCCCACATGCCACAGAGCAACTAAGCTGGTGCACCACAACTGCTGAGCCTGCACTCTAGAGCCCACGAGCCACAACTGCTGAAGCCCACGAGCCTGGAGCCTGTGCTCCTCAACAAGGGAAGACACTGCAATGACAAGCCTGTGCACCACAACAAAGAGTAGCCTCCTGCCCCACCCCTCGCTGCAACTAGACAAAGCTCACATGCAGCAATGAAGACCCAATGCAGCCAAAAAAAAAGAAAAAAAAAGAGCAGATTGCTCTATCTTCTATAAAAAAATTAAAATAAAATAAAATAAAATGTATCTGGAAGAATAAAGTTCTCCATACAGCTAAGGTAGTTTTGAAAAATAAGCTCAAAATGGAGAATGTGCCCTATACATTAAGATATATTGGGAAGTCATGATAGATAAGAACTGTGTGATGCCCTTGGAAGAAATGGCAAACAAGAAAACAAATCAAACAGGTGGCCTAGAAATAGAGCTACATACAGATAGGAAGTTGGCACATGAAAGAGATGGAATCATAGTCCAATGGAGGAAGTTGAATTACAGCTTTTGGGGAAACAGTCTCATTTTCAAAAGAGATATGAGACTGGATCTTAACCTAGTGATATCACTTATGTTGTACCCAGTCCTATATAGCTCACCTAATCTTCATAAAAAAATCCACAAGGCATAAACTATTATCCTCATTTTACAGGTGGAAAAACTGAAGTATGAGAGATAAAATGACTAGCCTAAAAAGTACATGGTGGAGCTGGAACTTAAACCCCACAGAAATCATTCTATTAACCATTATGTTATATAATTCCACCTAATGTACAAAACTAAAATACAATAGTTTTAATATCTAAATGTGAAATATAAAATCTAGAGAGAATAAAAGAAATTGCAAGGTAATATATTTGTGATTTCAGGGTAAGAGATGAAATAGATCTTTGAAAAATAAAGAAGCATACATTGTATGAAGCAAAAGTGATGAATTTAACTATATATTAAAATTATAAATTTATTAATACAAAAAATCTGATTTAAAAAAATGGGCAGAAGAGCTGAATAGACATTTTTCCAAAGAAAACATACAGATGGCCAACAGGCACATGAAAAGATGCTCAACATCACTAGCCATCAGGGAAATGAAAATCAAAACCACAATGAGAGATCACCTCACACATGTCAGAATGGCTATCATAAAAAAGAACAAAAATAACAAGCCTTGGCGAGGATGTGGAGAAAAGGGAACCCTGGTACACTGTTGGTGGGAATGTTAACTGATGTAGCCACTAGAGGGGTGGCATAGGGAGAGTGGGAGGGAGACACAAGAGGAAGAAGATATGGGGACATATGTATATGTATAGCTGACTCATTTTGTTATAAAGCAGAAACTAACACAGCATTGTAAAGCAACTATACTCCAATAAAGATGTTAATAAAAACAAAAACAAAACAGAACTACCATATAATCCAGTAATTCCACTCCTGGGTATATATCTGAAGAAAACAGAAACACTGATTTGAAAAGATGCATGCACCCACATCCAGTGTTTATAACAGCATTGTTTACAATAGCCAAGATATGGAAGCAACCTAAGTGTCCATCAACAGATAAATGAATAAAGAATACGTGCCATATATACACAATGGAACACTGCTCAGCCATAAAAAATGATTAAATTGTGTCATTTGCAACAACATAGATGGACCTGGAGGGTATTATGCTTAGTGAAATAAGTCAGACAAAGACAAATACTGTAATGATATCACTTATAAGTAGAATCAAAAAATAAGACAAATGAATGGATACAACAAAACAGAAAGAGATTCACAGATATAGAAAACAATCTAGTGGTTACCAGTGGGGAGAGGGAAGCGAAAGGGGCAAGATACAGGCTGGGAATTAGGAAGTGCAGACAACTATGTATAAAATAAATGAGATACAAGGATATATTGTAGGGCATGGGGAATATAGCCAATATTTTATAGTAACTTTCAATGGAGCATAATCTATAAAAATATTGAATCACCATGTTGTACACCTGAAATTAACATAATATTGTAAATCAATTATACTTTAATAAAAAATTAGAATTTTATATACAATAAAGGATACCAAAGTCAGACTGAAAAACAGTTGATGGGTAGAAGACATATACATTATCTAAAACCCAACAAAGGACTCAACATCTGAATACAAAAACTTCTACATCTCTAAAGACACAGAATACTCAATAGAAAGATGAGCAAAGGTCATGATAGGCAATTCATAGAATGGAAAACATGAATAGCAAGAAAGCATATGAAGACCTAACTTTTCTAGAATCAGAGCAATGCAGAATTAAAACACCTTACTTCATATGAATCCGCACATGCCAAATTTCCAGAAGTTAAAGTGCAAATTATGCTGTGGAGCAACTCCGCCTGCGCGCCACAACTACTGAGCCTGCGCTCTAGAGCCTGGGAGCCACAACTACTGAGCCCGCGCCTAGAGCCTGTGCTCCGCAACAAGAAAAGCCACTGCAATGAGAAGCCTGCGCACCGCAATGAAGAGTAGACCCAGCTCACTGCAACTAGAGAGAGCCTGAGTGTAGCAACGAAGACCCAATGCAGCCACAAATAAATAAATTGATTAATTTTAAAAAATGCAGATTAACAGCATGTGGTGACAAAGGATATGGTAAGAGAGAAATTCCAAGTATTGCTGGTGAGGGGAAAATGGTACAGCTATTCCGGGGAGGAATCTGTGAAATAAGGCATATATATGACTTCTACCTCAGCCATTCCACGGCTGTACTGTTACTCTGCACTGTTACTCAAGGGGACATGTGGAAAGAGTGTATTAATGCTTTATGGTGGACATAAAGTGTTGAAAATAGCCTAAGTATGTATCACCAGGGTAATGGATAAGCAAAACATGGTATCAACATATGGTGGAATATTAGACAGTGGCCAGAAGCAATAATTTCTATGGAGCAACACAGACAAATTTTAAAACAATAATTTTGTGTAGAAAAAATGAAAGAATAGGATGTGATTTTTAGTCGATACTACTTTTGCAAAAATTAGAAAATACAAAACAATTCGGTATTTCAAATATATACGTATGTTTAAAATAACTATGAAAGGTGAGTTGGGAAATTACATATTAAATGGCCCAAATGGTGCTATATAGGGGAAAATAAAGGAAATAAATCTGGAAGAGGAACGTCGGGGCCAAAACCAATCTTAAAAGTATTAGAAAATAGAGTGACCATACACACTGATGATAGAGTGACATGAACTGAGGCATATGGTCCCTTTTGAGTAAATGCCTTAAATACAAACTAAAAAAAAAATGTCATAAGATTTACAAGCACTATAAAAATATTTAGCAGTATTGCAGTAGATAGTAGAAATATATAACCTTTCAACTTAAATAAAAACAAGACTGATGAAATATCATCTTTGTTCCCACGTCATCCATGCTAAGGAAGAAATAATAAATCAGCTTTTAAGATAGAATTTTTTACAATGAGAGATAAAAAACAAACAAAAAGAAACCCTGTTTATCCCATGAAGGGAGAAAAAAACAATTTGAAAAGTCAGAGTAGAACTCTCTGAGGACAATATTTAACATCAATTTTTGTAAAACAGAATTTTAAGAAGCTGGTTTTGAATTGTTTAAAACGAGTTTCTAATTAGCATGCTGAGGAAATACAGGGTCCATCTTAATCCAGAAGCAAATAAAAAGTTCTGACTCTTAAAATTCTAGGCTCTAGAGTAGGTGCGTGCTGGTGTGCTGCTGTGTATGTGTGTGTGTGTGCACATTTGCTGTGTGTTTTCAATAAACTCAAGAGTACATAAGGGTGTATGTTATTACATTGTAATTCTTGAGCAAGTCTATTTGAAGGTCAGTAGCAAACAAGTAGATGCCGCTTGGGTGGCCCCCCAAACTCTCAGGTAATGTGCAGATCTGGCTTGGCAATCATGTTCTGCTTTTAGACATAATGCATTTTTATGTTCTTGTTAGCATTGAAAGACTAACTTGAATATTCTGCAACTGATGAAACGGACAACAGAGCAGTAACCTAGAGTTTACAAGTATTTGGGGCAGTAAAACTTTAGTTCTAGATTTAACTTGGATTTTAATCCTAATTTAACTTGGATTTTCTGCAATGCATTTTTTTACTATAAACTGGAGGTATATACCACCATAATCCTAAAAAACCTGTGACTCTGGGCTTCAGGGGTCTAAGTCTTCTAAGTGACTGAAAGGTACAACTGCATATTAGACCTGTCTAAAAATTGTCCTTTTCTGTCCTCACATACAAGGGTTCAGCTTGATTTCTGGATAGCTGTCAGTAAAAAAAAAAATATGTGCAAAGAGCTAATGCCTTTTGCTACAAGACAAAACAACTTCTCCTGGACATGCAGTAATAGGAGGCAATGCCATGTGTTGGAAGCATGCACATATTTTATGATAGATATTAATCTGGAGGTTAACAGCTAGGTGCTCTGGTTGAAGTAGTTTATTTCAAACACACATATAATGTTAATCCACTTTGTAACAAAGCCTTCAACATTTCATATGCAAATTCGTTTTTCTTTCTAGTTTAAGCCCAAGGAAATCCCTATAAATCTTGTCTCCAAAGAGAAAATATAAAGAATTCATAAGATTAAAGACTTCTTATCAATTGTATAAAAAACTAGAAATGTACTAACTAGACAAAAATGTAGATGTCTAAGAGAACGTCCAACAAATAGAAAAGTAGAGGACTGCACTGAGATTGTAATCCTGAGAGAAATACATTATTTCTAAATGAAGAAGTAAAAGGAGATAGTATAAATTAAAGCCAGAAGAAAATTTAAAACCTACAAAAATACGAGTCAATACAAAGTTAAAAACCCATGAATTTTACTATATACCCAAAGGCTTCACAAAAGATCTCATGAATATCACAAATTAAAATAAAACAAACAAAAGCCAGAAATATTGTTTTCCCCAAATTGTACTACTACCTGCTTACTGCTTCAGTGGTAAGAAGAAAAATTATCTTCAAATAGTTAAATTGTATACCTACTTATATTTTAACTCTTAGGTGGATCTTGTTATATAATATATATGATCTTTAAAGAAAACTTGTTGATTGTTTATTTTGGCATCTCTTAGGAAATTCCTATTTAATTAGATAAATCTCCTTAGATAACTCTTAAATAAAAATAGATGCAAATATAGTATGTTTCATATCATTCATTTTAGACCTCTAAGAGTTGGAAAAGCTCAACCTGGAGAAGAAACTAGTTTTATTGAGGGAAGAAACTACTTTCCAGTTTAGAAGAGGAGGGATTATCCCATTTTTGTAGAGGAAGCAATCAGGAAGATACAAAAAGAATGATCCTTGCCTAGTGCTAAGGCCAGAACTACTGTGCATATTGTACCAGATCTTGTAAAAACAGTCACTGTGCTGGCACTCACAGGCCTGGGTCATGGTGTGTTCAACAATAAAACTTTGTTCCAAAGGATGGAACTCCTTCGGGCCAAAAAGCTTTCACTTGTATTACATTAACCTCACTGTTTTGTTATGGGAAATGCGTTTATTTTTTGAAATGACATTGAAATATATCCTTAAAAGAACACTTTAGGTCTCAACAAGATTCTCTTCTCTTTCAGCCAACACATTACCTTTTAGAAATCAACAGTCTACTTCTTTCTTTAAATCATCACATTTCAAAGCTGTAGCAGCTAATAAATGTTAATATGATTTTTCCAAAACTGCAATCTCCCTAAATTTCTATGCTGTCTTCTTTATCCTGTCTTTTCAAGGTAAAGGTATCTTTCCAGTTTTCTTAGCATTATCAGGATTATGGATTTTGTTCATTGTTAAAGTTCGTTATTTACGGACATAAGTTAATGTAAATGCAAAAATATCTCCTATTATTCACAAGCTGGCTGACTTAAATCACTCGCTCTTAAAACAACTTTACTGCTCTCCAATCTGTTCAAATGCACGGAAATATAAATTCAGGATGATGTGGCTTTTCTGCAATGCTTTCTTTTCAGGCTGCAGTCTACATGACAGCGTTATACCTTATCCTTGCTGCTGTTGTTGTTCAATCTATAAAATCTCTCTTGAAGACCCCCAAAGCAGCTTGTAATTTAAACTTTTACTTTTGGTGACTCACTGTTTTCAAACTGCCATCTCTGACCATATCCCCCTTCCAGGGGAATTTATGCAGACTCTTAACCCATAATTGCTTTACTCTTTACCTCTATTTCTGGGTTCTTAAATTAACTGTTACATCAGTGTTCTTCATTACTCAAATTATTTTTTCTTAGGAACTTTTCCTGGAAGTAAGTTCATGCTATTTTTGACAAGCAAACATCTGACCTCTGAAAGAATTCTTATGGAAATGGGTTTATATCCCAAATGCACCACCAAAAATCTTTGTGACCTTGCATAAACGTCCCTTACCATTTCAGGTGCTATCTTTGCTTGACTCCAAACTGAACTGATTAAAACTATGAGCATCTAGCTGTTATGCACTTTTGTCTCAGTTTGGTCAATGAAACTCTCAAAAATCCATCAGATTTTCATTATTTTTATCATTAGCCTGTTTGTGTAAAATAAGTTACCATTTATGGAGCCAGTGTTCTCCTTTATTCCGGCATCCAATCATTGTAAATATTTCTCATGGACACATTCTTAGAAGGCCTATGAATAACCTGGCCTCTTACTGATTCTCCCTTTTGGAGTCTTACTAGCCAGACTTCCCCAATAACTTTCAGAGAGAGTTTTGCCCCTTTCCGGGTCTTCTTTTTGACTTCTATACGCCATAGAACTTTGAAAAGTCATCACACCAATACTAATATTACCACATACCCTCCGAAAAGCTCCAAGCTGTTTATGCCTATTCATTAAGTTAATACTTTATCAAAACTTGTCCAATTGAGTAGTTTTAGCACAGATATTTTACACAGTTTAGCACAGACATGCTCTGTTTAAGGCTGACAGATCCATTAGGAATTAACTTTCTGGTACATTTTCCCTCTGACATTTTCCTCACAACTGCGTTTCCTCATAACTGAGCCATCAGTTATCTCTTGCCTATAGAAAGGCAGATAAGAGAAAAGAAAGCTAAGTGAGAAAAGATATGTAAATAGACTAGCACAATATTGGACACATAATAAGTATTCAATAAATCATAGCAAGTATTCTTACCCTTATCCTCACATTAGTTTATATGTATTAAAAACTGATTACTGGACTCAACTCTTACTTCCATTGCTCATTAGATCCTCACAGAAACCTTGGAGGAAGCGAGGTTTTATCCCCATTTTACAGGTTGGGAGACTGCAGCCTAGAGGGCTTAAGTACCTTAACTGAAGTCATATAGTCAAGAAATAAGCCTATATTTGTCACAATCACTTGCCCATGCTTTGACGTGACACCACCACCCATCATTTACCCAGCTTCACCAAGGTACTACTAAATTTTTTACTCTTATTCTCCTCTCTTTGCTTCATACTGCCATTGTCACCAGCCCAGTCAAATTCACTTTTAATTTTCCAATGTTAATGAAGGGAGTAGAAGGTGGAAATTGAGGTTAAAGGAGGAAACTTTAATGTTATTCAAGGATGACTTCATCTTAACTTCCAGCCTTCGTCTGCCCATTCTCTGCTCCAGTCACACGCAGAGTATTTGCTATCTCTTCCGTAAGTCTTGACTTTTCTTGTCTTTATGCCACTTTTCTTTTCTCCATTTGCAATGAATCTCCCTTTCCCTTGGTTCTTCACCATTTCTTACTCCATACTCTCCATTAAAATTCAAATCTACCTTTAAAGCCCAACTCATATACCAGTTCTGTCCTGCAGTCGCCTGGATCTGCCAAGTCAGAACTAACCACTTGCTCCTCCGTGCTCCTGCAATGGCAATGATGTTAGAAGGGCGAGTGATTTTACAGCTCGCTCACCACCTGCGGGAAATATGTCCTATTTGCCCTTCCACATCCTTTCTCCACCCAACTCTATATGGATGGCTTGCATGGCCTATCTTAGTAAGTGTCCTTGCTCTGGCTTCTGTTTGGCTCACCAATGAAGAGTACCAATAGAAGATTGTAGGGAATGAAGGAGGGGAGTGAAGTTAGGTATTTATTAATTCTTGCCAAATTGCTGGGAGTTTGGCTGCATCCCCCAACTAACGTATAGTGCTTCTCTGTGGGGCATCACAGCATCTTTGGGGAGGACTCTCTCTCCAGCAAGGCTTCCTTTCTCTTTCATCTCCTATAAAGTAGCCACACTTTTACTGAACCCAGGGCACTACACTATCTCTTGATTCTCTACATTGGGCTCAATTTATCTTTATTGATGTACCCCTGATTTCCTGCTGAGACCCTGTCTGATGAACTTCGTAATATGCTCTTCTAAGCTGTTAATTTTACAAACCACATTATTACACTTATTAGAAGAATGTCTTCAGGATGTGTCAGTAAGCTCTGATTGATGATAATGGTAAACAGCTAGAATTTATGGAACATAAAGTATGCTTTGGTTACTCTCTTGAGTACACCGTGTGCATTCTTCTAATTAATTAAAATCACTATTAGCTAAGCAAGGCACACAGATGCTAAGAGGTTCCCAGAAGTAACTTGCTCATGGTCACCCCAGTGTCTCAGTAGTGTTTAGGACTCAGATCTGTCCAAAGCCTAAACCTTAAGTTCTAGGTGTAAGCAGTGGCTCTCAAACTTGAGTATGCATCAGCATCACCAAGAGAGCTTGCTGAAACAGGCAGTGGGCCCCACCCCCAGATTGTCTGAGTCTGTAGGTCTGGAGCAGGGCCCAAGACTTTCATTTCTAAAAATTCCTACGTGCAGCTGATGTGCTGGTCTGGGTACCAGACTTTGAGAACCACTAGTCCAAGCATTTTAGGTCCAGAATTTCAGGTGTTAGAATAATTTTCTGGTGATAAATGTCGAAAAAAAAGCACTGCATTTTCCTGTTTGTAAGGAGGTAATACATTCAATCTTAAAGAGTCAATAATGGGGCTAAGTATTTAAGAAAGAAGAGTTATTCTCCAGGAAGATGGGAGGAGATGGACATTCTAAGGACAGGAATGCCCTTTCAGGAAACTTGCAAAGGGAACAGAAAAATAACATAGTAAGATTCTGCTATCCAGTGTTCACAGAACATGAGTGGGATACCCTTGACTGGAAAATGGGAAGCCAACTTTTGCTCACCATATACATACCGTATTCAGTACAAATGTTTATTAAGAATCTCCAAAAGCTAGACACTAGGCATCAGGGCTACACTGATAGAGCAGATAAAGTGCCTGGCCTCAGGGAGCTTGTGCTTCAGATGATGTACCTCAGCTAGATAGACTGAATGATGGATACTATATTGGGTTCACACTTTGTCTCAAGAAAAACATATATCCATAGACGTGATCCAGGAGTCAAATGGCAAAAGACCTAGCCTCAAAGTGAGTGTTAATTTCATTAAATGGTAGGTAAAAATTATTTTATATGCCGAGATAGGCTCTGCTTAAAAGACATTATTCCTCCAAACGTATTATTCAAGCCAGCTTATAAACCTGTGACTTTTTCTAGGAGAAATGTTGCCTTCTTTTCCAAGAAGGGAGCAGTAGGGGTCGGGGTGGAAATAGTTTCATCATCAGAGGCACAGTCTCACTACTACTGCTCAGCTCCAATTCGCAACCTTCTGAATGGTTTCCAGACTAAGTAATTTAGCAAAGTGATGAAGAAAAAATGGCCCATTAATCTTATGATGCGTGTTATAACTTCACTCTGGGTTTAGCATAGGAAAAATATTATTTGCATTGATTAGAAATATGCTTTATGGCTGCATATATTATTCACTCTGAACATTCTAAAATTATTAGCTGGGTTGACATGATGAACTGCACAGGAGTACTTCTAGATGACATCTCAATGTCATCTGTTACTCACATCATATAGGTCTAGAAATCAATATGTATTTTACTCAATATGAGATCTTATTCCAAACACCAAAATATGCCTGTTTTTATTCGATGGTTATCATCATGAAACTACCAGCTAAATATCATTTAGAAAATTCAAAGCAAGTAAATTACTGTATTAACTGTCCAACTATGATTATGACTTTCCTCCACTTATAGCTGAACCTAATATAATGATCTGGTCAGTCTGACTAGGAGGATTTATTCATTAATTTACTCAAATGTTCTGAGGTATATTTTGAAGGACTTAAATTATGGTCTGGTTTGTAGGATCCAACAGTAAGCCTGCAGGTTTATCTCCTACAAGCTCTGTGACCTTGCCCAAGTGACTTAGCATCTCTGAGCCTCACTTTCCTAATCTGCAAAATGGAAACAATAATAGAACCCAAGTTGTAAAGCTGAAGGAAAAAAAGTAATATGGTAATGTATTTTGGCACAAAAGAGCAGTTACGCTGATGGTCATTATTTGTGAATACTGTTGCTCAGATTATTGAAAACCTGTTGTGTGTTAGGTGCTGTTCAAGGACTAGAATTTTAAGACCGTTCTTCACCTTTATCCCAGTTTTACCTGCAAAGTTCTGCCATGCACTGGAAAAACATACTGGTATTTCTAGGGAAGGGGACCACTCAGGTGACATTTTTGTTTCACCAGGTATATAAAGTATACAAAGGTTATAGTGTATCTTTTAAGTCCTTTGGACGTCTAGTTACCTTTCACTAGAATGATTCTAGTAGATCCTGATAGATACCTGAGACAAGGTCAGGTCAGTGATGTTGGTACCTTTTCTGGCTTAAGAGCATAAGGCAGGGCTTCCCTGGTGGCGCAGTGGTTGAGAGTCCGCCTGCCGATGCAGGGGACACGGGTTCGTGCCCTGGCCCGGGAAGATCCCACATGCTGCGGAGCGGCTGGGCCTCTGAGTCATGGCCGCTGGGCCTGCGCGTCCGGAGCCTGTGCTCGGCAGCGGGGGAGGCCACAGCAGTGAGAGGCCTGCGTACAGCAACAACAAAAAAAAAGAGCATAGGGCAGAAACACAGGAAGAGAGGTCTTCCTTTTCCACTCCTGTTACTAAGAACCCTCTCGAATAATGACAATCTGAAACAGATCGCTACATTGTTCATGTTGTAGAATCAAAGCAGTGTACAAAGCAAAGAGCACTGGCCTCCATTATACGTGCATTTCACTTGAGATTCACTTTTCTAGACCGTGGAGAAAGCAGATGTTCCAACACTTTCCAGGTACTGGAATATTACAAGCTGGCAATCTCCACCACTGCATGTTTGATCACACCATTCCCTGCAAATGGAATGCTGTTCCATCAAGGTCAGATTGACCAGTGCAAATACCTGATTTTATCGTACGGTCAGAACCAAATTAACTTACTGAAATTCTGCCCAGCTCAGGGTCTACCTTCTCTGTGAAACCTCCTGTGAGATCCCAAGTTACAAACAACTCTATCATCTTCAGAAGACACTGTATACTATATAAATAGTAATTTACATATAAATATATGTATATGTGTCTGTATTTCTTTGTTACATTAAGTTACAGCTTCTGTGGTTTCTCTTCTTAACTAAACTGGACGCCCTTATCATCACAGAGGCCATGTACATCATTGTATCCTCCAAAAAATCCAGATAATAATATCATGGATTCAGTATATAGTTGTTTAATAGAAAACAATTAACTAACCACTGCAGAATACTAGTGTCTCTCAAGGTGTGTTCAGTGGATCATAAATCCTATGAGACAGTCCATGAAGGAAAAGATTTCAAATAAATTTGGGATCTGTTGTCCACTACATCTCCTTATCAGAGACTCATAATTCACAAGACTCGTAAAAAGCTCTGTAGCAAAGAAACTGTTGACTTAGTTTGACCCAGTATTTCTCTTACAAGAGTATCAGTTCTGGAGGTCAAGGACATTTTCCACCTCTAATACAACATCTCTACTGCCTAGTAGAGTGCCTGGCACTTAGTAGACACCTAATAAATATTTCAATAAGTTTCAACATACATTCCCCTTTTAAGCTATAGAAGAAAAACACACTATATAGTAGATTTTGATTTACTTGGGGAGAATAATAATAAAAAGAATAGATAAATGTACACAAATCATTTTGAAGTATATATATTTGACAATACTTTTTTCCACAAATCTACACAATTGCACATTTAGTGGTGATAGTAAACAAACTACATTTGCTTCTGAAAACTTGCTAAGAAGGATGGCTACTAAAAACTACAACTTGAACCCAAAACAATTGATTTAGTTCATTGGTCCCCACTCCTTAGCAGTTTTAATATAGAAGAAAATAGACGCATATATTTCTTTTCTGCCATAATACGACATCATATAAGGAATGCTATGTTATTAGCTAGAAATAAGATTTGCTTTTGTTATTTTAGTACATTTGATCCCATAAGAATAATTCTAGATTTTTTCCCCTCCTGTGACTCTCATAGCATCCGCATCTAAAACAGACTTTGGAGATTTAGATCAAATGTCATATCAATTGTCCTAGACTGCTTACTATGTGCTTTCACTATCGATTTTAATGTCAATAGAGAAAGGAGAAGGAAAAGTCAGAGGGAAATGAAACAGGTGTATGCAACACCCCTCTCTACTACCGACATTTCTCAGAATTCTGGGGGAAGTTGCATCTATAAGCGGAAAGTTTTTCACCATGGAACTCACGGTGGTTGAACTTCTCATGAAGAATTTTTTTTCACTACTGAAGAAAAATATGTTTGATTTTACCATAACTGAAAAGTTCTCCTGTTTCTACTTCTGAGGTTTGCCCTCAAGATTACTGTTTACCTAATGGAAGGGACTCCTATGCATGGAGGAAAAAGTGCACCATTTGAAGGAAAAGCTAAAGGAGTGATATTCAGGTAGCTCCTCATTCCACCAATGAAAACGTACACATAGATTTTCCACTTTACACCTCATTTTCCACCTTATTTTCATGATTTTGAAATGAATATGTAGGGTCTGATGAGTTTGTCAATAGTCTATAATTATTAGTGTTATTAAAATAGAATACAAATGATAAGCCATATGTAAAAATGCTGTGTGAATAAACTGCTATACCCCAAATAATACAAATGAGTGAATGGCAGTAAATGCTAAGAGGGATTAACAACATAAAGGATATTAAAAAAATGATCACCATATTTCATACTTATGTGTCTTTTTCTCTCTCACTTTTTTTTTTTTATTGCGGTATGCGGGCCTCTCACTGTTGTGGCCTCTCCCGTTGCGGAGCACAGGCTCCGGGCGCGCAAGCTCAGTGACCATGGCTCACGGGCCAGCCGCTCCGCGGCATGTGGGATCTTCCCGGACCGGGGCACGAACCCGCGTCCCCTGCATCGGCAGGCAGAACACTCAACCACTGCGCCACCAGGGAAGCCCTTCTCTCTCACTCTTACTCAACTCCTAAATAACTAAGAGAATATGCTCACAAATGGTAAGCATGTTTTGGATGTTCGATGTGTGTTTGTGGGAAAGAACAAAAAAAAACCTGCCTCAATTAGGTCAAATATCATACAAGAGATGAATGAGATTAGAGATGGGATTGGGATTTGTGTTACTCAATAGCTAACCAATCACAGATATGACAGTGTAGTGCAATATGCAAATATACTTTTTAACAACTTCTCTTAAGTTATCTACTGTCTGTAAAGACAATCACACTCAACTGCTCTGCACTTAACCCCAGAGCTTCTGAGTTAGAATCTGTTAGAAATAGGTACACGTTTCATTGCTTTGGCAACATTTACATGGCTCTGCATCAGGCAATACAACTGCTAAGATCACACTCTGGGAATTCAGGAAAGGCTAGTGTCCAGTTCTGGTCGTTCTACCACCCAACTGTGATCTAGGGTAAATTCCTGATTAAAAAAAAAAAAAAGAAAGAAAAACCCTGAAGATGCTGAAACAGTATTTCCTACTTCACAGGGTCGTCATGGGGATAAAAGGTCATTAGGATAAAGTGCCTCTCACCCAGGAAACACTGATAAATGCTACTGATGCTACCATCATCATCATCATGACTGATCAAGAACATATTGCCACATGGAAATTCAACATTCCCTGGGCCATTCACAACTCTCCTTTAAAGGACTCATATTCTATGTGGGGTCTTAACACCTTCAAATAACAGAAAATACAAGTCTTTACGCCTTTTTTTCTGTAGCTAATTTTGGCATCTTTCACCTCTGTCCACTTAAGTGTTGGTTTAGCATATTCTTGTCACACAAAGAAGCTACTTCCCAAAGAGAGGAACAATGTGTCAAGTGACAAAGACATTGAGTGAAGTCTTTCACATCCTAGATTGCCCATGGTACAGCTCAGCTGGTCTCTGGGTTGGAAGGCCTGGGTCTACTTTGCTCGTCTGTTACAGGGGAAGGGACATGGTCCTTAGCATGTGCTCTGTGAAACAGAGGCAGCTGCGGGTAGAATTATAACACAAGCAGAACTGGCTTCAATTCTTCCTTCTTAGGTCTTTTTCTTCTTGTTCAGCTGTTCAAGGAACTTGCCTGCCCTCTGTCCCTGCCAGGACGATGTTACATCTGCCTGGATAAGTAGGTCACCATTGTATATCAGGAAAGGTCTTATTTGTAATCATCAGGAACCAGATACGGCTAATTTGAGCAGAAAAGGAAACTTTTGGAAGTTTATGGTTAGGTCTCAGTAACTAGACTAAACAACCGAAAGCCAAGCCTATGCTATTGCAATTACAGGATCAGGCCAAAGTGATGTTATAAGTCCTAGCTGGCCTTGCTACCAAGCAGGAACAGGAAACAGGAGGTTGACCCAGCACTGCTGGCCTTGCTTCTTTACATCATTTATTTGTCATTCAAAATCCAAGAGAGGGGTGCAGTTGGCCAACCCGAGGTCGCCCGACTGTTTTCCATCTGTAAGGGAGACTGAGCATGTGAGTAAACAGTGTATCTGACGTGTTCAGCTTGTATAACGAGAGGAAGGCTCTGTTTCTCACCAAGACCCACAAAGTGGAAAATTCCCCAGAGAAAGGAATTTCAGATCAGATGCTTGGAAAGTTAAAAACAACAACAAACAAATGCAGATGTGGAATTAAAGACATGGAGTCATTAAGAACCTATATGTGGAGTGATTCAGACCTGAGTTCACATCTGGAGCAAGCTACTCAATCTTGCTGAGCTTCAATTTTCTTTAAAGGAAACAACGTGGAAGATGATATCCACATGTAACTTGTGGTACACATGAAGGAGGGTAGTACAGTAATATGATGCCTGGCACATCCTATGCATTTGCTAAAACTACTAGTAGTACTATTATTATTGTTACTTATTATACAGTTTATTGTAGAAATTAACAGGGAGAGTATTAATAAATGTTAATACAATGCTAAGTGTCACATTTATGATCTCAACTAATTATTTGTTGATTCAACAAACATTCCACATATCAGAAAATAACCTGTTTGTGTATATATATATATATTTTTTTTACAGAAGAAAAGAAACCCTGAGGCTTAGAAAGTGTAAACAATGTACCAAAAGTCACTCATTTAAGAGGTAATGGAATATTATTCAGCCTTAAAAAAATGGAGGAGATCCTTTCATTTGTGACATTATAGATGAAACAGGAGTGCATTATGCTGATGAAATAAGCCAGACAGGATAAATACGAATTCTATCATTTATATATGGAATCTAAAAAGAAAAAAAGCCACACTCATAGAAACAGAGTAGAAAACTGGTTGCCAGGAGTTGGGGTGTGGGTGGGGAAAAGAGGGGAAGACTGGTAAAAGCGTACAAACTTTCAGCTGCAGGATGAATAAGGTCTGAGGATCTACTGTATAACACAGTTACTACAGTCAATAATACTGTATTGTATAACTAACATTTTCTGAGAGAATAGAACTTAAGTGTTCTCACCAAAAAAAGAAAAAAAGGAAAAAGGTGTCATGAGCTGTTAGATGTATTAATTAACGTGATGGGAAGGATCCTTTTACAACGCATATGTATATTAAATCATCATGATACACTCTTTGACTATCTTACAATTTTGTCAATTATACCTCAATAAAACAGAAAAAAAAAGAGGTAATAAACAAGAGACTCCAATCCAGGATTATCCAGCTCAAAAAACTACACTCTTAACCATTACAATATAGTATCCATCCATATGTTGTAACTGTGAAATGCTTAACACAAAGGAAACATTAAATAAATGGTATTTATTCTAACTCTAATGCTTACTACATATTAGTTATGTGGTATGCTTTACTTCTAACTACAAGGGTATAAGGTGCAAATTCTTGCTACAGAACATAAAAGCCCCTGTGGTACCCTGTAGGATCTCTCATCTCTCAACCCAGAGTCTCCTCAAGTTGGAGGTCTTTACCCCCTTTATAATGTGGGAATAATGCCTTTCCCACATTTGCACTGGGCATGAAAATCCATACTTCCAGGTGTATACTGAACCTCCACTTAGCTCCTCGTCACCTTGGAATCACCAGACCAAAGATCATTTATTCCATTTATATAAATGATGTAGGGATAGAAGTACAGAATATACAGAGAGTGTTGGAGGAATCCAAACAACAAGTCCTCCACTCTCAAAACAAATTTTAGAGTTCCAAAAGTAAAGAGCAATGTTTGGAAATAAAACTAAAAATGAAACTAACATCTACAATTAGCCAAGTATTTATTATGGGCCAGGCTACTTACTAGGCACTTGATAAACATTACAGCTCATCTTCCTGCAGTCCTTCAAAGCATATAATAATGTTTCTATTTCATAGAGAAGAAAATTGTATCTAAGCAATTAGTTAGTGATTAGCCCAAGACCACAGGGCTAGGCTGTAAGAAAAGAAGGCCAAAATGGTGATGGATGTTATACCTAGAAGATTATGGCTAATCAAATAAAAATATTCAAAACGGTCCTAATGTATTATTAGGATTTCTTTAGAATAACTTGGGTACCTTAGTGAATACAGCAGTGGTAGGCACTATAGTCTCTTTAATTTGCTAATCATACAAATCTACTTTAATATTCTTGGTGACAAGGAGCTAACTACTGATAAGACAGCTTCTTCAGTTTTGGGGCTACTCCAGGGTGAAATGCCGGAACGTCTTACTGCCTGCAATTTTACCTAGTTCTACCAGGGGGAATAAAGCAGAACAAGTAGCCACTGTTCTTGACAAATGGATACAGTTTCAGTTTTTCAAACTATGAGTGTCAGATTCATTCATTGTATCAGATAGATCTGTCAAATGGCTTTGCCCATTTACTAATGGATGGCACACTGCAGACACACATTGGGTCAAAGGACTCAATGTCACCTCATTGATACTGTCATCAATATAATTTGTATTGGCATTTTGTCTCACCCTGACTTTAAGGACTATGTGGGGAGATCCAAGTCTCCAGACCATGGACTGATCACCTCTGCTTGACACAGTATTCTCTGCTCATTTCCAGAGGGGACCAAGGATGAGCTCTTGTACTTCTGAGTCTATTCACCCTACCTGGCAACACATACTAGCTGGGCTGATTGGATCAAGCAGGAGCCCCAGAGTTTAAATTTCCAGCTGCATTGGAGGAAACAGAGGCTATGCCCCAATCCCATAACCCCTCACTTCTTACTGCTAGCCTATCCTAGGCTGTTCTTGCTGATAGGAGTACTTCATGCTAAAAATTAATTTTGCTTACCTGATGGCAGTCACACAACCTCAAATGCCATTTTTATAAATAAGGCAACCACCAATGGAGTGTGATTTAGGGTTTTTTCTTCTGTAGACCCTGCCTACCCTATAAAATCTCCCATTACTGCATCATGGAGACTATAATCCCTTTCCGAGGGAACAGATTCTTTCCAACCATAAGATGAAATAAGAACCTACATTTCCATACTGCCCAAAAGGAAATACATTGATTACAAAATGCAGGAGAATGACTGATTTTCCACATTTGTTGTGTTCATTAAAGGGTTTTTGAATAGACTTGACAGTATTAAAGAAGTTCAACACACACAAAATAAAAATTAATAAATGAAGAGAAAAAAATTGCATTTACAACAAACAACAAAATAAACACATTGATATATAAAAGGTTGTTATACATCAATGAAAAATGGATGCCATAAAGTCACAAACTAAAAAGTATTAACAGCCAATAAAGATATGAAAATATGTTCAACCTTGCTATTATTAATCAAAGAAATACAAATAAAATAATTCAGGTGTCATATTTTACTGACTAGAATGACAAAGTTTTAAAAAACTTGATAATACTGGTATTGCTATTGATAATACTGGTATTGATATTGATAATACTGGTACTGATGAGTGTGTGTAAGAAATCACATTGGATGTTAAACTCTTGGTAGAAATAAAAAGCACGGTAACCTTTCTGGAAGACAATATGTCAGTATGTACCAGAACTGACAACCAGCCATTCAAGTTCTAGAAGTCCATTCTAAGGAAATAAACAAATGCTCAAAGACATATGAACAAGGATGCTTGTCTCATTGTTTAGCAAAGCAAAACAGGAATAATCTAAATGTTGAACAGTAGGGACTGGTTAAATAAATAATAGAATGCTGTTCAACCATTAAAAATGCTGCTGCAGATTTTTATTAGGTGATGAGTAGTCATACTTATATTACTAAATAAAAATGTTATAGAACTGTTTTGTAGTTTGATATAATAATTAAAGGTATTTTATACTTGCATTGTATTTATATGCACCCCGTCACAAAAAAGTTTCAAAAGATACCCTCAAAAATGTTACAGAGATGATTTATCAGAAATGGGATTTTGAGTTATTTTTCTTTTTTTCTTTAAATCCTTTCAATTTTGGAGTTTCTGCAATGAGCCTGTATTATTTTTACAATTAAAAATATTTAAATTTACAACAAAAGGATCTAAATTCCTCCAGTTTTCCATTTATTTTCCATCCTGGCTCAGGGTATTTGTGTAAGAAAAAAAAAATCAGCTTATTTTCTCTTTTGTATCAATCTAAATTTACTTTTCGTAAGTTAACTATTTTAGTCTGGCAAAAGTTTCACACAGGAAAATTGTTAAGGTCTGAGTATTCTATTACCTTTAAAAGCACTGGAAACTTTGAAATTATTTCTTTCAGAATTTTCATATAATACTGACAGGCGGCAGGGGGAGAGGTAGCAAAATGAAGGGAAATAGATAGTAGTAGTCAACTTCAATTAAGAAAAAGCAACAAGAGGCAGTTTGTACTCTTTTGATACGGCAGAAGCCCCATGTGTCAACTCATGCTAAAGAATGTATATATACACACACATATATATGTTTGTGTGTATTATATGTATATGTGACACACACACATCCAGTCTTAGGCTAATCACTCACTGTGGCAGAAACGAGCTGTTGACTACACTTTAATTAGCTCCTCCAGCCTGTAGAGGCATCACTAGGACCAAGATAGGAACAACATTCTCCATCTCCGCTTGCATCTGGGTATGGTTCTATCCCAAAGAATGTGACCAGAGGTGACCTGAAGAGTTTATGTCTGAAGCATAACGAGTTGATAATTGTAGCTTGCAGCTTCCTCTCTCCTTTCCTTTTTAGGACAAACGTAGAGCCACTTGATGAAGGTGGTGGGTCCCTGAATAACTGAGCAGAAAACTGACCCACAGACCACCAAAGTCCATACTACACTCCTGAGTGAGTGAGAAATGAACTGTCCATGTGTTGCTCCACTGAGGTTTAAGGTTTATTATTTAGTGTTTAACTAATGCATTTTTTCTTTAAACCTCAGTTGCCTTCTCTGTAAAATAAAGTCTTTGAAAAGGATCCACTGTAAGTTTTTTCCCTTGCTTATGTTTTTACCTTAGTTTTTAATTCTCAGAAACATTGCGCGCATTTTACCTTTTAAGTTAGTAAGTCTACTTTTTTTCCCACAAAGACGGGTTCTTCAAGTTATGGAGAAGTCATAGCAGACTGTTGCTTCAGTTTAAGATACGCATTCACATATGAGATAAGAAGGGTGAGGACCCAGAGAAACGCCTTTGACAGAGGGGAGTGAGAGCATACTGAAGAATGTTTAGTAATAAAGAATTCAGATGGGAGAAACGGATGGGTTACATCTAACAGATTTGCTCAAAGGAATTCTGGAAAGGCAAACATGTGAAAATGTATAGCAAAGACATGAAATGCCTTTTGGTCCCTAAATGGATTTCATTTCAAAGACGTGCATATTGCAAATACATGTACCATAACACTTCTCTGTCCACTTCTAGAATTTTCTAAAGCCTGACAGAACATCTGCAGAGAGAGGATGTCATTCCAAGATCATCGACTGCAAGTGACTAAATTAAGATAAAAATGTCCTTAACCTTGAGCAGTTTTTAAAGAGATTTTAGAAGAAAGGAGCCCTCCAGGGGGTTGTATAACTATATAATTGTACCCTTTCTAAAAGGCTATTTACAGATACATAATGTTTCCCCTCCATTCTTTAAAGTAAAATATAGGATAAAAAAAAATAGTTTGGGGATAATATTTGTTTGGGACAGCAGGCACTGCTAATCAGTACCACTCTCTCCTTATTCCTTACTATCAGAGCCCTGGTTTAGAAGACCCCATTATCCTTAAGGCTAAGGCGGCCAGTTTAAAATCCGAGCTGATGAGATCTAAGTGCAAGTCTGCTGACCATCTGTGGTAAAAAATTTGCTCTCTGAGTTAGACACTGCCTTTTTTTTCTTACTTAATTTCTTTTTTTTTTTCCTTTTCTTTCTTCCTGCCCAAATTGTTGGAACACTATTGGAGATTCTGGGGTCATTTTGAAGCTATGTGGACGTGCTAGAGATGTGGAAGCTGGAAGAGCGAAGCAACCCAGTCCCCTGGTGATGCCCTTTAGCAGCTGGACTAACGCTAGAGGGACTATCTCCAAACTTCCTGCTACCCGTGGAAAGTAAGGTAAATCACTCATTCACTTTCTGTTACCTACTAACTGATCCAGAACTCTAACCTCAGGGTTCTAGAACCCTTCTCAGTATCCCATAGTCATACTCATGTTCCGGACTCCTGATCATCAGACTTGCTTACAGCAGATGTATGGGGAGGGCGGGCTCTTCTGGAAGCCCTCATACTTCCTCCCCTACCCCCACCACACACAAATAATGATCTTTATGTCCACTCATCCTTCTATCTACACTCAGAGGCCAGGGCCCCCAGGAAGGCTTCACTGACAACCCTTTACTCCTCTCTACATGCAGAAAGGGTAGAGGTGTGGGCTCTGGAATCAGACTTCCTAGACTTGAATTCTTAATGTTACTTACCAGTTTAGGACGTGGGCAAAGTAGTTGCCTTCTCTGGACACCCCTGTAAAAGAGGAACACTAAGTAGCACCTACGTACCTTACTGAAAGGATTAAATGAGCAAATGTAGGTAAAGTTCTTATAATTTTTTCTTGGGTCAATCAATTCTAGCTGCTATTGTTACCTTTGGCTAATTTAGGGCAGAGTCCCTTTGCCCTCCTTTGGTTCTCTGGGCCCGTCTCATTCACAACACACACAACCGCATACTGCAGAGTTTTGAAAGGTGGTTCTCAAAATGTGGTCCCTGGGCCAGCAATATCAGCCACACCTGGGAACTGGTTAGAACTCTGGCACTGGAGCCCAGCAATCTGTGTTTTAACAATATTCTCAGGCAAATCTGATGCACACTAAAGGTTGACGACAACTGAGAACATCTGGCTCACACTCTCCTGGAGGCATTCACCAAAAATAGAGTTACAGGACCTTACACCTGTCCAGCTGGAGAAGGGGTCTAGTAATTGCCCTGGTTATCATGCTTGTCATGATTTTTCAGCACATAAATGTTTGAGAATCACTGCCATTTTGAATGTGTGTTTCACTTGTCTGTTTTTCCAGTGGACTTTACTTCCTTGCAAGGAAGGTTTGTGAAGATTTGTTGCTGTTGTTTGCATTATTAGTTTTATTATGCTAATTCTAGAATCTCTGGTGCATAGTGCAATCTCAGGCAGGAAGTAGTGGCTCATTAAAACAGGTATTCCAGAAGTCTTAGTAGAACTTCAAGATTAATTCCTTCAGGAAGAGGTAAAATTGTCATTAGATGCAGATGATATGATACTATACAGAGAAAACCCTAAAGACTCTACATGAAAACTACTACAACTGATAAACGAATTCAGCAAGGTAGCAGAATACAAGATTAACATACAGAAATTGGTTGCATTTCTTTATACCAACAATGAAATATCGGAAAGGGAATGTAAAAAAACAATGCCTTTTAAAATCACAACCCTCAAAATAAAATACTTAGGAATAAACCTCACCAAGAAGGCAAAAGACTTATACGCGGAGAACTGTAAGACATTAATAAAGGAAAGTGAAGATGATTCAAAGAAATGGAAAGACATCTCATGTTCTTGGATTGGAGGAATTAACATTGTTAAAATGCTCATACTACCCAAAGCAATCTACAGATTTAATGCGATCCCTATCAAATTATCCATGACATTTTTCACGCAATTAGAACAAAATCCTAAAATTCATACAGAACCATAAAAGACCCAGAATTGCCAAAGCAATCCTGAAGAAAAAGAACAACGTTGGCAGCATAGCCACCCCAGACTCAGACAGTACTCCAAAGTCACAGTAATCAAAACAGCGTGGTATTGGCACAAAAACAGACATATGGATCAATGGAACAGAATACAGAGCCCAGAAATAAACCCACACACCTCAGTTAATCTTTGACAATTAATCTTTGACAAAGGAGGCAAGAATATATAATGGGAAAGAGACAGTCTCTTCCGCGAGTGGTGTTGGTAAAGTTGGACAGCCTTATATAAACCAGTGAAGTTAGAACACATCCTTTCACCATACACGAAAATAAACTCAAAATGTCTTAAAGACTTAAACATAAGACATGACACCATAAAACTTCTAGAAGAGAACACAGGCAAAATATTCTCTGACATAAATCATACCAATGTTTTCTTAGGTCAGTCTCCCAAGACAATAGAAATAAAAATGAAAATAAACAAAGGGGACCGAATCAAACTTACACGCTTTTGCACAGCAAAGGAAACCATAAACAAAATGAAAAGACAACCTACAGAATGGGAGAAAATATTTGCAAATGATGCGACCAGCAAGGGCTTAATTTCCAAAATATACAAACAGCTCATACAACTTGATGACAATAAAAGCAAACAACCCAATCAAAAAAATAGGCAGAAGACTTAAAGAGACATTTCTCCAAAGAAGAAATACAGATGGCCAATAGGCACATGAAAAGATGCTCAACACTGCCAATTATTAAAGAAATGCAAATCAAAACTACCATGAGGTACCACCTCACACAAGTCAGAATGGCCATCATTAAAAAGTCTACAAATAACATATGCTGGAGAGGGTGTGGAGAAAAGGGAATCCTCCTACAACACTGTTGGTGGGAATGTAAGTTGGTGCAGCCACTGTGGAAAACAGTATGGAGGTTCCTCAGAAAACTAAAAATAGACCTACTATATGATCCAGCAATCCCACTCCTGGGCGTATATCCAGACCAAACTATAATTCAAAAAGACACATTCACCCTGATCTTCACAGCAGCAATATTCACAATAGCCAAGACATGGAAACAGCCTAAATGTCCATCAACAGATGAATGGATAAAGACGATGTGGTACATATATACAATGAAATACTACTCAGCCATTAAAAAAAAGAATGAAATAATGCCATTTGCAGCAGCAACATGGATGCAACTAGAGATTATCATACTAAGCAAAGTAAGTCAGAAAGAGAAAGACAGATACCATGATACCTCTTATATGTGGGATCTAAAATATGACACAAATGAACCTATCTATGAAACAGAAACAGAATCAGAGACATAGAGAATAGACTGGTGGCTGCCAAGGGGGAAGCAGGTGGGAAAGGGATAAACTGGGAGTTTGGGATTAGCAGATGCAAACTGGTATATATAGATTGGCTAAACAACAAGGTCCTACTATATAGCACAGGGAACTATATTCAATATCCTGTGATAAACCATAATGGAAAAGAATATGAAAAAGAATGTATATACATATGTATAACAGAGTCACTTTGCTGTACAGCAGTAATTAACACAACGCTGTAAACCAAGTATACTTCAATAAAAAATAAGTTAATTAAATTTTTAAAAAGATTAATTCCTTCAGAAGAACAAGTACTACACATTCACAAAAAAAGCACCCTTTGAAAGTTTAAATTTTTGAATTTCTTTGCCACTTCCTTAGTTTTGATCATCTTGGACAATATATTTTTAATACTGACTTTTAAAAAGAATTGTGTTTCAGTGTTTCCTATCCGTAGAGAGACAGAAACAGATAAGTACAACTAAAAACTTATTTTTCAAAAGTCTCAAAAGTATAAGGGAAATGAAAGTAATTATATCTTCAAATGATTTTGGGGTATGTTTCTAATTTCATACTTCTGATGCGATTCAAGATTAAAACTGTATTAAGACAGTTGAGACATGCCGCATTGGTATTAAATGAATTTAATTTTGTGTAAAGTGGCAGAAATATTTTCTTCAGCAAACATACCTGCAGATATAAAATCACAACCATAAATCTACAAAAAAGCAAGCTATTGAATGAAATCTGATTGGTTATTTCCCTGCAGTATGGATCTGCTAATAATTTAATTTACTACTTGCTAACAGAAGCCAAAATTTAAATATACATATATATATGTGTGTGTGTATATATCTATCTCTTCAATTTTAAATCATTCATATATATGAACAAGTATACATACACATATATAATAATTGTTCATATATATAAACAATTTAAATTAAAGAAAGTACATCTGGTGGCCTATTTTTTCCCCCCGATTTCTAAAGAACACCATATTCTATTCTCGGCAGTGGAATGTCAATCCACCTTAAGGGTTGTTCAATGAGCATATCTGAGAAACCACTGGTTTAGCCAATGATGTACTTATTGAGGGAGGCCCTAGTGCCACTGTCAAGAGCTTATCCACAGGAGAGATAAGAAGGTACTTCTTTGATTTGTGAAAAGAAGTAGTGAGGAATGGCAGGTAGCTGCAGGCTGATGACACGTGATGTCCATATATATGTAGAACCAACACCCATTTTCCATACCCAAATCCAAAACCTTTATATCATTAATCCCAGGCAAAAATGGTAAGATTCATATGTGTTACTATCCCACGGCTTCAAGATGCCTCTAAACTCAAATGAGTATGTCTTAGTTTTATCAGTGGAGGACAAACCAGGCTTCTATCACCAAGCCCCATTCCATAACAGGCAAACCAGTCCAAGACTTCTCTGAGTGCTGCAGGAGAGTCTATGGAAGGGGCGCTCACTCCACTGTGATGCCTAAAATGCCTTTGCACAGAGCAAACATTCAATACATGCTGAGTGAATGAATCAGTGAACTGGCTCATTTCAGGGAAATTCCATTCAACAGGCTGGCATTCCTTCCTACCCATCTTAACTGTTAAGCTTGCCATCAGACAAAAATTTAATTATAAAACATTAGAGCTGAGGAAATTTTAGAAACTGTCTACTCTCCAGAGGTATACAACTTTAATTCAGTGGTAAAAATCACTAGGAGTGATTTAGGAGTCTATCAGACCTCAGTCCAAATTCCACATCTACCATATTTTGGTGAGCAAATAACTACTTCTGAGGCTCTGTTCCATGTATGCATTATGGGATATCATAATAATACATACATTAATTGTATGACTATCAGGGGATGAAATGACACAACCCATTTGCCATGGTCGGCTAAGTAATTTGCACCAAGTAAGCACTCAAGACATTAGCCAATATTAATAGCGGAGAGATGAAAACAAAACTCTGGGACTGAGGCCTACCTTAGTGGCCCCAGTGGTCATAATGACTGTCTTCCATTCAGCCTGCTCTCTTCTCACTAAGACTAAGGAAGAGAAGATGAACAAATTAGGAATAACAATTTGAAAATGGTTTTATACTCCCTGAATGAATGGAATTATAATAAAATGATTCATGAGTTCTGCAGAAATATGATGAGACTTTAGATCTTTCTGTTAGTTCTCTACAAAACCAATTGATGGCCCTAAGATGTACCTTCCCACCCAGCCCCATCCTTACCACGATCAAACATCATTGAAAATGGAAAAGTCAACAACACATATCAACAAGCTAAGTTACAAGCCAGTGAAGTCTCAGAGCTTTGATAGAGAAAATTCAGATTTATCATTATATGTAAAAATAAGATGATATGAAGAACTCAGTCTAAAAAATATTACCTGGAGATCTATAATCTCTACAATAGTGCTATAAAAAGTAAAGAGCTAGAAATCTATTTAGATGGTTTTCCTTATAAGAAAGCACTTTCTGTATAACTTTTAATGTACTGTTGATGAGAACAATTCAACAAAATTCAAATAAATATCTGCAGATGTCCTACAAGAAGAAAAGAACAGAGTTAGATGTGACAGGGGATAACTAGACTTCAGGATGAGTAAGACCCTATACTTGACCTCAATAAAGTAACATGAAATACAGTGGATGAGTCATGTACAGAATGTCAGAATTCTAAAAGGCCAAGCTAAGTACCAAAAGGAACACGTGGGGACTCTTAAGAAGGAAATAAAATATTGGTTAGTTGATTACGAAAAGGCAGAAGGGAGTAGGTTCCCTTTGGCTGCTCTTTGAAGAGATCACTTCCTTTCCCACCTAGTCCTGAGGCTAGGGTGGCATGGGCAATAGAGGAATGTGGGGACTGAGAATCATTTCTACTCTCACCAGAGTGGCTGGAAGCAGATTTTCTTACCAGGATGTACTAGTATGCTAATATTTAAGGGTTCTTGAGGTCAGAGAGAAGGGTTTGAATACTCCGGCTCCATCTCTTGCTGTGGGTCAAGTTTCTTACCTTTCCAACACCTCGGCGTCTTTATCGGAAAATTGGGGATGATGATAATGTCTCCCACCTGAGTGTGAGAACTACATGATATAGTGCATACGCAGGGCTAAATTTGGTGCCTGGCAAACAGAAAGTGCTCAGTACGGCAGGCGAGTGTAGTGACAATAAAGGCAAAGATGACGGGGGTAGTGCCGGTGTTGCTTCTGCCCCCAGAACAGGCTCTGACTGGGAGAGAGTTAAAGCACCTTTGGGTTCATGGGGGTTTATATATAAGCAACGGTTGATCAATGTGAGCTGGTTGTCCAAATGATTATGTGCAATCTAAGAAAAAAATGGGCCTCGGATCTGCTCAGCTACTTAATAATATTAGCAGCGGTAGTAGTCAAAGAAGCTAAATTTTATTACGTGTTTATATGCCAAACAATGTGCTGAACGTTTTAAAAGGATTTACTCACTTATTACAACGAGGCTATATGCCAGGTCCTGATAATGTTATTCGTCTCTTTCAGATGTTGACTGAGCCTCAGACGGGTTACAAAAGCACCTAAGATCCCGTTGTCAGTACATGACGGAAATGAGTTCAAATCCAGCCTGTCTGACTTGTTCTTAATCACTAAGGTATGAAATTAAGCATGTTGCCCTTTGCCTGATTCTCCTTCTGAGGCCTGAATATTTCACTTAGCTCTCTGAGTGCAGAAGAGAGAAAATTCTCTCTCCTTGACCCAACTTGGCATCAATATCCAACTCCCCTTCTCAAAATGGGTTGCTTCAACGAGCAGCAATGAATGCCAGGTCGTGGACCAGTCACCTTGATGACTAAGAGTCAGACACTAGGGAAAGAAAATGCTCTGTGACAAACCTACCCTTGTACAGAAACAAGACAGAATGGGGGGACAGGGCAGAAGATAATGGAATAAGGCATAGGAAAATTAGCACCTGGCGTCGTGACAGTAATAATAATAATAGTATTAGTAGCAGTAGTAGTAGTAATAATAGACTTTACTATGCTCTAGGCATTGTATTAAGTGCTTGGTGTAAGTGACTTCATTTTAACATTGAAAACAAGTCTATGGGGATGAAATATTATTAACATCATTTTATAGGCAGGAGTATTAAGGTTCAGGTAATCAGGTAAATTGCCCAAGCTCATATGGTTAGCAAGTGGAAAGCAGAGATTTGAACCAGCACCTACACTCCTAACCATTATGCTATAACCATTATGCTGAAGACATAAGAATTCCAATGGTCTTTCCCCGTAACCCACTCCTGCACTCCAGACTTAAATAGTCCAAGATCAAGAGAGAGCAAGCTTGGAGTTGCCACTCTTCAGTGAGGGTCAATCATTTCAAAACAGTGTGTTTGCTAACAAGATGCAGTTCCTGTGATAATCTTCTCAACCAGCTATCAAGAAACAGGAAGCAAAGATTCAAGTAACAGGATGTTCCTACTTACGAGGAAGGTGGGACAGCACAGTGGACACTGGGCTTAACTGTTCTGGAAAACGTGGTCCCAGTAGGCATACACGCTGGTACATTTTCCCCACCTACCAAATACAAAAGAAGTATTTTATTTCCATGTTGCTCTTCAAAGTTCCACCTCATTCGTGCCTGTCATTCATCCTCTGGCCTCTTCCTGTCTCCATTTCTGTACAGAAAGGTGCTGAGTCTCTGCTCTCGGATACGAAAAGGGTGTGTTAGGAGAGGGAGCCATGGTACCTCGATGTCTTTTTCTTTCATCTTAATTCTATTATGCCAACTCCACTGAACTTAATTAGAGTGAATACAGAATTACACAATTACCCTCTGTTCTATTCTTCAGATGTTATATTTTGATAAAATTTACGACATGCTGCTCTCCCCTTGAACACCAGATGAACACTAGAAATGGATGTGTGTTGACATAAAATCTGTTTTAATTACAATTAAAGTATAGCTTACATAATGATAGTGTTAACATAAAATTATAGATGTGTAGAGACAACGTGGTCATGCAGTTTTTAGTATAAGTACATGCTTAGACCAATATCTGTTAGCGGAATGAAGATGCAAGAGAATTTTGGTTAAGCCACAAAGGCTGTTTAAGGACTTGCAGATAGCTAAGGGGAACTCAAAGACCAGTAAGATAATATTTCCCCTGCCACGTTTGCAATTGCAAAGTGAAGGGAAGATGTGAAAGCAAGTACCCCTATGGAAATTACAAGACAAGTACATTTTTTTCCTTGAGTACCTGGGTAAATGCTTAAATTCTAATGTATATCAGTGATGCAAATTTTCAACTGAGTTTGATAAATCATAAAATAATAATTATACATATATGTATATAAAACTGCATGGAACTAGGCAGTTCAGAATTACTTCTAATTAAAGAGGTACCCTATGACAACTAACTTAAACCTTACAAAATATGGTTCCAAGTACCCTATCAGAGTGAAAAGCCGGAGACTGAAAGGTTTATTGTAAATGTTTGTAGTCATGGTGTCTTAACTAAAACTACTATGTCACAAATACTATTAAAATAATTGTGACATTTTATTCACTTTTACTGCAAACAACAAAAGAAACTATAGGTATTTTTTCATTTCAGGTAATTATTTTAGCTAACAGTTATTAAATGTTTTGAGAAGACAGAGTGCTAATTGCATTACTTCATTTTATCTTTAAAATAGCGCTTCCATGTAATTATTCTTAATATCTCCATTGTATTAAAGTGTATCTCTAGTTTAGACCTTTCTTCAGAACTGCAGACTTGTGTATCCAACTGTGTACTCAGCACCTCTACTTGGATGTCACGAAAACATCTCAAATCTTATACCTCCAAAACTGGTCTTTAATCCCCCAAACATGCTCTACCCCAAACTTTTTCCATCTTAGGTGACAGTAACCACACCTTTCCAGTTCCCCAGGCCCTAAATCTCGAATTCACCCTTGACCCCCTCTTCCTTTCCATTCTTGCATTCAATCTACCACGAAATGCTGTCACAACCTTTCCAATGTGCCACTTCTGAGAATTACCAGCCGCTAGCAGCCTGGTGCAGGCCAACAACATAGACCTCGAGGATCCTGTAGTCGCCTCCCGAGATTCTCCCTGACTCCACTCTCTCCCCACATCCTCAAGACCACAGATACAGCTATGCTTTTCAAAAAAGAGACAGTTCATGCCACACCTCGGCTAAAATCCTGCCCCTGGCTGCCTACATTTAGAGTAAAAGACACAATGCATGTGATGGCCTCCCAGGACTTACCCAATCCATCCCATCACATATCCGACCTCCAGCCCTCCTGCTGTCTCTTCCTCCCCACTGACTAAGTCAGTCAGGGTGGCCTCCTTGATATTCCTCCAAGCTGCCGGGCATATTTCTGCCTTAGAGTGTTGGGACTGGTTATTCTTGCTCCCAGGGAGTGGTCTCCCCCTCATACATTCTGACAACTCCCTCACTTCAAGTCTTTGCTCAAATGTCAACTTATAAAATCCACCCTGACTACCCTATTTAAAATCAGAACCTACCTGTACACTCCTCCAGCACTCCCAACCCAAGCCTCTTCAGTGAGCTTCACATCCTTTTCCTTCTCCCGTAGCGTCCATCAACCTGTGACAAAGCATAGAGTTTATTTATAACATCCGTTTCCACACGAGAGTGTAAGGAGGGAGAAAGCATGCAAGAAGGAGCACGCAGGCAAAGGCTCTTGTCTGATTTATTCATTGATACGTCCAACCATAGAGAACAGGAAGATGCTTGATAAATAGTCCTGAAAAAGATACAGAAGAGGAAACTAGTAGTAAAGCTCAGAAAGTTTAAGTAACTTCCTCAAGGTTCTAGAGCTAGAAGAGGGTCACAGTAGAATTCACACTTGGGGATGTCTAACTTCAAATCTCTTAGCCTCTCTGCTATCTTTTTTTTTTTTTTTTCTTCTTTGCGGTACGCGGGCTTCTCACTGTTGCAGCCTCTCCCGTTGCGGAGCACAGGCTCCGGACGCGCAGGCTCAGCAGCCATGGCTCACAGGCCCAGCCGCTCCGCAGCATGTGGGATCTTCCCGGATCGGGTCACGAACTCTCAACCACTGCGCCACCAGGGAAGCCCCTCTCTGCTATCTTAAGTCCATGCAATTCAGGATTTGTTTTAATCAGTGCCATGGAAATTCTCACTCCACTGAATAGGATCACTAAAGTGTTCTCTGTCTAGATTTATATATATATTTTCCATTTAAACAAAGGAAACAGAAGAGGGGAATTCATCATGGGTTATTCCGGTAGTTTTACAGCAATGTTAGCAATAATGACATTTAAGTAATAGTGATATTTAGTGATAGCATAATAATAATAAAATAATAGCTCTTAAATGTATTGAAGACGAATCGCATGCTAAACTCGGTGCTAAAATATTTCCATGTATATTTTCTGCAAAATCCTTATGAATATTCTATCAGATGAGCTTGATGTGTAACTCCACCAGGCATACTTCTCTTATTCCGCTTTCAAAGATAAGGAAATTGATGAGAAGTGTGGTAACCGTTTGATCAAGATGAGACTGGTAATAAGTTGTGAGTATAAATTTAAATTCAGGTCTAACTCCAGAATTTGATTCTCAATCCATACATGAAAATTCTGATAATTCCTTTGATAAGAGTATGTTTTCTCCTGGAAAACATCCCCCATTATGTCTGCCTGTGCTCATACCTTCAGAACACAGTCAAGTTTAAAACATGATAAAAATGTTTAAATAGTGTGCTTTAATAAATGGAAATATCTTCATCTCAACAATAACACAAAAAGGCAGGCTGAGCCCTTTGAAGTGGTTCTCTTCCATCCAGAACAAGAGAAGGAATCAACAGCTGCAGAGTAAAGAAAGCATGAAACCCAGAGATGGAGGATTCTGTAAATGACCAATTACAAGACTATTAAGCCGCACTTTCACAGCAAGAGGCAAAATATTCCATTAAACTGAAAATTCTTCTACCCCTCACTCCAAGGCCCACACAAACATTAATGTTGCATTTATTAGGATGTATTTCCTGTGCTCTATCAACTTGACTTTCAGCAACTGTATTAATACAGTCCTTTCGCTTTGCACATATATCTGAATGATGGATTCCATTACTGGAGTTTTGTAGAAAGAGTGGAGTGAATGAAGTAAAGTTTGGGAAGAGCCATCATAATCCATAATGATGGGCACTGAATCAGGACAAGAAGAAACCTCTCTTCTCACTTATTTGAATGAAAATTCTAACTGATTCACTTTGTTATAAAGCAGAAACTAACACACCATTGTAAAGCAATTATACCCAAATAAAGATGTTAAAAAAAAAAAAAAAAAGAAAATTCTACTATATATTTATTGCCGCTGTACAGGGCCATGTGTTGAATAATGGAAAACAAGCATCTTTCATTTGGAGGTAGGATTTGTGTGCTCAAGTTTCGATGGGCCTGCAGAATTAATCTTGTTTTAGAAATGAAATAAAATGTAATTTCTTACTGTAAGTAGATGTGGTTAAGCAACTGGCAACTTTGATGTCTTTAAATCACTGCAGTTTCAGGGTAGGCAAATCTATAATTATTTCAAGCACTTCTTTACTGGTGCAACAACTGAGCAGTGTACATAGTGGTCAACAACCTGGGCATTGTCAGACGACTCTAAGTTTGAATCTAGACTGCCACTCACCAGCTATGTGACTTTCAGCTATGAGAATCACTTTCTTCAGCTTTACAGTGTGGATTATTATATGCCCTTTGCAGAACTACTGTAAGAACTAAATGTATATGGGCACAGTGGCTCATAGTAAGGGCTCAAATTAGTATTGTGGTCACTACTAGTAGTACTGAAAAGAAATTAGAACTTCTATTCTCATAAAGTGGGATATGTGTCCCTGTATCATTGTAATTTCATATCATTTTACTTTTGACCTTATAATAGCTTGATCCAAGAAACATTTAGCAGTAAATATAACTGAAAGAAGATTACCTGTCAAACATGAAATACTGTAGTATCAAGTGTGCTGGCACAATACTCTTCTCAGATAATTAACCTGTAAAAATATGTTACTGTCTTCTTTTTAATTGAGCACATTGAACATATATATTTACTGTGCCAATTGGCGAAAGGTCCATTAATTAATCAGTCTAACTATATGTTGCATAAACGTCTTCTAAACATAATCGTATATGTATTTTATTTGTTGGGAAAATGTGTTTGAGATTGTTCTTTTCTGCCTATTTAAAGTTAAAGAGGATGAGAAGTAGAGTTAGGCTTAATGTACTTCGTACTCCATTATGCCATGAAAATGCTTCTGTGCCCTGGAGACAACAACAAAAGATTTGCTTTAATGACAAGAATCAAGTATGTTCTAAAGCTTCCAGGTAGGAGGCGTATAGGTTGCAGTTTATATCAGAAGTCTTTGCTCTCTCTCTCAACTGCGTCTAGATGGGAAAGATGTGGTCATAAATGCTTCAAGGTGATATAGTAAATGTTGGAAAAGAGGGGGGTAGGAGGCAGAGTTTTGAATATCTCAAACCTGAGCTAGAAGGATTTTATTTAAAGAAAATAGCGGATATTATTTTTCACTTAAGGAAGCAAACCTGACATTAATGTAGGAAATTAGCTCTTTTAGCTATGATGCTTTCAAATGCACATGGCTGAAAACAAATTCAAAATAGTCAAAGGAAATTTAAAAACAAAAACCAAACAACAACCACCTCAACAAACAAGTACTAGAAATTCAGGGATGCAGCCATATTCAGATACAGTTGGATATGGAAGTTCCAGAGTATTAGCAGGGTTCCAGCTCTCTCTCCATCGCTCAGCCCTGCTTACCTCTGCAAGACTTTATTTTACAGAAAGTCTCTTCTTGTGCTGGATGGTCACTGGGAGTCCCAGAGTCATATCTCCCCAGCTTAGAAATTCCAGAGAGAAAAGACAATTCTTCCATTTTGCTCTGAGAGAAAAGTCCTGGGGAGCAGTCTGATAGACTTAGCCGAGGTCAGATGCCTACCCATGAGCCAATCACCTGCTTTACTGGAGTTCAGTCCCTGGGCGACTCATCCCCGGGGCCGTGAGGAGGCAGGATGGCATTATCTGGCAGTTCTCCAAGAAAAGCCTGCTGTTTTTGTAAGATGAAAGGGGAGAGGACATGGATAATGAAACCTGTATCTGCTTCTGTAAAATCCACAGAATCTTACTCCCTGCCCTGTGTCGATGACCATGCAGTAAGCTGACCCAGGAGGTCATTTTTCCACAACAGCCTTTATATATATGACTAAGGAACACACTGGTAAAAGAATATGGGAGAAAGTCTGAGTATGACAAGTCAGCTAGACTGATACTAACTAAAAAAGCTGTGTGAAAATATCCTTAAAAAGTTGCCCCCAACTCACTCAAAGTCCAAAGTTGGAGCTGGAAATACAATGTCATGGAGTTTGGATAAGAACAGGTTTTCTCCAAGCTGAACTATGACACAGAGATTAGCGACTTCGAGAAACTATACTTTTTCATAGAAAAAACATCACATGAGAAAAATGAGACCTAGAAAAAATAAATGACTTAAGGTAACATAGCTAATTAATGGCAGGACTGAGACTAGAGTATATACTTTGTGTAATTGGCTATGGTTTGTTTGTTTGGTTGGTTGCTTGGTTATCAGTTCAAAACGAGACAAACTTAAAGAAAGGAAACACAACCAAAACTCAGTGGTTGGAAAAGAGATGGATGTGAACGCCCACTTGTTTCTTACGTATAAAGTTACCCCTCGCAGTGTTTTGGAGGAGAAAACGCTGGTTCTTCCCAACGTTGATTACATACACAAAGATTCCAAAGACAAGACAAGTGCTTTGCAAACAAAGTAACTAGAACCAGCTCAGGCTTCCCCGCGCCGGGTCCTACGTTCCACGGTCAGAACCACCAACTGTATCCCCCCGAGGAACAAGGTGATTCAGAAAAGCTGGCGTCTTCAGAGAAGGGAGAACACTTAGCCGGGAAGAGAGGAGAAAACTGCTCAGCTTCTTGCTGGGGTCTGAAACGATCCCAACAGAGTCCTTAAACCCCTCAGGTTTCCCCAATCAAGCACCCTCGCCTCCAACCTGGGCCACCCCATATCTGATTATCAGACGACAGAAGTCTGCGGACGCACGAAGAGCTAACCACCCCACGAGAGGGACCTACGCGCGGCCGCGCCCACTCACCCGCCGCTCCCCGGGAGACGGGAGACCAGCCCGGGGTCCAAGGCCTGGGCGTGACAGACTCACCCCTCTCCGGGCCCGGCTCCAGCTCACCTCGGCGCGGCCCGCCTGGGCGCCGCCATCTTTACCACGAAGGGGGCCTCGCGCCGGAGGCCCCTGAGAGGGCGCCCGGAGCAGAGCCGGAGCGCCGGGGAGCCCCAGGTCGGCGCCCTACGTCCCCCGCGCGCTCGCGCAGCGTCCACGCGCGACGAGAGTCCCTCACGCAGCCCCCGACCCAGGCTTCCGCGGACCCGGCGCCCCGCGCAGCCCGCACCGCGGCTCAGGCGGCGCCGAGGGCGGCCCGGGCGGAAGAGTGGGCGCGGGGCACGCGCTCGGTAACCTGGCAACGCGGAGCAACCCGGCGTCTCCGGCGAACCCCAGCCATCTACCGCGAGGAAGCACGGACCCCCGCACCCGCCGCCCAGCCCGCGCCGCCCTTCGGTCGCTCCGCCCGCCGCTGCCCGCTAGCTACGGTCTTTTAAATCCATGATACAACGTCTATATGTAACGAATCTGTTAAACCCTAAATGTTTATGATAGTCAAGTAATCCATTATCTGAATTATTCTTGAAGATAAAACATCCAAAGACTTCTTAATTGTATGGCTATACATACATAAAATACACGTGGAGGCAACTTCAAATATAGTATGTGCCTGTCTCTATTCCTTCCCTCTCCGCTCTTTTAAAAAATGCCCCTTTAAAAATTGCCCACTCACCATCTGTTAGGTAAATTTGCTGAAACACAGTAAATGTGGAGACAGAAATTGTTATAGAGACTATTCCAAATGGCACTGACACCTGTATTTATGAAATGTTTAAAAGGGTAAGTTAGAGTTGTTTTTTTTTTAAAAAAAAATCCCACTATAGTAACACCACATCATCCTAGGTGCCCAATTCTATTCAATTACATAAGATGGAGAGAGAGAGAGAGAGGAGGAAGAGAAAGAAGAAAGGAAGAAAACCAAGTACTTATGTATAAAATGTTGCTGCCAAAGTTTGAGATTATACTCAAGCATCAATGAACAGAAGGAAAACACTTACAAATTTACAAATGTATTTCATTTATGGTATGAGGGACACAGCTTTAGATTTGCAACACGCTCCCACAAGGGTCAAATTGACCACTTTTTTCTATCTAGTTGCTCTTGAGAGAACAAAACAATTGAAACAGATGCCATTCAATTCCAAGTCTATAGCTTAGACCATGTCACTGCACATGAAATGTTGTTCATTCAGAGTCAGCACATAGCAAGAGTAATTTATACTCTCAGAGTGTTTGCTCTCAAGTCAATAGCAGAGAAGCCTTGAATAAAAACGTTCCCATTACTTTCCATTGTGATAGATCTTACTTATAGCCCATGAAACAGTGGTCAGAGGAGATTTATTCTTTGGATACCATATTATATAATCTCTCCACTTTAAGCCATCCCCCACTCGGCGATTATTTTTTAAATATGTTACTCGTAGTCAATATTAATTTACATTTAATCTTTCTTAGCATTAGGAGAGTATTATTTTGTACAGGCTCCGAAACAAATCTCCCGAAATTCCTCCCTGATGCTCCCTTCAGGCTGAAAATGCATTGCAGGGTGGCTGCAGTGACTTAATTCTAGTTGGCAGAGCCCTGGCCTCACACTAATTTCATTAGCCTCAAACTCCTGGATTTGAAAGATCCACTGAATAGGATTCCTGTCCTCTGACATGTCACTTACTAACCAATTCAGTGTGCATACAGAGGAGACAGAAAGGACTTGCTCAGCTCTGGCCCACCGGCAGGCAGATGAGAATTCCCCGTCAGAGACACTGTTTACATCTGAGCGGTCATTCTTGCCCGGGTCCTCATTTTCAGGAAGGAAGTTCAATCCAGGCTTTGCTGGCAGCTGCAGCATTTGTTACATCCATTACTAGCTCCTTGTTCCTTCCTGCCCCCCAGTGCTTAGCATCCCCCATTTCAGTCACTAAGTCTTCCTTCCCCCAGCCTAGAAGCTTACCTCACCGTAAATTTTTATCTCAAATGATAGGTTTGACACATTCCCCACAGCAACCCACAGGGACTGGGGAAAAGAAAACTCAAATCTCTGGAGAGCTAAGAATTCAACCATTTAGAGGAGTTTCTTTTATCCAGGACAGTCTTCATTGAGCTGAACCCTGCAATCCCAGAGAAGATTCACCTACCCGTTCTTTTCCTCTTTCCCTAAAGTGACTGTGTCTTTGAACAAGGGGTCTGTGTTCCACTATTCTCTCTATTCATTTTGCAGGTTTACAGAGGCTTGGAAACTGGGGGCTGGACTTACATGCCAGGAGCTTCTAAGATCACACGCAAAAATAAGGCTACTGGAAGAGACTGTTGGAATCTCTCTCTGTATATTTGAACATGGGCAGTGGTTAACCAGGATGCTCACACCAAGCTTATATCCAGCTTGCAGCACAAGCCACAAGTTGGTGCATCCCTCCTACTACCAGCCTCTTCTCAATAAATGCAGGTGAAAACTGGGGGCTCTTTTCCCTCAGCTGTTCAATCCAACATGAATAGCTGCAATTTGCAAATTAGAGGAAAATGACAGTGTTTTCTCTGAATGGTTTTGGTCCCAACGCACACTGCTAATGCTGGCATTCAGTTCCTTTCCTTCCCAGCCCAGGGAACGGGGGAACTAAGCATAAGGCAAGCGTTCTCTTTTCTTGCAAGTGCCTCAGATCCACATACCAGAGAAGGAATCAGCTCCCCCTGGAATCTTTTTCAGCAAACACAATCCTTCACCTAGTCTGCAAGCTCTCTCTTGACTTTAAGATTTCACTCTTTTTTCGACAGGCAGGCCCATCTGCAAGCTCCCAAGCTCCAAGTGAAGGCACCAAAATAATTTTTAAAATGTCAAACAGCAAATGTGCCTTCAACCCCCAGAGCTCCAGTAAAAATACTGTGAGTTGCCCCTGTGATTCTCAGGTGACCTCTGGCCTCATCCTCCCTGCAGCGCTGCCTCCTCAGGTTCTCTAGTTTAAGCTCAGAGGTAAAGGAAGTGCTTCTGGGTTTTGCTTCCAACAACCCAGGCTCTTCCTGAAAGCATTACCTCAAAGTGAAGGCTGCCCAGAAGCACTTTTGGCCTTGCAAACATCTAGAGGTGGCATACTCAACAGGTGCTAGGGATGCTCAGAGGCTCAGAGGGGCCATACCAGGCTGCAGCTTTAGACAGGCACCCCTCCTTCTGGCACAAACACAAACTTCATACCCCTGGGTGCTGATGTAGTGACAGCTTGAATCTCACAAGGAGTCCCCTCCAGAAACCCAACATGCTTCAGGAAAGGCACTTGAGAGGGAGCCGACTTTTTAGCTACGGGGAGCATAAGGGTCAGCCAGAACATCTGGAGAAGGGACTAACGGAGCTTGGGTCCTACCAGGCAGGGAGAGAGCTGTGCATTAGGAAAGGATCACTTCAAGACAGAGATGAACAAAAAACTTGGAGATAGGGGTAGAGAAGGAAAAGAGAGGCAGAAATTGAAAGGGAGAACATAAAAACAGACAGACCAAAAAAAAAAAAAAAAGCAGGGAGAAAGAGACACAAGGAGAGAGACACACAGGAAGAAAGACAGAGAAACAAGAGAACCCATAGTCACGCAGACCCTGAAACTCAATTTCTTCATCCAGAAGCCATCCATCTATACCCAGGGCGGCACAGGAGCCTTGGGGCCGAGGCTGCGGGAGCAGGCGGTGAGAGAGCACTGCAGCACCGCCCACCGCTCAGCGGGCCCGATCCGCCGTCCTCGCATCTTCCGCCGTCCTCGCATTCTTCCGCCGTTGCCCGCCTGCACCCGGAGCTAGAGGACCGCCCGGCCTTGCTCAGCGCACCCTACTGCCTCCCTCCAGGCGCCTTCTTGTCTGGCTCTGAGAATCGTCCTCAAAACCCAGGACTGGGGTTGGGGGCTGCGTTAGAGAGGTCGTGGGAAAGGATGGGCACAGGGTGGGTGCAGACAAAGCGACTGTGTTTCGCAGTTAGCATGAGCTCACCTCCGGGCTCTGAGCTGGCAGGAGTAGAAAGCTGATCGCCCGGCTCCTGCCAGTGGCCGGATCGCAAAGGCAGTTTAGACGGTGCAAACAACTGCCCAGAGCAAATCACCTGGGGGCACGTCTGCGGGTGGCTTCTCCCCGCTTGAGGACAGTCCCCACGCCTTCCGCCCCATGCCCTCGCAGAGACAGGTTACAGGTCGGGAAATCCAACCCGAGCGAAATGGGCAATTCACGTCCAAATGTAGGTGAAGACCTAGCCTTCGGTTTAAGAACTGCCTCCCTAAGCTCTTCTGGAAATTTTCCAAGGGAGCTGCAGCTTGTCGGGCGGCTTGGGGCAGGGAAGCTGGGGAGTTGAGAAATGCCTAGTTTCTAGGCGTCTTCTCATCTTTCATATTCCTTGCGCCTAAGTGGCTCTCACAGGAGCCCGGCACTTTTACAAGCCTGTTTTGGAACCATATTTCACTCGAATGCAAACCCATTTAAATCATCGCCTTGTTTTTCGGAGACTGTTTCTTGTCAATGGGGCCATAAATCCAGAATGTCAAGCCGGATGGAGTGGAGCGCGGACAGGGGAGAGATGGAAGGGAAATGAATCAAGCAGGGAAAGTACCTCCTCGGGTGAGGTGGGAGGGATTCGGCAGGATCTCCAGGGTGGAAATGAGCGAAGGCTGACCAGACCCCGCACCCCTGGAGTCCAAGCCAGCCTTCAGGATAAAGAGCGCGGGGAGCTACGGCGCGCTCTGCCCCGGAGGGAGCGCCCCCCTACCTGGAAAAGCCTCAGGATGTTGACTACCATGATGGAGACCGAACTCCCCGAAGCCCCAATCACTCCAACTACTTTCTCGGGCTTGACGAAAACCGGAGGCTCGCCGTTGGTGCAGCGCACTTCGGAGGTGTCCTTCTGGATGAGCGCCTGGACGAAAGTGAGCGACTGTTCGAGCGCATAAGTGTCCCTGGAACAAGTGTCCAGGATCCGCGCTCCCAGCGTCACGTTGGGCAGCAGGTTGGGATCGCTGTTGATCTGGTCCAGGGCGTAGAGCATCGCTTCCAGCCTGTGGATCCCGTTCTCCCTCTTGATGTCGCCGCAGGGCACTCCGCTGGGACCTTTCGCGTGCACCGGGAACAGCCCCCCGAGGGTGACGTCCCCTTCGATCCGAATGGAGTGCGGGGCGTACATCTCCTGGCCGCGCGCCGCCGCCGCCAGCGCGCACAGAAGCACCTCCAGCACGCAGCAGGGAAGCTTCATCAAAGTCAGGGCGCGGAGCAGCTTCCCCAGCTGGACCATGCTGCTCCCGCGGCTGCGGTGGTGGCGGCGGCACTCGAGGGGACGGTGGCGGGCTCGCCGGAGTCCTGGCCCCTTGGGGTGAGCTCCTCCGGGGAAGCCCAGGGTCTCCTGCGGGCGAGGAGGGTAGGGGCGCCCGGGAAAGGGCAGCCGGCGAGGGTGGGGGGTCCCGCGGCGCCTGCCATCTTGGGGCGCCGTGCGCTCTTGGGTTCCCCGGCCAGCGCGCCGCGCTCGAGCTCGCGCTCGGTGGCTTGCAGCTCGAGCTCTCCAACAGCCCAGCACTGGGGAGAGAGCGAGCATGGCTATCGCTTTAAATGCGCGTTCGGCTCCCTCTCCTCCTCCGCCCACTCCCTCCCACCCTCGCTCGCTCTCAGGCTCTCCCCACCCTTCCCAGCGCCCACCCTCCCCACGGTTTTGCATCATCACGCAGGGAGGGGGCTGCGTGCTGAGGTAAGAGGGGAGGGAATAGGTGGGCGGCTGTGTGTGGGGGGGAGTACTTCCGATTGGGAGTTTCGAGGTCCCCAGGGAATCTGGGGATTGCAGGTCGCAGGCGAAGGCTGAGCTCCTGCTTCGGTCTCACTGTAGAAGCCGCTCGCTCGCCCGCCTGCACCCACACGCACATTCTAGGCACAGGGTGGCATCAGCCCCGGACAGGGCGGTTCTAGCTGGGGCTGACTGCTTCCAACCCTGAGGTCCGGAGCCCGGACTGTCAGCGCCGGGAGAATGCGAGGTAGTCGAAGGTGATGCCGCCAAGCATGAAGGGTAGTAGGGAGACCCCAGTCTGTACTGCTAATTCGTCTGTGCCAGTTTTTCCTAAGAAAAACACACATACACACAGGAGCCTGATTTATGACCTAAAGAACCTTTACGCAGAGACTTCTCCGGGGCCAGGCACTGGGCTAGCCTGTAGGGAAAGACGCCAACAAGAAATGCTGGGAATGGAAATGCATCTTTGGTCTTCAGGGGTTATTGTGGCCGGAGCCGGATGAAGTAACCCTGGTCTCCAGTAAATCTGTGGCGGATTCGCTCCTTTTCTTCCTTTCATCGCAAGAGATGGAACAACTGAGAACTCTGCAGAGCGCCCTTTCCTCTCTGGCGCTGACAGGTGTAAGGCTCCTTCCTACCCATTTCCAGAGATGCTTTTGGGCTGATGTCAGGTTTCCTCGGGCAGGAAATAGCAAGAAAGAGGTGGCAGTAGGAGGAGCAGACAGAAATCTCCCCATCGATCCAGTGATCCATTCTTCTTTTTTTTTTTTTTTTCTGGCTGAAGATTTGGGGGGTTTGGGGAGTGGAACCAGGATGCCAGAGCAGGTTGTAGTGCAGTTAGGAAGCTGTTTTTCAAAGGTGTCCCCTCCTGCAGGTCCAGCCCAAACTTGGCCCATTAAAGCAACAAGTGGCCCTAGTTCCTACACAAGGAAGGGCAATGTATCTGCCCTTGGTGCCCACGTGTACTGCTTATGGTGGTCTCTACTCTTGCTGAGCCTTTCTGTTGGAGGGCAGCGAAACTGTCTTATACAGAATTGAGGGCGCAGAGAAAACCAAAACAAGACTATACTTTCTGTTGTAATATTAGTGTACTAAAGAAAAATGTCCTTGCACATAAACAAAACAACACACACACACACACCTAAAAAGTCAGAAGTTGGGAAGTTGGTTGTCTCTTCCACCAACCACCTGTATGACCTTGGCACTTCTGTTCCTGTGCCTGAGTTTTACTTTGCCCATCTGTAAAATGATGAAATTGAATTGAATGTTTTACAGGTTAACTTTTAACTTTCAAATCCTCTGTTGAAATAGGTCATGCACCTTTGGCCATGGTGTTCTTTTTAGACCAATATCCTTTGTTGCTTTATGTGTAGGGCACCCGTTTTTTGATACCCAAAAAACACTCCAAACATTTCCTGGTACAGAGGATTTTATTTTTTTTCTTCTTGACCACCCATTTATCTTCCTTCTAGGGAGAGTCCAGTCCATCATTTTCTTTTCAGACATGCCCCTCCTCCAGGTTTCAATACTTAAGGTTTGAGGAGGAAAAAAACCTTCTGGCTACAGTGTTCAAGGAAGGGAATAGAGGCTAACAAGAGTTATGCAGGGCTAATCCCTGGACTTCTGCTGGAGTAACGAGGTTGATGACATAGGGTTACCACTGTCCAATAGACAATCCGTGCCGGAGTTAAAAGAAAAAGGAGCCTCCTTCCTCTAAATGCTTTATGTATATCTTTTGGACAACGTTACACTATTTGATTTTGTAAAAACATACCATTTTACTGCCATCTTCAAGAAAAGTGATGTAAAAACTATGCGAAGCTACCCCTGTATACAATGTGATCATCAATCACTCATAGATGTGATGCCCTGCTATATAAGTGCACACCTTGTGCAACCTTATGCTGTGATGCGCCCGCCCCTTCCAGCCAGCCCTGGAGCTGTGAGGGTATAAGCCTGCAGCTGTGCCAGAAGCTCCCACATAAACAGGGAAATATTTGAATCCCATAATGAGAACTACCAGAGAGGAGAAAAGGCAGAGAGAAGAAGGGGTGGGGAAGAGAGAAAGGGACCTGGTTAGAACATGTGAACTCCTGGATCCACATGTGCCTGAAACTCCTGGATCCACATGTGCCTGATCCACATGTGCCTGGATCCACATGTGCCTGAACTCCTGGATCCACATGTGCCTCTTTTTTTTCAATTATATAGTATTTTATTTCTGTTGTTTGAAGTCAAAATATCCTCTTGTAACTCACCTATTCTGCTATTCAATACATTGGATCAAAAAGGCTGGAACAAGTGAAATAGATATCCTGGTAAGGCAGCATTAGCTAATTTGGAAAGGGGAAAGAAGCAAAGCAATAGAAAGGCATCCTTGGGAACACAAATACTGTGATCCTAGTATTTAGGCATCAGTACCTGAGGCTATATTTGATAGAGACTGTATCCTTATTTAGTTTTTAATTTAAGGCTATTTAGTAGGCACTTGGTGCCAAAAAATATATTTGAAGAGCTGTGTTACAAGTAATAACACTTGATTTTTCACCTGCCCATGTGAAGATCTATGTTCTCCTCTTCCATTTCCAGGTCACAGCTTGCAATTGCTCAACAAATAGTTCTTGGCTGACTGTTGAATGTTGCCTTATTCTGTGTTCTCTCTTTGCTCTACTCATTCTCCCCAAACGTCTGGCAGCAATCATTATCTTCTTTTTGTTGCAGTCATCTGTGTGCATGTTTTATTTCCCTTGCTAAGCTGGAAGATCCTTGAGGGTAAGGGGCTAGGTATTATTTATCTTTTTACCTCGGACAATGTTCAGAATGGTGTTTTGTACCTAAGAAGCACTCATGTGTTGAATGAATCAGAATTGGTTTGCCATTCCCCACTGCCTTTATCTCACAATAACAGAAACATAAAGTGGGCAGAGCAGAACCGACGGCAAATAAATTGTCCTCTTAGTCACAGAATGCAGTTTCTAGAACTTAAAGAATAATTAGTAGATTTTGAAATAATTTTGTTTTACAAAAATTTCATAAGATTGAAATACTCTAACCTTCAAGCTCTCGATCAACTGTAAAGGAGGGCTTTAATTGGCTCTTCCTGAGTCAAGTGTTTATTCCTGGGCCGATAACTGGGGCCATTGTCATAATAGAAAGTGTGATTTGTTACCAGAGAAAGAGGAAAGTGACGCTGGGCTTGCAAGATATTTCTATCTTCAGCCAGAGTGCATAGGATCTGGAACTTAATTGGTGACGCAGTATTTGTTTGAGATTATATGAATGAAAAATCTTTGTGTAAGAGTGATTAATCTAAAACTTGGCCAGTCATTGTCCTAGTGTCATATTAAATTGCAGGTGAATCTAGTTTTAGGCACAAAGATCATAAATATAAAATGTGTTCCCAGGCTTGGTTCTGTGTAGTCAGTAATCTATACTCACCCACTCATTAATAAAAATGAAAGTTAAGGACTCAGTCCTAACTTACATGCTTAGCATTGTATTTTGCTAACAATCTCAGTTTTATTTTCTTTGTTCTCCCCTGTCCATCATCTTCTGCAGAAAATAATGTCTCCACTTTCAATTCCCTGTCTATTTAAATCCAATTTGTAATTTATAAAGTTGTCCTCCTTAAGGGCTGCTGCTTCTGCCACAGTAATGTACTCTGGCCATTATTATACTCTTCCATCTTTCATGTAGGTCTCCATCCATAGGTTTTGTTTTCATAGCTTTTTTTTTTTGGCGGTACGCGGGCCTCTCACTGTTGTGGCCTCTCCCAATGCGGAGCACAGGCTCCGGACGCGCAGGCTCAGCGGCCATGGCTCACGGGCCCAGCCGCTCCGCGGCATGTGGCATCTTCCCGGACTGGGGCACGAACCCGTGTCCCCTGCATCGGCAGGGGGACTTTCAACCACTGCGCCACCGGGGAAGCCCTATACTTATGATTTTATATTTGCTGATTTACTTTTGTCTCCCCACTCAGCTCAAGAGAGACTATATTCATCTGTGTTAATCACTGCTGTGTTTCCTGAACATGCCTATAAATCATACTGAAGAATGGTGCCTGAAATTTGGTAAGGGATCAATCAATTTTCTTGGCTGGATGAAGAAATGTGTTCATAAATTAATGAACAGATCTTCGGGGCTTCTGACTTGAGGACTAATGGGAAGAGGATGGCAAATGGTTGGGACAGGGTACTGCAAGAAGTAGTATTTGGAGTACTCTGATAGCTATCCTAACAGATAAGATTGTGTTCATTTAAGTAGTTCTAATGAGAGAGCTGGGAACCAGGGACACACAGCATTAAGGTTTTTATAATGCATTCTGTAGAGTTCTTTTTAAGTCTGTACAAATATCATTGAAAATATATGCATACATATACACCTCTGTTACTTTAATTAGCGCCTTACGAGAGCCCCGCAAGGAAAGAGTAGTAGCAACTCTCAGTATCCTTCCTTTATGATGAACTTAATTTATTCAAAGTTACATCATAATTTATTTGTAACTGTGAAACTAGACTTAGTTATTGAATAGACCCTCCCTAGGAACGTATGACATTAATAAAACCAACAAAACTTTGTTCAGTTTCCAATGATAGACACACTACAGACTCAATTATGGGCCATCCAGTTTAATGAAGGGAAGAAGTGATTGAACAAATATAGAGCAAACAGAATATGAAGTTTTATCCTCCATTAATATTAGTAACGGATAGTGTGGGCTCCAATGCCTTCAAGATAGCTTGAGACCATCATCTCTGTGTCATGGGCAGGGGGATGTTCAGTCAGGGTGTCTTTCACTGTCACTGAGAAAAATTTCCATAATATATAATGATACCTACTGAAACTGATATGGGGCATTTGGGTAATAAGGACTCCATTAGCATATTTTTCCGGAAGCCTTGACTACAAAATGAAGACAGTAGATTTGCACACTTTCAGCCATGAAGAAGTTGTTTGGATATTCATCCTTATGCCTAATGAAATAAGCTTATTTCATCTCTGCAGCTTCCCATATACCATTTTCCCACCTCTGTTTTATGTTTGGAAAGACTTTTAGAAATTGAAAGTCAAGTTAAAAAGTGAATGACAACTTAAATGATATATGGAATATTTTGCTGACTTACAAGAGCATGCAGAATTAAATATGACCCAGTTCAAATGTTTATTTTAACGTGTATGTTGAGGGGGCGTTTTCAAGGTGCCAGAAAATGAGAATTCACCTTCCAGTGTGTGTTACCAGTTCTGTTCATTGCACAGAATCATCATAAAATATACTGTTTTCTATGTACCTGGTATATATCTCAATTAGTTTGAAGAATTTCTCAGATACCTCTTAATATGTAGTGCTCCAATTCCAATCGTGCCATGTCCAGTACCAGTGACACAGCACACAGGAGTTTTATTTCTCTTTATTTCTCTGGGTTGTTCAGAACCCAATGAAAGAACAATGGAATGGGATCCAAGAGATCAGGGTTCTTGTCCCAGATTTACCATAAAATAATTGTGTCCTCTTGGGAAAATTATAGTCATTCTAGGTCCCTTTTCTTTACTTTGACAGAGCTGCACTAGATGACCCCAAATAATATAGCACTCTTTCATTAGTCGCTTAGATGTTATTGGTATTCTGAAACAAATGACGACAATGACACATGGAGCTGTGCAACATCTCTGTAACTCTGTTGTCTTAGAGTTGCCTCCATTTTACAGCGATAAGATGACTGTGCATAGAAGTAGATGTTTGGAACCAGCAGTTCCAAAGTAAGTGGAGGTAAACCGCAAATTTCCTTCCTTCCTGAAGCTCACTTAGCCAAAACATAGGCTTCTGAATATTAAGCTGTAAAGCATATTATCAGTACATTTTAAAAGAAGCTATTCTTCTAGGATTTCCAATTAATAGCAGGAGGTTTTGAAATTCTTGAAAGATCATCTGATTTTGTGAGATTTACAGCTCTATTTCCCTGTCAAGCAAGTTGTATTAGTGCCAGACAATCATCTGAGCTTCTGGATGCTTCTCTGAACCCCTTGAAGTTTTCTTCTTGCTATCTGAAATTCATGCCAGATAAGCCTTTTTCTAGAGCGTATGTACAGACTTGTGTATTTTTATATAGGAAAGCGATGCAGTGAGTCAAGTCGGGGGTTAAGCCCTCATTCTCAGAGTGGTATTGAGCTCCTGGTGAAATATAATCATCATTTCGTCAGAATCGAAAAGCAGTTATCTCAGGTGTATAATCCCATTAACTATTTATACATTTACATATGATACATGTATTTATTGTACCTACGAGGTGTGTTCTCTTTGGGAAGTACAAAGCTCTTTGAGACATAGTTGTTCATTTTTTTGTTTTCCCACAAATACTGTGACCCTTTGAGCAGGAAGGTCTATATTTTACTAACATCTAGAACCAGCAGTTAACACGGTGTCTAAGATGTAGTCAATAAATATGAAATAGATAAATGAACACATTTTTATGTAAGGGCCAGGACATGGACAAAAAGAAATTTTTCGTTTTCAGTCACAAAGCAATAACAGACATAAAAATGATACAACAAGTGCTACGGTCATTCAAAGAAGGCATAGAATAGATAGAAGGATCTCCTCTATGGCACAGGGAACTATACTCAATATTTTGTAGTAACATCTGTATGGGGCACCTGCTCCACACCAGGCCCTATGACAGGTGCTTACATACTTTCCCTCTCCCCCATCCTATGGGGAAAGTACCTCTGCTATAGATTTAACATTTGCCTCCCCCAAAATTCATATGTTGAAATCCTAACCCCCAAAGTGATGGTATCAGGAGGTGTGGCATTTGGGAGGTGATAAGGTCATGAGGGTAGAGCCCTCATGAACAAAATTAGTGCCCTCATAAAAGAGACCCCGCAGAGGTCCCTCGACCTTTCTGCCATGGGAGGTTACAGAGAAAACACGCCAACTGTGACCCAGGAAGAGGAGACTCACCGGACTGTGAATCTGCTCGCACCCTGATCTTAGACTTCCAACCTCCAGAACTATGAGAAATAAATTTCTGTTGTTCATAAGCTACCCAGGCTCTGGTATTTTGTTATAGCAGTCCAAATGGATTACGATAACCTCTGTCCTTAGGTTTCAGACCCAGAAACTCAACTTTGTAGAGGTTACGAGAACCCTAAAGCCACTCAACCAGACAGAGGCAGATTTGAAATTTAAGTCTCCAATTCCACATGTAAGTCTATCAGACCCTGCCTCCAGACATGATGTCACGAACAAGAGCTAATGCAACAAAGAGTTTACATGCAGCAAAACAATTAGCAAACAAAGTAAGAATATAGTAGACCGACTGTTTTGGTCACCCAATAGCCATTCACCACTCTTCCAGTTGAACAGAAGCCATGCCCCGTGGGCACATTCAGCCCTGCTGTTTTCACTTCCCAGATTTGAGGGGTAGGAAATTATTATCCCTCCTGGCCATCAGCACCCTGACCTCTACCACCCACCGGGCCAGCTTCAAGAACAGCTGGATCCACCTGTTCAAGTGAAACAGGTCTGCTCTCTGTGGTGTTGGCTTCTAGTTCAAGCAGCTCTCCCCATATGATAGCAAAGCTGGCTCCCAGCGGTTGCAAGCATGAATCCTACCAGCCTAGCAGTCCCAACAGATACCTTTTAAGTATTTTTTCCCCAAAGCTCCAGTTAAAAGTCCTAGGCTGATTCCAATTTGATCTGCTCTGGACAAACATTTTCTCTAGAACCTAGAAGGCTGCCAGACAAAATACAGGATGCCCGCCTCGTTAAAGCTGAACTTCAGATAAACAGTAATTTTTTTAGTAGAAGTATGTTGCATGCAATGTTGAAGACACCCTAAAAAGTCGTGGTTTTCACCTAAGGTTCAGCTTTAACTGAGCGCCCCGTGTGGGCTTTGCCGGCTGCGGTGGGCGCCGAGCGGGGTCGGCGGGGACGGGGACTGTGGCCCGAGCCGGGTTGCACACCCAGCCCACAGCGTGCAGGGAGAGAGGGGCAGCCTCGTCTCCGCTGCAGGAGCTGAGACGGGGAGAAGGGGAGCGCCCCAAAAGGAAACCAGCTGCTCCTCCCAGGAGAGAGGAGATGGCTGTTCAGCAGCCAGAGACAGCAGAGGAGCCCGAGCACAGAAGCGGCGGCCTCTGAAGACGCGGTGCACATATTTCTGGTGGGCGAGGGGCACGCGGGTCGGTCCGTGGGAAAGAGGAGAGCCCGCGCCGGCCCCTCCGCCTCCCGAGCCTGTGCGTTTCCCTAAAAGAGCAGCAGCTGTGCAAACTGACCGTTCACAGTTGTGATAAATCGCCTTAGGAAAGCACTTCGATTAAAGTCACATCTAAATAGAACGCAAGAAGTTACCCCTGAACAAATCAATTGCGAGAGGGGCAGCTCTGGGCGCGCACCCACCCCGCTGCTGTTTTGCTTTCCCCGCAGGACGAGGGCCGCTCACTGGGTCGCGGGGACAGCGCGCTGTCTCAGCTGGGGAAGAGGCGCTTCCTCAGGACACATGCAAAACCCAAAGTGTGAAAGGAGGCCTTTATTCCATTCCTTTGGGGGATTTCTTAATGACGTAAAGCCCAACTTGGTTTTAGATATGCCTGTCGTTTCCATGACAGAACCTTCGTGGGGGGTCCACCAGCAGCGGGGTGGCCAGGCGCCACAGGGCTGTGCTCTCCTTCCCAAGCCAGTTCATCTCCATCTGTAGCATTTTCAGAGAAACTCTCGGCTAGGTTTTCTCCAACAGGTTCTTTTTCCTTCAGTTTATAAAGTCATTCTCCTGCACAAAATGAACGGCCTGAAGACATCACTGAGCCTCTTTTTCTCCCAGGGTCAGGGCCAGCACGGCCCCCAGACCACAGGGGCGCAGGACCTCACAATGGGCTTCAGGTCTTCCCCTCCCCTCCCGCCCCTCCCACCCTGCCCTACCCCTCCCCTCCTCCCCTGCAGAAATCACATCCCTTTCTCCAGACTCCCCACTTCAGCTTGAATTCCAGCAGATCTTTACCCTGCCAGTTAGTAATTCAGGACTAATTAGGTGATTGCTTTCATTTATGGTAGCAGTTGGGGCGGGGGTGGGGGGGGGTGGGATGAAATGGCTTTGCCCCTATTCTTGTTGGAAAAATAAATCACACCCACTGTCACTTGAGATCTTATTTTGGCCCCCAATCAAGCAAATTAGCAGCGTGGTTCATTTCCCCAGCATTCACTCCTGAACAGACGGCAGTGCCCTGGAACATGGCTTAGAGCTGAGTGGTCAGTGCAATTGTTTGGGGCTGTTTGTGCCGACAATGACAGGAGACGCCTGTCTCCCAAAAGAAGAGTAGCCCTTGTCTTGCTTAGGCCAACGAGCTGCCCGGAGCGCTGCCCGCCTGGCTTCTGAGGAAGATGTACACCGCCATCTAGTGGATATGGGGGCTCACTGCAGTGTGCTCGCTCTCCCGCCTTTCCTTCTGGCCGGTACGGACAAGCAATAATGCTTCTTGTAAATTCCTAAAAATAGGGAGGTCTCATTATATCACCAGGAGTGAAATGTTTGCCTCGATGTCTGTAATGAAAGTGCAACCCCATGTTTGCACAACGTCTGTCTTGTCAGTAGCCCTCTTTCATCCCGATGTTTAGGTCCAAGACAGGATTGTCATTGTCTGAGCAATGGGTATCTCTGTGAAGCTGGGTAGTTCTCCCCTGTCCCAAGTAGTGTGGGAGGAGACAGTCAGCACCTTCAGAGGCGCCTTCATCTCTGCAGCCTCGCCATCACTCCTCATCTCGCCCACAGCAAGCCCTATTCCAAAGTGCACAGGGTAGAGGCGTTCGAAAGTTGGCTTGTTCAACCAGGGGAATTGCCACTTCCCAGCGGGAGCCACAAACACACCCACATCCTAAGACTCTTTTCAGTCTCGGTGTTGAGGGGGTTCCCACTCTGTCCCCTGCCTACACACAAGTCAGCGTCTTTTTCCTTTCCACTCATTCTACCCACATGAAGAGCACGTTGATCTCCCCAGTTTTAACACAGGAACCATGATTTTCTTGGGTTTTGTGTACTGGTGGGGGGGGAGATTGAGAGCGAGAGCAAGTCCATCCCAATATGGAAGGGCTTGGGGCCGTGGTTCTCAAACAGGGGCAATTTTGCACCCAGGAGACATTTGAAAGTGTCTTGGGACACTTTGGATGGTCACAGCTTACGCGAGGCTAAATGTCCTTCCATCACAGGACAGGCCCACAGCAAAGAAGCATCCAACCCCACCCAGCAGTCGTGCTGAGGCTGAGAAAGCCTGGTTTACGCTCTCAGATATCGCCCTCCAGCAAGCCGGTGAGAACACTGATTGTCCTCAAATGGGCCACACTGCAGAGGCTGTGGATAGATAATGCATCCTCTCCCAAGTCAGTACTGACCACCGTTTTTCTTCTTTTAGACTCTTCCATTTTAAACATAATTTAGCTGTCTCTTTCTTGTCCCTCTGCTCTGCTGGGAAGAGAAAGGATTGGAAAGGGGGAGGGGAAGGTGACAGAAAAGGAGGATTAGAGGCCTGACCTGCTTCTCCTGCAGAAGCTGGGCACATTCCTCTCTCACAAGCTTTGTGACCCAGCAGGGTACAATTAAAAGCACAACAATTTGCTTGTTATTCAAGTCAGGCATTAGTCCGGGTAATGGCATGCTTGCTAGAGAGATGGATTTCCTTGTTTGGAGCTAAGCACAGGACTAGCTGAATTCTCCATGGAGAAATCTTGATTTGTTCAGGTCTTTCATGTTTTCTACAGAGAAGGGATTATGTCTTCCTAAAGAGGGGCCTTGCTTACAAAGCTACAAAAGTATAAGAAAAGGATTTAGGGCAGAGGGGTCTGTGGTTACGTAGCTGAGGGGTACAGGGAATTTCAGAGCCAAGGATTATTTAAAGCCATAAAGTTAAAAAAATAATTGGTTTAGGGACTCCCCTGGTGGTGCAGTGGTTAAGAATCCTCCTGCCAGTGCAGGGAACACGGATTCGAACCCTGGTCCGGGAAGATCCCACATGCCACGGAGCAACTAAGCCCGTGCGCCACAACTACGGAGCCTGCACTCTAGAGCCCGCGAGCTACAACTACTGAGCCCAAGTGCCACAACTACTGAAACCCACGCGCCTAAAGCCCGTGCTCTGCAACAAGAGGAGCCACCCAATGAGAAGCCCGCGAACCGCAACGAAGAGTAGCCCCTGCTCACCGCAACTAGAGAAAGCCCGCGCGCAGCAACAAAGACCTAAGGCAGGCAAAAATAAAAATAAATAAATTTTTTTAAATTTATTTTAAAAATTAGTTTAGCACTACTGCATCCGTGCTGGCGAGTACGCTGTAAAGGCAATTAAGCATGAGCTAAAATTCATTTTACTTTGGCTAATTACTGCATGGATCCAGGAGAGGGAGGGGAAAGAAAACATGCCCCCTCCCTGGCAATCAGGGAGGACGTTGGTTTTGGTGTCTTTGCCTTATCGGCACGCTTATTAGTTGGGGTGCCCAGAATCCAGCCGTCACAACGGCCTTATTAGTTAAAACACAGGAAAATTGTTCTCTCAAGGCAGAGCAGTGAATGCTCTGCTGTCCCAGTGACCAAGCAGAAGCCACTATTAGTTTTAACTCCATCAATTATTGTTAGCCAGAGAGGACATGACATACACAGTCCTGACTTCACCCATGTGCCTGCTGAGCCTGGGTCAGGGGCTCTCAACCCAGAGCAACTCTGCCGCCCTCCCCCCAGCTCCCCGCCCCCGGGACAATTGACAAGTTCAGGAGGCATTTCTGCTGTCACAGCTGGGGAAGGACTGCTGGCGTCCGCTGGGCGGAGGCCAGGGATACTGTAGGAGTATCCCACAATGCCCAGGACAGCCCACAGCAAAGAATTATCGGACACAAAATGTCACCAGTGGCAAAAGTAAGAGGTCCTGGTCTAGACAGAGGCAATTTCCTCTCCTTGGGTAGGTGAAGGTCTTCAGAATCTCCGCTTCCTCAAATACATAATGGACAAGTCATCAGATGACCATATTTCATGTTAACTAACACGCTTTTCTTCCCACTTTTCTACACTGGGTATTCATTCTCCCACTTCAGGAAATCGAGTGACACTAAGAAAAACTTGCCCTGGAAGAATGGTCCGCGGGGGCGAACCGAGACCCAAGTCGGTGCCCGCCCTCTCCTTCCCCGATTCACACACACACGCACCCAAGAGAGAAGACAGCGAGCTTCTCCGCAATCCCCCGGTTCGGAGTTTTGAGAAGTTTTATTCCCTTCTCTGAGATTACCCACTCCTCCCTGCATGAAGCATGTTCAGTGAGTCATTTGTCCTGCAGCTTTATAGGAGTTAAGAGCCCGCAGCAGTGAGATATCCATTTCCTCCCTGGAGAATGAGGACTCCCGCTGAGGGAGGTTAATGCTCAGGACAGGAGCATCCCTGGAGCTGGCGACAGCCAAGGGGCTGTGACTCAGGACTGTCCCAGGCAGGCCATCAACTCTCTGGGAGAGCCTCAAGGATGTACTTAGCCTCCGTTTACAGGAGGTGAGGAGGGCAGAGTGCTGCAGACGGGGAGCGGGGCGGCCACACCCAGACTAAACCCTACCCGGCACCCTGCAAGAGACAGAAAACCTCTCCCCTCAGGTCCCACCAGCCCTGCTCTCCCCTTCTGTGCACCCCTTTCAAATGCGTTTTTCTGCTTTGCCCCCTCCCATTCAATCCGTTCTAGGTACAGTGGTCACGGTGATCCTGGTAAGTCCCAAGTCAGATCGTGTTGCTCAGAGCTCAAAACCCTTCAGAAGCTCCCATCTGGATTCGAATAAAAGCAGTCTTCTCCCTCTCTCCCCCTCCCCATCCCCGCCCTCTGTCTCTGTCTCTGTCTGTCTGTCTGTCTGTCTCTCTCTCTCTCTCTCTCTCTCTCACACACACACACACACACACACACACCGTCCCTCCCCTTCCCTCAAGCCCTTCCAGACACACTGGCACGCTGTCCCTGGCTGTTCCTAGCAGCTCCCTCCCCATAGCCTCCTGCACTTACTATTCTCTCTGCCTAGAATGTTCTTTCTCTCCGTATCTACAGGGGCTGCTCTCTCCGGTCTGTCCACATGTCCCCTTCTAATTAGGGTAGCCCTCTTTCCCTTTGATGCTTTATTGTTCCCGTAACCTGCATCATCTGGTAACATGCTAAAAACTTCCATGCTTTCATTTGCGGGTCCTTCCCTACCCCACCTCTCACTCCCAGATTGCAAGGCTCTCTGTATAATTTTTTCACAGCTGTCTATCTCGAGGACCAAGTACAGTGACTGGCTCCAGCAAGCACTCAGATATTCGTTGAAGAAATTAGGAAATGGACCAGGCTACTTAGCTTCAGAAGCTCTTTCATGGAAGTTCCCACCCCCTCCGTACCAGTTCTCAGCTAGTTGACTGAAGACTAGCACCCTGACAATGAGGCAGCTCTGAACTGTGAATGGCAAAAATATTTACTGTGTCTCCGAGGGCCACTTGTGTTTGGTGTTTTATTTTTTTAATAATTTTTAAATTAATTTTTAAATTAATTAATTAATTTATTTTTGGCTGCTTTGGGTCTTTGTTGCTGTGCGCGGGCTTTCTCTAGTTGCGGCGAGCGGGGGCTACTCCTCGTTGCAGTGTGTGGGCTTCTCACTGTGGTGGCTTCTCTTGTTGCGGAGCACGGGCTCTAGGTGCATGCACTTCAGTAGTTGTGGCACACGGGCTTCAGTAGCTGTGGCTCGCAGGCTCTAGAGTGCAGGCTCAGTAGTTGTGGCATACGGGCTTAGTTGTTCCACGGCATGTGGGATCTTCCCGGACCAGGGCTCGAACCCGTGTCCCCTGCATTGGCAGGCAGATTCTTAACCACTGTGCCACCAGGGAAGTCCATGTTTGGTTTTTAATTGTAGTGAAATGCACATAAAATTGTATCATCGTATCACTTATGAGTGTAGAGTTTAGAAACGTTCAGGAGATTCACGTTGTGCGGCAGCCAATCTCCAGAACTCTTTTCTTCTGGAAAAACTGGAACTCTCTGCCCTCCAGCAACTGTTACCCCCAGCCCCTGGCGCCCATCATTCGACATTCTGTCCGTATGAACTTGACCACTCTAGGTGCCTCATACAAGTGGAATCGAGAGCATTTGTCTTTCTGTGACTGGTAGGTTAGCATCATGTCCTCAAGATTCATCCATGTTGTAGCCTGTGTCAGAACTTCCTCTTTAAGGCTGAATAATATTCTGTTGTGTATACATCCCGTTTTGCTTATCTATTCATCTGTCAGTGGGCAGTTGGGTTCCTTCCACATTTTAGTTATTGTGAACAATGCTGCTATGAACATAGGTATACAAAGTATCTTGCAAAACCTGCTTTCAGTTATGTTGGGTATACACCCAGACGTGGAACTGGACCATATGGTAATCCTACTTTTAATTTTGAGGAACCACCATGATATTTTGCACAATGGCTGTACCATTTTACATTCTCACCAGTAGTGCACAGGGCTCCAATTTCCTACATCCTCATTAACCCTTGTTATTTTTTCTTTTCACAGTAGCCACCCTAATGTGTGTAAGCTGGTGTCTCACTGTAGTCTTGACTTGCATTTTCCTAATGATCGCTGATGCTGAGCGTCTTTTGAGGTGTTTATGGGCCATTTATGTATCTTCTTAGCAGAAATGTCTAATCAAGTCCTTTGCCCATTTTTTAGCCAGGTTGTTTGCTTTGTGGTTGAGTTTTAGGAGTTCTCTGTACACTCTAGATATTAATCCCTTATCAGATATGTGATTTCCAAACATCTCTTCTCATTCTGCGATTGCCCTTTTCCTCTATTGATAGGGTCTGGATGCACAGAGTTTTAAACATTTTCATGAAGTCAATTTCTCTATTTTCCTTTTGTTGCCTGTGCCTTCGGTGTCATATTCAAGAAATCATTGCCAAAATCTAATGCCATTAAACTTTGGGGCACTTGTGCTTTTTAAAAGGGCCTTTTAATGACAAGTTCCCCAGTTTGGGGAGTTCAGAGCCCTGAAACCTAACTATAAGTGTTCCCAATGCAGAACGTACATAAGAACCAGAGTGCTTAATCAACATTTCTGTTGGCAAGCGAGGTCCCAAGGAGCGTGTGGAAGCACAGCAGAAGTAACATGGAGGACTTTTAGGAATGTTCTCTGCCACCTTAGTTTCCTCCCTCTTTCTCCATATATCCCTCCCATTTTCCCTTCTTTCCTTCCCTTCAGATAACATGTCTGGGGCAGGATATGGTGAGGAAAATGCTTTTACCTCACTCCCCTATAACAACACTGACCACCCCATGAGCCTTGGAGAAACAATTTGCCTAATTTGGAGAGAAAAACTCCATTCAAGCCCTGCTGGGATGCAAGTTCAAATCTGCATGACCACAAAACCCACGTTCATGGACCCACTTGCCTCTATTGCTTTTTTAAGCTATAGGAATGCTGGATGAGGAATGTTGTCTGTTATTAACTAGCAAAACACGATCCCCCTTTGAGCCTTCATGTCATTATCTATACGATGAAAATGGACAAGCACAGAACATTTCCAGTGTTACTTTTGAAATTTTCAGTGCTATCTTACATGAAAATAACATGAAGACACAGAAGCAAACCTGCCTTATTCCCCCTTATGCCTTGACTTCTTGGCCTCCAGAGAGGCCTCCAAGACCCTCCTTGGACGATCCAGGGTTCAGCCCAGCACTGAGCTAGACGACCACGGGCTCCCCTTCCAGCCCAGTGAGTCTTTGCATGACTGTTTTGGGTTTTTTTTTTCTAGACTCCCATTTCTTAAAAGTTTGAGAGCCAGTCACAGATCTCCATTTCACCCAAGGGCTGGCATGTCACGAGGTCACCAATATTTGTTTTATGTACTGCTAAGAGATTAAGGGGCAGTATAATTTCAGAGAAAAGTTAGGTTCCCTGGAAGTCAGGAACCCCAGCATCCTGCCCTTAAACACTCGAATGACCTTGAGAAATGAAAGGTCTCCAGACCTTCATTTCTCATCTTCAAATGAGAAGACAAATTGGACAACATCACTGTTTCCTAAAGTGTGGTGTGTACACCGCTGTGGAGGGTAAGCAATAGGTAGAAAAAAGTTAGGTGCTTTTACCTTATGTATATATCTATAAATACTTAAATAGCCTCTCAGCTCTACAGTATCTTAGCTATTATTGCTACAGCAAGGCTGAAGTCGGTGACACACACACAAGCAAGACCCAATGCTAGTACATGCGGTGAAGGTATCGCACCTTCAGGAATTGTCCTTTCCACCCAAACTGTCCAGAAAGATTGACACCGATGAAATGGATCGCTATTGTGGATCCTCATATACCAAATTCCCGTGAGCTTTGCTGAGAAGACCTCAGCAGTGCATCAAAGCATCCCTTTGATGCAATGTGAATAAGGTTTAAAACAGTTATTAATGTGGCTAGTAACTGACTGCAGTTTGGGAAATCCTACACTTGATTTCTTGGTTTCTTCCACGTCTAGCTGTCTAGCTGAGGTGCTTAGACGAAAGTCAGTGTGCTCTCTTCAGGTCAGTCTTAATCTATAACCTGTGTTATACATGTGCCTCATTAAGGACAAATTGCTAGTTCCAGATGGGGAATTTGGAGCAGGCTCTTTTTTCTCTAAATGAATGGGACTCTACTCCAAGAGCACAGACTTCACATATATGGGTATAAACACATACATACACCAAAGTCAAGTCACTTTCTATCCCTCTATTCACTGTTTAGGCCCTGAAGGTATTGTTTACAGCCAGACACTTGGCTTGCAGGGAAGAATCTCATCCACCTGAGATCTTAGGCACAGTGCCTCCAATCCCCTCCTCTCTTTCTGTTAAATTTCTGCAAAGGCAGGAAGTACCAGAGTGATGCAGAGGTTGGCTGGAAGGTTGAGAAGAGGCCCCAAAGATGTAAGGCTTAGGATGACCCTGAAGAAGAGATGGGGTTTGGGCAGTCGGCATGGAAGCTAGAGAAAATTCCAACTGGGCAAGGAAGGAGTGGGCACTATAAATGGGGGACAGGGAAAAGACTGGAACACACGGTTTGGACTGGGAAGCAAAGAAGATGGTATAAGACAGGTTCGAGGGGTGGGTTAGAGAGAGCCTGATGGCCCACCAAATCTTTTAAGCTCCACTCTGTGCCACTCACATGCTACAAAAGGATTTATTTCAGTGTGAGGTAAGATGTAAGTGCTACTTTAAGAATTTAACTGAACCAAAATGGCCTGGGGACCAGGATGCTAGTCTACTGTTATAGGGGAAAAAAGCCAACATAAAATGGTGCATTAGTCTGTTTGGGCTGCCATAATAGAATACTAGAGACTGGAGGCTTAAACAACAGAAATTTCCTTTCTCGCAGTTCTGGAATTCTGCAGTCTAAAATCAAGATGCCAGCAGAGTTGCTTTCTTCTGAGGCCTCTCTTCCTGGCTTGCAGACAGCTGCCTTCTCACTGAGTCCTCACATGGTCTTACCTGTGTGTGTGCATGGACAGAGAGAGGCCGCTGATGTCTCTATCTTCTTATAAGGACACGAGTCCAGTCTGATTAGGGCTTCACCATTATGACTTTATTTAACCTTAATTTAAAGACCCTATTTCCTCATACAGTCACATTAGAGGTGAGTGCTTTAACTCAGGAATTGGCAGGGGCGGGGTGTTTCTGCCCTATGTGAGAGGGCTGGGAATGGCACAGAGCCCATCCCGCTGAAGGCTGTGCCTGTGCTGCCCTTCCCACCTTTTCCAGTGGTAAGATATAGGCAGAGAGGGAAGAGCGTTCTAGAACAGGCTTCATGACTTGCTTCAGTTCAAACCTATTCAAACCCAAGGACAAGCATTCACTCTTGTGGACCAGCACAGCTTACCAGATTTTCAGGGGTTGGGGGAGAGTTTAAAGCCCAAATAAAGTGTTAATTTCTCGTTGGCCGGGGGCACAAGCCGCCCACACAGTGTGGGCAGGTAGCTCCCTCAGCATCCAAACTCCCTCTGTGGGGAAATGAAACCCCCGGGGTCATTTGGAGGAAAGGTGCAGTTTCAATACACCCATACAAAGGGAGTAGAGTCATAAGATTTATTACTTTCAAAAATAGATAACTAATGAGAACCTACTGTATAGCACAGGGAACTCTACTCAATGCTCTGTGGTGACCTAAGTGAGAAAGAAATCTAAAAAGGAGGGGTATATGGATACGTGTAACTGATTCACTTTGCTGTACAGCAGAGACTAACACAACATTGTAAAGCAGCTATGCTCCAACAAAAATTAATTTAAAAAATAAAAAAAATGATTTATTACTTACAGATCCCAGAAGCAAGGGGACACAGTGAGCCGGGGGAAGGGCAGTCTTCCACCCCAGGTCACAAGCCAGCAGGCGCTAGAGCGGGGTAGCAAGCACCTAGTCCTTACAAGGTGATTGGGGCAGAGGCTACTAACTTTTCACAGGCTTAACTCTAAGTGGTTATTTTTTTTTAAACATCTTTATTGGAGTATAATTGCTTTACAATGGTGTGTTAGTTTCTGCTTAATAACAAAGTGAATCAGTTACACATATACATATGTTCCCATATCTCTTCTCTTTTGCGTCTCCCTCCCACCCTCCCTATCCCACCCCTCTAGATGGTCACAAAGCCCCGAGCTGATCTTCCTGTGCTATGCGGCTGCTTCCCACTAGCTATTTTACGTTTGGTAGTGTATATACGTCCATGCCACTCTCTCACTTTGTCACAGCTTACCCTTCCCCCTCCCCATATCCTCAAGTCCATTCTCTAGTAGGTTTGTGTCTTTATTCCTGTCTTACCCCTACGTTCTTCATGACCTTCTTTTTTTTCCCCTTAGATTCCATATATATGTGTTAGCATACGGTATTTGTTTTTCTCTTTCTGACTTACTTCACTCTGTATGACAGACTCTAGGTCCATCCACCTCACTACAAATAGCTCAACTTCGTTTCTTTTTATGGCTGAGTAATATTCCATTGTATATATGTGCCACATCTTCTTTATCCATTCGTCTGTTGATGGACACTTAGGTTGCTTCCATGTCTTGGCTATTGTAAATAGAGCTGCAATGAACATTTTGGTACATGACTCTTTTTGAATTATGGTTTTCTCAGGGTATATGCCCAGTAGTGGGATTGCTGGGTCGTATGGTAGTTCTATCTGTAGTTTTTTAAGGAACCTCCATACTGTTCTCCATAGTGGCTGTATCGATTTACATTAAAAAATTTTATTTAAAACCCGCTTAGCTCTAAATTTTTAAAAAATTTTATTTATTTATGTTTTTTGGCCACACAGTGTGGCATGCAGAACTTCCCTGACCAGGGGTCGAACCCATGCCCATTGCAGTGGAAGCTCAGAGTCTTAACCACTGGACCACCAGGGAAGCCCACTCAGTGGTTATATTAAAAGGTTCCACCGGGGAAGGCAAAGCAGGAACCTGTGGGGATACCCTAAACCTATCTAAAAGTCCAGACTCTGAACTTTTGGTGTTAGTAGGGTCACCATACTGTAAAATGCCTAGGCAGCCACTCAGAAAAACAAAATTTTTTCCTCAAAGTTGTTTTTCTCATCACACCTTTCTAGTTTTGACCCTCTTGCATTATTATCCTAGCTAGGACAGGAGGTGACATGATGCAGCTGCAGGAAGGGCTTGGGGGAAAAAAGCTCAGTGAGGGCAGCCTGGAGTGGAGTAAGATAGATCCTGGGTGAAATCCCAGCTTCACCACTAGCTGTGTGACCTTGGGCAAGTGACCTCACCTCTCTGAGCTTCCATTAAAAAAAAATTTCCATTATCAAAAATTTTAAACAGAAAAACAGAAAGAGAATACAATGAACACTTATACATCCGCCCAGATTCAACAAGTCTAAACTCTGCCATATTTGCTTCAACTAAGCCACTTTAAAGTAAATTACAAACGCTAAGAACCATCGTCCCTAAATACTTTAGCATTTGTGTCCAACAAAAGAGAACATTTTCCCCCATAACCACAAAACTATTACGCCTCAAAAAGACAGTTCCCTGGGACTTCCCTGGTGGTCCGGTGGTAAAGAATCCACCTTCCAATGCAGGGGACTCGGGTTCGATCCCTGGTCAGGGAACGAAGATCCCACATGCTGCAGGGCAACTAAGCCCACGTGCCACAACTACTGAGCTCCCACGCCTCAACTAGAGAGCCCGTGTGCCGCAAACTACAAAGCCCACACACCCTGGAACCCACGCGCCACAACTAGGGAGAGAAAACCCGCACGCCACAGCTAGAGAGAAGCCCGAGCCCGCACGCTGCAACAAAAGATCCCACATTGCCACAACTAAGACCTGACGCAGCCAAGAAAATAAATAAATAAAATAAATAAATATTAAAAAAACAATTCCCTTATATATATATATTATTTAATATTCTGGCCATATTGAAATTTCTCCAATTGTTCCCAAATTATATTTTACAGATGGTCCATTCACACCAAGATCCAATCAGAGACCTTGCATTGCATTTGGTCATTATGGATCTTAAATCACTGAGTTTCCATTCTGCTCATCTGTAAAATGGGAAAAGAATAGTACATACCTCACAGGGTACACAAATTAGACATAATACATGTTAAGGGGTTAGGCTAGTGCATCCTAAAAAGTACACTATTATTATTAGCTTCCTTACTGGACTTGCTCTGCTCAAGGCAGCAGTGCATTGGGATGGAGTGTCTTGAGATGTCAGTAGCATGGGCTAGAGATAATGAGGCAACAGGTCCCAGCATCCTCAGGGATGTAGACCCACAAGCTGCATTTTGCCCAGCCCTGGCCTGGGGATGGAGGGAACCAGTCTCACCTTGACCACCTTCAGCACCCCCGATTCCTGGTCCAGCCCTTGCTCCCCCTGGAAGCTCTGCTCCCTCAGGAACTGCTCCACGGTCTGCACAGTCTCCAGCACCTCTTTTTTCCACTTCTGGCTGGGATGCAGGCAGTGAGCCACGAAGGAGTTCAGCCTGGAAGCTGGGGTGACAAAGAGCTCCGGGGGCACTGCCATCTCTGTCTTGAGAGTACCACTGGTGGCTAGATCTATACCCACACACCTACCCAGCTCCTGGCACACACACTCTTCTTTAAGGGGACTCCTCCTCAGCTGACCTCCAGCACCCTGTGGAACAAAGGACCAGAGTGGAGAGGAAACAAGAGGTGTCTGGCTGACCAGGGGATCCTCTTCCTGGAGGCCATTCACTGCAGCTGGGGTACCGAGGAACACTGGGTGAAACCACCTTAACAGGCGGGGCTTTTAGTCACCCTTTCTGCTGTAGGTTTCATTTCTCACCTCTTAGTTTCCCTTTTACAACTTGGAAACTGAAACTGGCTTGAGGATGGCCCTGGGAAAAGCAACTCCCCCAGGAGATGGGAGTTGGATGGTATCCACCAATCCCATCCCCACAACCTTGTCACCCAAAACAGGCTCAGTAAGAGCAGGCACTCGCTGGAGGTTGGACTGAACAGTGGGAATTCTAGGGTTCCGCAGAACAAACTCTGGAATTCCAGTCTGCCCTTTGCCAGACTCTTAACCTCTCTGACTCTCACAGAAATAATCCTTAAAATGGGTTTAAGAATAATACCTACCCCATAGGTTGTGTGGATTAAGCAAGAGAACATTTAGCAGAGAAAACATTAAGTAAATGCAAGTATTGTTATTCGTTCACTGTACATCTATTGAGTGCTGGCTGGGTGCCAGACATTGTGCGAAGAAGACAATGTAAGACGTGGTTCCTGCCCCAGGGGCTCCCAGAGCAGTGGGGGAGACAGAGGAGACACAGAGAGTCCAGTGTCCTGTGTACTAGGAGAAAAGAGGGCACAGAAACTTGGTGGAAATTCAGGCAGAAGAGTTTCTTTGGGGTCACCTGTGGTGTCAGTGAACACCTGCTTGAGATGAGTCTTAAAAGACTGGGAATGCGGCCACGAGACAGAGGGCACAAGACAGGATAAGGCTGAGAAGTGTGAATCATCCTGCCATGTGCCAGGACTCGGCTGTCAGATCCACGTTGGCATGGAGGGCAGGGAGGGGAGAGGGGAGAGCTGTGCCTGGACAGGTGGGCAGGGATTGAAACTCGGAATGCCATTCATTCATTCATTCAACAAACATTTGTTGAGTGCCCGCTATGTGCCAGGCAGGTGTCCTGGGGATACAGCAGTGAATAGGCAAAATTCTCGGACTGCAGAGAGCTAACACTCTAATGGTGGAGACAGATAATAAACAGGATAAATAAGTAACATTATAATAATTAAGACGGTGATAAGCGCTAATCAGGAAAATAAAGCAGGGAAAGAGGTTAAAAGGTACTGACTACGTGTGTGTGGGTGGGGTGAGACTTGGTAATGTTCAGGGGTTCAGTCTCAAGAAAGGTGGCTAGGGAAGGTCTGAAAAGGAGACATTTGAGCAAAGACATGAAGGAGGCGAAGAGTGAGCGGTATGTATGTCAGAGGGAAGAATGAGAGAAAGTGGGACTTCCCTGGTGGTCCAGTGGGTAAGACTCCACTCTCCCAATGCAGGGGGCCCAGGTTCGATCCCCGATCGGGGAACTAAATTCCACATGCATGCCGCAGCTAAGAGTCTGTATGTGGCAACTAAGAAGTCCACACGCCCCAACGAAAGATCCCGTGTGCCGTGACTGAGACCCGGCTCAGCCAAAAATTTAAAAAAAATAAAATAAATAAAAACAATTAAAGAAGAATGGGAGAAGGAACAGCAAGTGCAAAGGCCCTGTGGCGGCAGTATGCCTGGTGGGATTGAGGAATAGCAGTGTGACTGGAATGGAATGATCAAAGGGGGAGAATGGGAGGGGATGAGGTTTGAGTACAAGGGTAGGGGGCAAATTGTGTAGGATCTTGAAGACTACTAAGACTTTGGCTTTTACTCTGATTGAAATGGGGAGCCACTGGGGAGTTCCAAGCAGAAGAGGGACATGGATGGACTTTCATTTTAACGGTATCACACTGGCTGTTCGTGGGAAGATTGGATTAAAAGCAGAGGGTGGGGAGTGGAGGTGAGAGCAGAAGCAGGAATTCAGTTAAGAAGCTACTACAACAGTCCAGGCAAGAGATATGGCGCCTTGGATCAGAATGGTAGCAGTGAAGGTAGGGAGAAGTGGTATGATTCAATTTTCTTATTATGGAAAATTTCAAACATGAACAAAAGTAGAATAATACAATGAACCTCCATGTACCATCCCCCATCTTCAACCATTATCAACCTGTAGACAGTTTTTAAAGTGTTTATTCAGGTCTTCTGCCCATTTTAATTTTTATTGGCCACCCGGCATGCGGGATCTTAGTTCCCCAACCAGGGATTGAACCCATGCCCCCTGCAGTAGAAGCACAGAGTCCTAACCACTGGACCACCAGGGAAGTCCCAACCTACAGACAATCTTGTTTCAATGATATCTCCATCCACATCTCCCCTCCTGTATTATTCGGAAGTGAATCCCAGACCTCATATCATTTCACTGGCTATATTTTGAGTATAAACAGGTCTTGCTAAAGGATAGAGTGTGATGTGAGAGAAAAATTAGAGTCAAGGACCACTCTAAGGCTTTTGGCCTTAGCACTGGAAGGATAGAATTGTGCTTAACTGAGAAGGGAAAGACTGGGCCAGGGCACAGTGTAGGCATGAAGGTCGGGAGCTCGGCTTTGGAAGCAAACTTGAGTGTCTAGTGAGATCCGAGTTGGCTAGGGAGTTGCATATTTGAGTCTGGATTTCAGGGACGAAGTCTGAGGTTGAGATACAAATGACCAGCATAGATATATTTAAAGCCATGAGGCTGGGTGGGTTCACCAAGGGAGTGAGTATAGAACAAGGCAAGAAAAGGACCAGTGACTGGGCCCTGAAACACTTAATAGTATTAAGTGATTGGGGAGAGGCAAGCATCCGGCAAACAAGAATGCGAAGGAGTAGCCAGGGAGGTGGAAGAAAAATCCGGAGTGTGCTTTGATAGCCAAGTGGAAACATTGTTCTAGGAAAGAGAAAGTGATCCACTGGGTCACATATCAGGTGAATCTGCGCTGACTTTGTCCTGAGGGCAGTGGCAAATCAGAGGAGCGACCAGAGGTGAAATGACCATTCTGGAAAGATTGGTCTGGCTGCTTCTGTGGGGAGGATGGATTGCAGGGGGCAGGGGTAGATATGTAGGGAGAGGTGTCAGGACACTGTACAGTGATCCAGATGAGAGGGAAGGTGACCCGGACTTGGCTGGAGAAGGGATGGGATTCTAGGTCTACCTTGGGGGAAGGGTGAACAGGACTTGGTGACTACAGGTAGGAGGTGAGGGAAAAGACAGGATGGCTATCAGCTCTCTGGCTTGGGTACCTGGGTAATGGATGGAGGGTACTATTAACAAAGGGAGGAAGATACAAGGAGGAGTGGGAAGTGGGGAGGTCTACAAGGGTAGCTGTTTAAGCCAGAGAGCTTAAAATAGTTGTCCACATTGCCTAATGCTTCCGATAAGTTCAGGAATATAGGTCTGAGAAGCACCCCAGAGGCTACTGGTGATCATTGTGGGTGAAATGTAAGGGAGAGCTGGGAGCAGAAGCCAGATCTTAGGTGCGGGGTTGAAGAGTAAGTTGGGTGAGGAGGATGGAGACCAGGAGTGTAGATAACACTTTTAAGAACTTTGTCGTGAAAAGGAGGAGAAAGACCAGGTGTTAGCTGGAGGAAGTGGTGGGGTGGAGGGTGTTTGTTGTCTTAAATACCATTTGGGGGGAAAAAAAAACCCCTCAATCATGACACGTTTCAATTTAAACTCTCCAACTGGCTAACCCCAAACGGAAAGAATCACATTTTTAATTACATAAATTCTAAAAGTCTCCATATTTTCAAAGTTTGGTAGTGCCTGGTCCTTAAACAGTCCTATATTATAACTGTTTAAAGAGCAGTGGCAATTTTGCAAACCAAAGTCAACAATAAAGTGAGATTCCAAACATTTGTCCTATGTTTATAATGACAGATAATGAGCTTCAAGGCAATATAAAAGTTATTCAAACAAAAGTTATTCAAACATTCAGACCTTACATCTTAGTTTAAAACATTTTTTTGAAGTATAATTGATTTACAACACTATATCAGTCAGGTGTACAACATTGTTATTCAATATTTTTACAGGTTATACTCCATTTAAAGTTATTATAGGCACTTCCCTGGTGATTCAGTGGTAAAGAATCTGCCTTCCAATTCAGGGGACACAGGTCTGATCCCTGGTCGGGGAACTAAGATCCTACAGGCGGCAGGGCAACTAAGCCCGCACGCCACAACTACTGAGCCCATGTGCCCTGGAGCATGCAGGCCACAACTAGAGAGAAACCTCCACACCACAACGAAGAGCCCATGTGCTGCAATGAAAGATCCCGCACGCCTCAATGAAGATCCTGCGTCTCGCAACTAAGACCCAATGCAGCCAAAAATAAATTAAATAAATAAATAAATAATAAACCTTTGAAAAACTAAAGTTATTATAATATATTGGCTCTATTCCCTGTGCTGTACCATATGTCCTTGTAGCTTATCTATTTTATACACAGTAGTTTGTACCTCTTAATCCCGTCCTCCTATTTTGCCTCTCCCCACTTCCTTCTCCCCACTGGTAGCCACCACTTTGCTCAATAGACCTTACATATTAGTTTTGATTCATTTCATTATTCATTTTCATGAGATATCTGGGAGTTCAGCAGCTTTCAAGATTTCAAAAGGGGGAATTCCCTGGCAGTCCAGCGGTTGGGACTCTGGGCTTTCACTGCCAGGGACCAGGGATCAACCCCTGGTCTGGTATTTAGGAACCTGCAGGCCTCGCAGTGTGGCCAAAAAAGAAAAAAAAAAAAAAAACGATTTGAAAAGGGAACATGGGGCTTCCCTGGTGGCGCAGTGGTTGGGAGTCCGCCTGCCGATGCAGGGGATATGAGTTCGTGCCCCAGTCCGGGAAGATCCCACACACCGCGGAGCGGCTAGGCCCATGAGCCATGGCTGCTGAGACTGCGCGTCCGGAGCCTGTGCTCTGCAACAGGAGAGGCCACAACAGTGAGAGGCCCGTGTACCACAAAAAAAAAAAAAAAAAAGGCGGGGGGGAACATGCAGTCGATTGTGTATTGGTTTTATGGTTTGTAGAAATGCCACGCAGTTGGGCACATTTCTATGGCGGTGGGGGAAGAGCTAGTGGTTAGGCAGGGTGTGGGCTGGGTTTTAGGAAGGAGGAAGATGCATAAAGGTGGGTTTTCTCTTAGCTTGTGTTCCTCCAAATGCAGAACCTGAGACAAGGATTTGCATGAGACTTGTTTTGGGAAATGATCCCAAGGGACAGGTGTGGGGGATTGAGAAGGAGGAAAAAACAGTCCAAGAAATATCATGAAATTGATCACTACTGTGGGCAGCTGAGCTTTGATCCCACTGGGGACCCTCTAAGGAGCAATGCAGAAGGTGCCTCAAAATTATCCACCTGAGAGGTGGAGGAGGGGAGTATGCACTCACTGCACTCGCTGGTTCCTGTCTTTCAATGGGCCAAGGCTTACCCCCTGGGGTGTTAACTCCCTGGAACTTCCATATTTGCTCAGAATTACTTGGAAGGCTTGTTAAGACACAGATTGCTGAGTCCTACTTCCAGAGAACTTAACTCAGGTAATTCTGGGCTAGCTGCTGAGAATTTTTATTTCAAAGAGGTTCCCAGATGATGTTGATTCTGCTGGTCTGGGGTCCGTACTTTTGAGAATCAATAACTTAGAGGTTTGAACTTTGAATGGTGACAACATGGGGGAGAAGGAAAGTTGACTCAACGTCATGGAGTTGTGAGCCAGCATTCAGTGTTCTGGAATTGCAAGTGTTTGGCCACGTCTGGTATGTTTTGAGAGTGACGAGGAGAGACTGAGAGGTCAGCAAGAGCTAAATGGTCAAGAACCCTGAATGCCAAGCAAAGGAACTTGAACTTGATTCTGTAGGTAATAGGAGCCATTGGAGAATTTTAAGCAGGGGAGGATTCTGTTTCTATTTATGCTTCAGAAAGAGCACAGTGGTCTGGGTAGAAAGGGGTGAGCTAGGGGGACATGACCATAGGAGTCTGCAAAATGAACAGCCTGATCTTGGCACTCGTGGGGATGTGGGGCCTCTCTTAACGAGCATGATGGTGTCACAATCCTTGATGTGCAATCTGAGAAGCTATTGATTCCACAGTTTCTGGCCCCGGGACCCTCCATGTAAGGTCCTCCAGCCTCTTCAACCTTCTCTTTCAAGTCGTGGATGGAGTCATCAGGGTCAATGGCATAAGGCTTGCCCTGGCCACTGGAGTCCTTCATGAAGACCTGGATCTCAGGAGGGAAGGTCTCCAGCACCTGGAGGCTCCTGAAAGGAGAGACAGTGGTGTCCACTGGGGCCACATTTCCTCTTGTTTTCATAGTTTTGCCTTTCCCAGAATGTCATATGGTTGGAATCATCCAGTGTGTAGTCATTTCAGACCGGTTTCTTTCAACTAGCAATATGCATTTAAGCTTCTTCCATGGCTTTTCATACATCACCACTCACAGTAACAAATTATTTTTTTCTTGTGATGAGAGCTTTTAAGATCTACTCTCTTAGCAACTTTCAAATACACAACAATATTGTTAGCTATAGTCACTACACTATACATGACATCCCCAGGACTTATTTATCTTATAACTTGAAGTTTGTACCTTTGGACCACTTTCAGCTATTTCACCCACCTCCCACCTCTGGCAACCAGTCTATTCTATGTATCTGTGAGTTGTTTCTTCTTTGTTTTTAAAGATTCCACATATAAGTGATCTCATACAGTATTTATGTTTCGCCCTCTGACTTAATGCACTTAGCATAATGCCCTCAAGGTCTATCTGTGTTGTCACAAATGGCAGATTTCCTTCTTTTCATGTGGTTGAATAAAATTCCATTATCTATCTATCTATCTATCTATCTATCTATCTATATCTATCTATCTATCTATCTATATCTATCTATCTATATCTATCTATCTATCTATCTATCTATCTATATCTATCTATCTATCTATCTATCTATATCTATATGTCACATTTTCTTTATCCATTCACCTGTTGGACACTTAGTTGTTTCCTAGTCTTGCTTTGCCTTATTTATTTTATTTTTTTACACACACTGCATGACATGCAGGCCTTAATTCCCTGACCAGGGATCAAACCCATGCCCCCTGCAGTGGAAGTGTGGAGTCTTAACCACTGAACCACCAGGGAAGTCCCCTGCTTTGCCTATTTTAGAATCAGATTATTTGTTTTTGTTTGTTTGTTTTTTGCTATGGAGTTGTTTGAATTCCTTATAGATTTTGGATATTAACCTCTTATCATACATGTGGTTTGCAAATATTTTTTCCCATTCCTAGGTTGCCTTTTCATTTTGTTGATTGTTTCTTTTGCTCTCCAGGAGCTTTTTAGTTTGATGTAGTCCCATTGGTTGCTTTTTGTTTTTGTTGCTTGTGGTTTTGTTATCATACCCAAAAAATCATCACCAAGACCAATGTTAAGGAGCTTTCTCTTTATGTTCTCTTCTAGGAGTTTTACAGTTTCAGGTCTTACATTTAAGTCTTTAATCCATTTCAAGTTAATTTTTACAAATGGTGTAAGATAGGGGTCCACTTTCTTTGTTTTGCATGTGGGTATCCAGTTTTGCCAACACCATTTACTGAAGAGACTATCTTTTCCCTGTTGAGTATTCTTGGATCCCTGTCAATTAGTTGCCTGTATGTGTGTGGATTTATTTCTCGGCTCTTGATTCTGTTGCATTGGTGTATGTGTCTGTTTTCATGCCAGTACCATACTATTTTGATTACTCTAGCTTTGTAGTATAATTTGAAATCAGGAAAAGTGTTGCCTCCAGCTTTGTTCTTCTTTCTCAGGATTGCTGTGGCTTTTGAAGTCTATTGCAGTTCCATACGAATTTTAGGATTGTTTTTCCTATTTATGTAAAAAATGTCATGGGAATTTTGATAGGGATTGCACTGGATGGATAGATTGCTTTAGGTTGTATGGACATATACTCTCCGAGTGAGATGTGCATGTAAATGATTTGCCTAAGACTTATTAAAGCAAAACAAAAAAAGTCAAAGAAACTGCTACATTAGAAAATACTAAACATGTTGAATATGGGTGGCTGGTGTGTGCTCGGGATGACCCAGCCCCCTCCAGGCCAGAGAGGTGGGTGGGAAGTAGCAATTACAACAGACAAGGATGACCCTCCCTGTTTACCCCTCCCTCTGGGCCCATTTTATTCCAGGCTGCATCGTTTAAACTCAAAACACACTTTTAATATAGGGCCCTTGTAGCCATCTTGTTGTGCTACTCTTCACAACCCATGAGCAGGGTCACAGGAAACTGTAAACAGGTCTGGCTTTCCATGTTACCACTCATACAAGCCAGTGCTTTTCCACACTTGATCTACAGATCACAGACACGTGAGGATTATGCAAAAGAACAAGAACAAAGCTTTATTATAAGTTTCACATCGAAACAGGGTCCACACGAGGCCCAGCCTGGGAGGAGGTGGACACTGATGGCCTCGCCCCAAAGTTATTGGCTCAGGCCAACTTCCTCCTCTTAAACCCCAAGGTAATGAATCGAGACCTGGAGGAGAATGACTTGGTCGATGGCCCAGTGGTTTTTTGTCCAGCCAAGCCCTGGGCAGGTGATGAGGGGGCCCTAAGAGCAAGGCTGCACCTTGCGCTGCCCACTGCGGAGCTGAGGCTGATAGGAGTAGAGGTCGGAACCGACACACCCCTAAAGTCAGCCTTGGCTGGGCATGGGCTGCGCCCTCCGCTGGAAGTAGGGGGGCCCTGCCTGGGTGCACCCCCAGGGATGTGATGTAAGATGGGGACAGTAGTGCCTCCAAACCTAGGCTTCTTCTTAGGGCTGGGTCCCATGGTCACCATGGGGTGGCTCTGGTGAGGCGGGCCCCAGGAGTTCAGGCCCACGCTGCCCCCATTGCTGTGTGTGGTGCTCGGGGGCCCCCTCTTTCTTGATGTCACTCTGAGAGCTGCAAACATGCAGCTCAGATCATCTAGGGCAGCCGCTCTGCTCCCAAAACCCAGCTGTGTGCTGGCATGGGTGCCCACGGTGGAATTTCTGGATGATGAACACCCAGAAGATGCTTGTGCGGGGCCGCCCGAAGCTGGGGGGCCTGGAGCAGAGGCAAATGCTGGGGCTTTCTGTTTCCTCTGCTGGGGAGAGCTGCCACAGGCGGTGGTTCCTCGCTGCTGCCAATCAGGGCCCCCAGGGATGTGCATTAAGATGGGGGCAGTAGTGCCTCCAAACCCAGGCTTCTTCTTAGGTCTGGGTCCCGTGGTCACCATGGGGTGGTTCTGGTGAGGAGAGTCCCAGGAGTTCAGGCCCACGCTGCCCCCATTGCTGTGTGTGGTGCTCGGGGGCCCCCTCTTTCTTGATGTCACGCTGAGAGCTGCAAACATGCAGCTCAGATCTAGGGCAGCCGCTCTGCTCCCAAAACCCAGCTGTGTGCTGGCATGGGTGCCCACGGTGGAATTTCTGGATGAACCACCCCCAGAAGATGCTTGTGCGGGGCCGCCCGAAGCTGGAGGGCCTGGAGCAGAGGCAAAGGCTGGGGCTTTCCGTTGCCTATGCTGGGGAGAGCTGCCGAGGTCCCCGATGGCATAGGTCTCACCCCGCAGCGCTCTGTTGATGCGCCGGAACACTGCTTCCTTCTCTGAGTCTAAGTCTTCGGCGGTGACCGGGAAACCCGGCTCAGGGGCTGGAGGCAGCCTCAGAGGCTCCCCTCGCCTGTGCGGCAGCAGAGGAATCCTGCGTTTTCGGGGCCTGGGACTGTCAGATGTGCAGGAGCCCTTCCTCCAGGGCCCTTTCTGCCCTCTTGCTGCCTCTGCATTTTTGTCAGGCTGGCTTTTCCTCTGGTAAACCACCAGAGCTGCAGAGGGCGATGGAGGGCCCTCCTCGCCCCCTGTCTTTGCAGACTTCTGGGGCAGCCCTTGCGGTATGGCGGGACCCCTCCTTCTTTCCACTGGCAGGAAACCTCGGGTGGAGCTATATGAGCTCGTGATGGCGTTTCTTTGGGGGCAGGAGCTCATACAAGAGGTCTGTTGTTTCCTGGCAGATCTGTCCTCTGCCCACTTGGCGTGGAGGTCTCTCTGTAGAGGTCCAGGCCTGGGCACGAAGAAAGAGCCCCCCATGGGCCTAAATGCAGATCGTGCGCCCCCGGTGTCATTGGGGCTTCTCTGGTCATCGTTCTTCCCTGTGACTGTGGGGACTTCCTCCTGCTTGGCCATCCCATGCCCGCTCTCTCCCAGGGCCCTCAACACCGTCTTCTCTGTGCTGTAGTTCGGGACACAGCTGGGTGTCGTGGCCGGCACTGGCTGCCCCCGTGCCACACTGACAGTGACTGTGTCCACTGCGGACACTGAGCTGCGGGACGTCGTGGAGGTGCGAGCACCCATCTCTGCCTTCTTCCGATGGCCTCGCCTGAAGATGGAGATAAGGATCCCCATAAAGAGTGCAGCGTCTGCGGGATGGTAGAATGGGGTCTCAGAGACTCTGTGGCAAAGCGCAGATGCAGAGTCACTGGACACTTGTGGGCCGGCCTGCGAGTGGATAGCCGGCCATAGACAGCTGGGTGACCCGGGCCGGCCACGGGAAGTCGGTGGGCGCGGGGAGCGGGCTGGGGGCAGCCGAGCCCTCCTGGCAGGTGCTGGTCCCCCAGTGCCCGGGACGAGGGTGAGGGGCAGGGCCTACCTAAGTAACTGCTCCTAGAGAACTTGGGTGAGGTCGGTCCGTGAATACAGAGCTGGGCTCCGAGCACTCTCCTTCAGCTGCCAACTCGGCCAAAAGCGGAGTGCGCTCTCTTTGGCCTGTTGCCTTTTTATACTCTGAAACCTGTGAGCGAACAATGGGCGTGCGTTGGCGGGGCGCAAAAGTTTAGGGAGGGGTGGCGCATGCGCAGAGTACACGTCAGGCCCTGGGGCGCACAGGTGAGGATGCGCGCCCCTGGACCGTCTAGCGCTTCTGAATCTCCCGGGGGTCTGAGGGCTGGAGGTGTTTGCCTTGAGGGTGATGAGCTTCTTGGCAGGACAGCTGGCCCTTCTCCCCTGGCCGCGCCCCTGTGCTGTCGGGGTAACTAACTGTACTGGACGGGATCCCCGCCCAGCAAAGCGGAGCTGGCTGTGCAGCTCCCACAAGAGGCGGCAGCTTTGGCAGCAGCGCCTCTGCGTCCTCCTGCCCTTTCCCCTGGCGGCACTGGAGGGGAGTCGCTAAGAACGGAACTGCCCACACCATCCAGATCCTGCTGGGGTGACACCTGAAGTGGTGGCCAGGGCTGGCTGAGAGGGCCATACTTACCATATGACCCAAAAACCCACTCCTAGGCAATTAACCAAGAGAAAAACTTTTCACAAAACACATATGTGAATGTTTTAGCTATCTTGTGCACAATTCCTAAATATAGGACTATTGAGGTTATCCAATTTTCTTGAGTTTGTCATTTTTTAATTGTTCTTGGAATAACACTATGTATACGTATTGTTTCACAGTCTAGAGTTAATATTTTACCAATTAAATAAAATTCAGAAGGCTTACATCCATATAGATTCTTTTACCTTCCACTCTTTGTTATAGCTGTCATATGTGTCACATTTATATGACGTCAACGCCACCCTCTGAGACTGTGGTATCCTTTTTTCATACATATACAGGGAATTCCCTGGCGGTCCAGTGGTTAGGACTCAGCACTTTCACTGCTGGGGCCCCGGGTTCAGTCCCTGGTAGGGGAACTAAGACTCCTTAAACTTAACCCCACTCTGGGGCAATGTCCCAGCCAGGCAGAAACTGCAGGTGGAGCTGGAGACCTTGAAGAGTTTGGCTATACTTCCAGCTCAGCCCAAAGCCCAAGGATGATTCTGGACTTTCATTCTGACTCGTGCATTTCAGATCTTTCTGGGTTTGGACCTGGTATATATGTCCCTCCCAGCCCGCCCTGCCTGCCCCTTCAGTTGTCACCCCAGCAGGATCTGGTTGGCTTGGGCACTTCTGGGGTTTTATGTTTGTTTGGTTTTGGTTTTTTTTTTTTTTTTTTGCACTTCTGTTCTTAGCGGCTCTCTCCTCCAATGTTACCAGGTGGGAGGGCAGGCGGACGCACAGGCGCTGATGCCAAATCTGCCACCTCGGGCGGCGGCTGCTGAGCCAGGTACCCTGCTCTCCAGCTTTCCTGCTCTGGTGGCCGGGGACCCATCCTGCACAGTTAGAGCCGGCCGGGGGAGAAGGGGCAGCTGCCCTGCCAAGAAGCTCATCACCCTCAAGGCAAACACCTCCAGCCCTCAGACCCCCGGGGAGATTCAGAAGCGCTAGACGGTCCAGGGGCGCGCATCCTCACCTGTGCGCCCCAGGGCCTGACGTGTACTCTGCGCATGCGCCACCCCTCCCTAAACTTTTGCGCCCCGCCAACGCACGCCCATTGTTCGCTCACAGGTTCCAGAGCTGCATCCCAGCAACAGGCCAAAGAGAGCGCACTCCGCTTTTGGCCGAGTTGGCATCTAAAGGAGCGTGCTCGGAGCCCAGCTCTCTATCCAAGGACCGACCTCACCCAAGTTCTCTAGGGTCAGTTACTTAGGTAGGCCCTGCCCCTCACCCCCGCCCCGGGCTTCGGGGGACCAGCACCTGCCAGGAGGTTTCGGCTGCCCCCAGCCCGCTCCCCGCACCCACCGACTTCCCATGGCTGGCCCGGGTAACCCAGCTGTCTATGGCCGGCTATCCACTCGCAGGCCAGCCCACAAGTGTCCAGTGACTCTGCATCTGCGCTTTGCCATAGAGTCTCTGAGACCCCATTCTACCGTTCCGCAGACCCTGCGCTCCTTTCTGGGGGTCCTTATCTCCATCTGCAGGCGAGGCCATCGGAAGAAGGCAGAGATGGGTGCTCGCACCTCCACGACGTCCCGCAGCTCAGTGTCCGCAGTGGACACAGTCACTCTCAGTGTGGCACGGGGGCAGCCAGTGCCGGCCACGACACCTAGCTGTGTCCTGAACTACAGCACAGAGAAGACGGTGTTGAGGGCCCTGGGAGAGAGCGGGCAAGGGATGGCCAAGCAGGAGGAAGTCCCCACAGTCACAGGGAGGAACGAAGACCAGAGAAGCGGCCCCGATGACACCGGGGGCGCACGATCTGCATTTAGGCCCCTGGGGGGCTCTTTCTTCGTGCCCAGGCCTGGACCTCTGCAGAGAGACCTCCACGCCAAGAGGGCAGAAGACAGATCCACCAGGAGACCGCAGACCACTTGTATGAGCTCCTGCTCCCAAAGAAACGCCATCACGAGCTCATATAGCTCCACCCGAGGTTTCCTGCCAGTGAAGAGAAGGAGGAGTCCCGCCATACCGGAAGGGCTGCTCGAAAAGTCTGCAAAGAAAGGGAGCAAGGAGGGCCCTCCGTCGCCCTCTGCAGCTCTGGTGGTTTCCCAGAGGAAAAGCCAGCCTGACAAAGATGTAGAGGCAACAAGAGGGCAGAAAGGGCCCTGAAGGAACGGCTCCCGCACATCTGACAGTCCCAGGCCCCGCAAACGCAGGATTCCTCTGCTGCCGCACCGGCAAGGGGAGCCTCTGAGGCTGCCCCCAGGCCCTGAGCTGGGTTTCCCTGTCGCCACTGAAGACCTAGACTCCGAGAAGGAAGCAGCGTTCCGGCGCATCAGCAGTGAGCTGCAGGGTGAGACCTAGGCCATTGGGGGCCTGGGCGCCATGCAGCCTTCCTGTCCCTTCCTGCTGCCTGCCACAGGGGTTGCTTCTCCGCAGAAAATGTTTCATAGTTATTTCTATTTTAATATGATCATGGTACATTAAAATGTATTAGTGCTTGCCTGTGAACACTAAGGTCACTTGTAATTTTCTATATTGTTCTATATTTTTGTGACTAAAGGCATTACTTGGGGGAATTAAAAGAATATCTTGAAGCGATTTTGGCTTTTGATCTGCCACTAATTGCTATTTAACCTTAATTCAGGGGTCGGATTCTTTGACCCAAGGAAACAGAATAGTATAAAAAGAAAGAATGTGAGTGTCAGATGGTGGCAGTGATTAAGTATAGCAAGAGACGCCTTTGCAAAAGTTACTGTTGGTCCCAGAAGACTCTCACTTAGCTGTGTGACCCTGGGCAAGTCACTTCACCTAAATCTCTGAATTATAGGGCTGTGCTGATGATTTAAAAGTGACTGAGCACGGTGGACACTCGGAAATCCTGGGTTCTCAATAAAGCCACTGCCCTGCTCTTTGGTCCTTTGGAATTACTAGATTAGTAAAATTTATACTTGACAGTAATTTTAGCTTAAAGTTTATTTTGTCTATTTCATCTCAGCCTTTCAGCTAAGATCAAGTGTAGTACCTGTTCTTGTCAATTTAAATAGCAAGAGAAAAGAAAGGAAAATAACGGGCATGCCCCCACACTCTTCAGACAATAGGAGCCTCTTAACCTGTTCCTTTGTCCAGAGACACAGGCCAGTTCTCAGTGAAGGCCTCTGCCATCACTGAGGTTGCAGGGGAGATGTGGTAACTGGGGAGAAAAAGACCAATGGGGATGACCCCCTCACTCCTCAACATCCAAGCCCCCCACTTTCTCACTTGTCTGGCTAGAAATAAAAGGTTGATCCCATGGTTTTAACTTTCAGCTGTTGCTGGACTTTGCGTGCCTTGCCTAAGTTGGGAGACAGAGGCAGGAAAAAAAACCCACCATAATCACCCTGTTATGGGCTGTTATTCAACTTTGGACTTCCAGGCCCCATCTGCCTGTTAGCGTTCACTTCTTAGAGTTTCAAGTGCATGCTGTTTGTCCTCTATCTTGCCCCACGCGGCTCTCAAGCCTTCGTAATATGACCACATTTCTCGTGCCACATGTAAACATTCTAACACTTTGCAGATACTGAATTAAAAGTCTATTATTTACATTGACTTCACCATTTTCATTTTCCTGGTGTGTTCAGTAGAAAATTCAAAATTACATATGTGCCTGGCATTATGTATTTTTTGGTGAGCAGTGATCCAGAGGATGGAAATGTATGCCTCCTTCGACTCCTTAAACTTAACCTCACTCTGGGGCAATGTCCCAGCCAGGCAGAAACTGCAGTGTGTCTTGGAGAAGGTCTTTTGCATTGAGATAGTAGGATGCTCTTTTAGCTTCAAGAACTTGGATGTTGTTGAGTTTAACCTGGTATAAGTTCAAATTAGAGTGTTTTAAGTTTAGGATGTTAAAGGTAATCCCCATGGTAAACACAAAGAAAATAGCTATAGAATAGTCCCAAAAGGAAGTGAGAAAGTAATTTAAATATTTTATTGTAAGAAATCAGCTAAACACACACAACGAAAGATAGGAATGCAGGAAATGAGGGGCAAAAAAGCTTTGGGCAGATGGAAAAGAAACAGCACAATAGCAGAAATAAGTCTTTTTTTTGTCAGCAATTACTTTAAATGTAAATGCATTAAACTCTCCAATCAAAATACAGAGATTGGCAGAATAGGTAAAAACATATGACCCAACTATATGCTGTCTACAAGAGACTTACTTGAAATCAAAAGAATCAAGCAGGTTGAAAGTTAAAGGATAGAAAAGGGAATTCCAAACTCAGTGAGAAAACTCAAATAGTAACCAAGAGAGCAGGAGTGTCTATACCAATATCAGACAAAATAGACTTTGAATTTTAAATGGATCAAAGAGTTAAATATAAGAGCTAAACTATATAAATTTCTGAAGAAAAAAAGGGATAAATCTTCATAGTCTTGGATTTGGCAATGAACTCTTAAATATGATAGCAAAAGCACAGGCAACAAAAGGAAAAAGAAATTGGACTTTATCAAAATTAAAATCCTTTGTGTTTCAAAGAACACCATCAAGAAAGACATAATACAACCTTCAGAATGAAGGAAAATGTTTGCAAGTCATATATCTGATAAAGCCTAGTATTCAGAATATGTAAAGAACACTGGCAACTCAACAATAAAATGTCAAATAACCAAATTTTAAAAATGAGACACAGAATCTGCATAGATACTGCTCCAAAGAAGACACAAATTGCCAATAAGTACATGAAAACATGTCCAAAATTATTAGTCAAAATTATGCAAACTGAAACCACAAGTGAGATACCACTTCATACCCACTATTGTGCCATATAATTTTTTTAAAAACAAGGGTTGGCAATGATGTGGGGAAATTGGCACTTTCAAGCATCGCTGGTGCAAATATGAAAAAGAAAATAGTTTGGCCGTTCCTCAAAAAGTTCAACACAGAGATACAGTATGGCCCAGGAACTCCACTCCCAGGTGTATGTCCAGGAGAAATAAAAAACATATGTTCACACAAAAACTTGTACATGAGTGTTATATTGTCATATCATTATTCATAATAGCCAAAAAGTGGAAACAACCCAACTATTCGCCAACTGAGGAATGGAAAAATAAAATGTGTTATATCCATACAATGAATATTATTCAGCCATTAAAAGGGTGAAGGACAGATACATGCTACAACCTGGATGCACCTTGAATACATTTTGCTTACTGCAAAAGTCAGACACAGAAGTCCGCACATTGTGTGGTTCTATTCATATGAAAGGTCCAGCATAGGAAAAATCAATAGAGACAGAAAGACCCAGGGCTGGGGTGAAAGGGGAGGACAGAATGAGAATGACTGATACTAGGTATGAGGTTTCTCTTGGGGATGATGAAAATGTACTGGAATTAGAGATGTTGATTGCAAAACCTGAGTACACTAAAAGCAGCTGAATCACACAGTTAAAAAAAATGTGCATTGATGGAATGTGAATTATATCTCAATCAAAGGATAATATGACAACATTTTTATAGTCATTACTCTTGATCAGTTTCAGGATGGAATTCCCACAGTGACTTCAATGGAGTGGCTTGTATGGGATGATAGTTGAGGCTCAACCCTTTGGGACTAGATGTTCATTTTGAGCTGTTGAATGACGGTGAGGGCCAGCCAGTATATTTTCTTCACGGAGGATCAATCCCCATATGTATCCTTGGTTTGAATCCTTGTCTTTTTCTTTTCATATTCCTGAAACAAGTTCCTAGGAAATACATTCACAATAGTGAGAGGTGTTGACATCTTCCTGGCAAAAGTCTTAACTTATTCACAGGTCAAACTTCAGAGCTCCTTATTACTAGCTGCCCGGGGAGTCCCCTGAATCAAAGTAGGGCTTATGAAGATGGATCTTGCATTTTAGCGTGCACTTAAAATACCCAACAGGCTGATCACATGGGGAAAATAACTTTATTTACATGAGACAAGTACAAAGTCAGCACAACACAATGAGGGAGAGTATGGGTGCTGGTGCCTGATGGCCTGAAATCAAATCCTATTTGAACGCCACGTGTACCTGGGAAGGTTAGTTACTTAGCCCTTCTGTTTCTCAGTTCCCTGGCCAGGGATATGGAAATATTAGTAGGACCTGCTTATTCATATTATGTTCTGAGGCTAAAAATTAGTAAATACAAAGCCTGAAGAAAAATGATGGGTACTTCATAAGTGTTACCTACATAAATGTTCAAGTATTAAATGCCTGGAAGAATAAGTAGGTCGTCTCCAGAAAGGGCACCTAGGAGGCTACAAACAGGAGGATAGAGCCTACTTTTTCACATTGATGACATGAGCAAGAAGTTTTAGAGCTCATGGAAAGAATATTATTTCTTGTGATGCACTGTGGGGTGGGCAGAGTAGGGGCTGTGACCCATATTTTATGGTTCAGGGCACTGAAATTGAGACAGATTGAGTAACTTGCCCAGAGTCACAACACTGATGAGTGATGGGTCTGAGGCAGGGGAGGGATAGAGATTCCTGAACACATGGACATGAGATCATGCCCTGGATACACAAACCAAGAGCTCTCCTCACTCCCTTTCCCACATCCTCCTGCCCCAACGATGCTGCTGGGAGACAGCTGGTACTCGGAGGAGGTGCCCGGCCCAAGAGAATGGCTCAAATCTGGACCCACCTCCTGGCTCTACGTTTCAATCCCTGACCCCAAATACAATGTCTTTCCCCCAAATGCAGATCCCCTGATGGACCGGGGTATCCAAATATGTGTGCATCTTCCCTCCCTTCCCCCTCAGCACTTGATTCTAGCAGCTGATTTGCAGTGAGACTTCCTGGTGGTCAGGTGACCACCCTGAATGACCAGTAGTCTACTTGACTCCCTAACTGACTCAAAACCCAGGACATTCCAAACCAACTGCCCACATGACAGTTGCACAGAGAATTAGCATCATCTTCAACTGATCAAACCTGGATGATGAGCAGTTAATATTCATTAGCTGGGAACAGGGTCTACTGGGCTGTTGTTATGGTGGCTTAACAGATGAGGTTTACAGGCCCCCAGGGTCTCACTGACTAGAAACTGACCAATCATCTGAGCAGCTTGGACTAAGGCCTGCCTAAGAGCGGACAGTGGCTGCATGGGTTCTGAGTGGGCACCTTCCCTGCCCAATCCTCCCTCAGCCAGATCCAGGCTCTGCTGTACAAACTACAGCCATTGCTCCTGAATCTACTTGCTGGTATTATTTCCACAGTACCTTCAATGGAGTGGTTAGTGGGGGTACTATTTGTGTCCCTACCCTGTTGTTTGGCCAGATGCTGATTCTGATGTGCCTGAACCACCGCTGCGGATGGCCAGCAGATTATCTTGATCGCAGATGATATTCTTGTGCATCCTGTGTTTGACTCCTTTATAATCTTCCTTTTCTTCTTGGTACCCGAGTCATGATCCAGGAAAACACAACAAAAACTGAGAGAACTATTGATATGTTGCTGGGAGAAGACCATGCAGAGGTGTCAATTCATTCTCAGGTCACACGTCTGTTCTCTTTGTTCACCAGCCTCCTAGCGGAGTCTAGTGGAGTCAAGTGAATCGAAGCTGGGCTGAGAAGAGGGTGTTGCAATGTGGTGTGCCCTTAAAATAGCCAGCAGGCTGACTGCACGGAGACATGACTTTATTTAGTGAGGTAATACAGAAAGGGAGCACAGCACAGTGACCGACAGAGTGGGGGCTGGTGCCTGATGGTCTGGATTCAAATCATACCAGAAGCCACATGAACCTGGGAAAGTTATGCAGACCCTCTGTCCTCAGTTCCTTGTTCTGTGATAATGGAAATGTTAAGAGGGCCCACTTATTAGTATTACATGATGAAGCTTAATACAGCAAATCAGGTAGACCCTGATGAAAAATGATGGTTACTTCATAAGTGCTACCTAAGTGTTCAAATATTAAATGTCTGGAAGAATAAGCAAGAAATGTGGTAGTGCTGCCTCCAGAGAGGGGACCTGGATGCCACAGGGCAGGGGAGTGGGGAAGGTTATGGGTGTGATGCTTTAGAGCTTGTGAAGAATATCTGTCATCATCTCCTGTGATCCCCACATCAGCCCCGTGGGGAACTCATGGCAGGTGCTGTGAACCATATTTTATGGTACATGGCATGAAAATGTTGCGATTGTAAGTGACTTTCCCGGAGTCGCAAAGCTGATGACAGATGGATGTGGGACAGGAATGTAGTTGGTTCCCTGGGACAGAAATCCCTGAACCCCTGAATCTTCTAGATGGTGCTCTGGACCCCTGAGCCCAGGGCTCCCCTCCCTCCATGACCCCAATCCTCCTGCCTGCCCCATGGTTGCTCCAAGGACAGGAGGGGTCTGAGCCAACAGGAGGGCCCATGCCTGACCCGCTGCCTCCCTTACATGTTGATCCCTGACCCCACAGCTCTTAAATATCCCTGAAAGAAGGTCCCTTGAAGGATCAGGGGGTCCCATCTATGTCCCTCCTCCCTCAGCGTCTTCACACACTGGGTGAGCCTCCTGGTGGTCTGACCAGTGGTCGGCTTGTCTCCACGTGGCTCAGAGCCCTGGTCTCTCCAAGCCAGTTGCCCACATGGCACGTCTCTAACAAATTAGCTTGGTCTTCAACAACCAGCCCTGGATGCACAGGTAGTGCTGATTAATGAGGACAGTGGCCTGCTGGGCTGTGCTTGGTGGTTTCGTGGGTGAAGCTGGCGTGATCGCCTATTGATGTGAGCAACTGTCGGAGTAGCCTGGGCTACGGCCTGGCTGGGGAGGGGCCGTGGCTGCACTGGCTCTGAGGGCGCACCTTCCCTGCTCATCCTTCCTCATCAAAATCCAGCCCCTACAAACTCCTCATCCATCCCTAGACCCTGCAGTGGCACAGGAGAGAGGCCCATGCCCTTCTAGAGGGACCCCTCCATAGCCACAGCCTAGAGACCCCATCCCAGGACTGTCTCTGAGGATGACCCAGGCCCTCCTAATCTCTGTCACCAAATGTTCATTCCACTAACACGATGGCATTGTCCCTTCTCTCCACGTTCCCAGGCAGCACCCAAACACCCAGTGATCCTGTCCACATCAACCACTGGAAATACCGCCACGAAATCCCAGTTTCCTTCCTTTCTGAAAACCTCTAGATTTAGACTGCTAGTATTTGCTTTTGGATTTTGACATCGACATTCAGAAGTGTTTAGTCTGTAATTTCTCCTGTCCTGTAATATCTGCTGCGGGTACGACATCAGTATTCTCCTGGTCCGATGAAAGCAGTGTGGGTGTGTTCCCTCTGTATCTGTTCTCTGGAAGAGTGTGTAGGAGATGGGCATCGTTTCTGTCTTAAATGTTTGGTAGAAATCAGAGGAAGCCACCGGGCCCTGAAGGTTGTTTTGTGGGGAAATTTTTTTGGCATCTCTTTCTAATTGAAGTTTCCTTGGTGTATTGTACAGGGCACAGATCTTAAGCGTAGAGCTTTATGGTTTCTTGTAAATATAAACACATCTGCTACCAACACACAGTTCAATATACAGGACGTCCCCAGCACCCGGCCGCCCCCTGTAGAAGGGGAGAAGAATAATTGCTAACTTATTCAGTTATAAGAATGAAATCAGTTACTCCACGTATATTCCAAGTGCAGTGATTTACACACAAATAACTCAAAATGAGTGTGGCAGCACAATCAGAAAGTAGTGGAGGGTGCTGGAGGGCTGGGAGAATCCAGTCCCTTTGGGATTTCCGCTGTGGAGGTCGGGCCAGAGTAAGGAAGCTGAGAAGCTTCTCAGAAGCATCTGGGCTTTCACAGAGGGAAAAACTACTGCTCCCCAGAGTGGAGCGCCCACTGTAATTCACTGAGCCCTCCCTTTGCGGAGGGTGCTTTTCTATACTTGTGTGTTATCTTACATAGAAATACTTAAAAAAAAAAGATCAATTTTGCTTGATGTAACAGCCTTTCACTGTTAAAAGTAAGACCTATATCTAAAATTTATGCTAAATCTGTACAGCTCCGACAGGAAGTAACCGGCACTCACTAGCTGACTCAGGAGCGGAGGGGGAGCAGAGAGGCGGCCCTCCTTCCTTGGCTTCGTGTCTCATTTAAGCTGCCAGACGCTGCACAAGCTCCATCCCCTCTGAGTCTCAGGCTGAGGCCTCCAGGTCACAGTCGTCACAGGTGTCAGACCAGAACCTGCCACACAAAGGCAGGGACTGGAGTCAGTGGGGAGGTGGGCTTCCTGGGGTCGGTGTGTGGGACCCAGGGGGCTACTCAGACCCTGCAAGTGACTTTGGGCCCTGACATCCCCCAGGGCTCACATCCCCAGGGCACTGGGGCCTGTTTGCTGCTCTTTGCCAAGTGTGTTCTGGTAGCAGAGAGACCTGTCCTACAGGGGCGATTTAACCTGGGCATTTGGCCGGGCGGCGTTCAAGTGATTGGTCCCCTGAACAGTGAAAGTGATGCAGAGGAAAGGGGAGGCTCTGGGGCTCCAGGGTGAAAAGTGTGGGTCCCTCCCACCTGGGCGCTGTGAGTGGGAGGTCTGATGACACAGGTGGGAGTAGTGACCCTGTCCCTCCAGCCCACACGCAACACGGCCCATCATGAGACCAGCACAGTGGAAGTGGGCAGAGAACCGCAATGTTCCCTTTTCCCCTAATAATCATTTTTCTTTCTTTAACACCCCAGCCAAACTTGCCTGTGCTTTTTAATTTAAAAATATCCTGACGCTGTGGTCATAGAATCATAAATTCTATAGCTTTGCTGTATCCCAACATGAAAAGTTTGTAGAAGACACTGCTTTTCAGCGTGTAATAAAACCAGATGTATTTGTTATCTAATTTTAAGGTCATAATTAACTTGGAATCCTGGCCCTTTAACTCATCCTAAATTAGCATTGCTTTGAATTGCCTTCATTTTGTGTGTGTGTTGTATTCAATTTTCACACATCTATGAAAAATCTATAGAACCTCAGGTTGAGAAATGGTGCCATGAGGTGACCCAGGCCCTTCAGTGGGGCTCCACAGAGGCTGTGGTGTCCCCAGGGGGTGGGCAAATCCCAGCCAGGTGTGGATCCTGCAGTGTCCCCTACCGGATGCCAGGGCTACCGCGTGCCCACAGGGATGCAGCAGCGCTGGGCCAGGTGAGCTGTCTGCTTGCGTGAGAAGAAGCCCCGGTGCCTCTGTCCTCCTCACCCTTTCCCCAGGACGCCTGAACTGGGGGGTACCAGGGCCACTCCAGATATCTCACCACACCTGGTGATTAACTGGGGATGTTGCCTGCTGACCTCGGCGGGTTGGGAGGGCAAGCCTGGGTCCTGCAGAGGGAGATGTGGAACCTCACCAGGGACACTCTTTACAAAGAGTGAACAATACCTCCAGGAGTGATGTATGTGGTGACCCCACAGACGCCTTCGGCCCCCCATCTAAACATAAGAGCCTGGCATCTTCAGGGGTTCTATGGAACAGGGACTGTTCCCTGGCGAGATGCACTCAGGTCATCCTCCAGTTGCCTGCGCAGATTACCACCATTCTCTTCTCTCCACCTTTTTGTTCACATGCAGTGGTGACCACCTCCGTGCTCTTCTCTGGCTTTTGGGTTTTCCTGAAGCGCAAAAAAAAAAAAAAAAAAAAAAGTCAGGGATGGCAAGGGAAGCACATACACTTATTTGCCTTCTGCTCTTCCTCCTACCCTCTCCACGCTCACATTTCCTCTTCTTGTTCTTCCTCATCCTTTTACTTCATCCCTTCTCTTGAATCCAGGACAAGAGAATTTCGTTTTTTTTTTTTAATTGGATGAGTCAGTCTTCTTTTCCTTATTTATTTATTTTTAACGTCCTTATTGGAGTATAATTGCTTTACAATGGTGTGTTAGTTTCTGCTATATAACAAAGTGAATCAGCTATACATATACATACATCCCCATAACCCCTCCCTCTTTTGTCTCCCTCCCACCCTCCCTATCCCACCCATCCAGGTGGTCACAAAGCACCGAGCTGATCTCCCTGTGCTAAGCGGCTGCTTCCCACTAGCTATCTATTTCATGTTTGGTAGTGTATATATGTCCATGCCACTCTCTCACTTTGTCACAGCTTAACCTTCCCCCTCCCCATATCCTCAAACCCATACCGTTTTTATGCTAAGTTATAGTCTACATGTACCTGGAAAAATGTTAAAAAGATTTTTAAAGAACTGCGCATCTATTTTTGAAGCTGATTTGCCTGTTCAAGGCTTGCTAGCACTTTATCCAACTCAGTGCTATTTCACTTAGTAAACAAATGCAGTTGCCATAATTGCTGCATATGTGTCTGTGTTCCCTTCTAGGTTATATGTTTTTGAAGTTAGAAACTATATTTATATCACAGCCCCTATGTATAGCACAATATCCATTGCTAATTCAGATTGTGCTTTAAGATATGAGACAAAATTTAAGACTTTTATTATAGTCATAAACATCTAGCAAACCAACCAGAAAATAAAACCTAATTTTCAATTGGTTGGCCAAGAACAAAAAAGAGAGGAATACCTAGTGCAAAATCATATCTCTAATAACTACTGTTGGATTTAGAGCACACACATGCTAACCTTATTTTAAAATATCTTCTCATCAAAGATTTGAGGTTGGACCTGAAAAAATTATATCAGAAGTGAAAATAATTATGTGGTCTGACCAGCGTGGATCACACAAAGTAAGTGTATACTATGTATAAAGTAGATAAACTACGAGGTCCTGCTGTATAGCACAGGCAACTATATTCAATACCTTGTAATAACCTATAAAGGAAACGGATCTGAAAAAGAAATATATATATCCGAATCTCTTGGCTGTACACCTGAAACACAACATTGTCAATCAACTACACTTCAAGTAAAACAAAACAAAACAAAACAAAACAAAGTAAGTGTAAAGGGAAGTATAGTTTTATAAATTCACCTTTGATATCCAATGGACCAACTGAAAGACAACAGAAAGTACAACTTTCTAGGAGACAGGACATGGCCAGCAAACAAGGCCATTACCCTCGGTAACGGTCATACCTGCCAAAACATATACAGACTAGCCTGCATTCATGAATACATAAGAATTCTTCATTTATCTGGCATTGTTAGGCAATGAGGTATTGTATGTTAGGAGAAGTTCTTTTAAATGACAAATTGAAGAGGAGTTATTTTAACCTTCACTCGGTAATTTTTTTCTAAAATTAAGAAATGTATCAACTGGTGTATCTAATGTTTCCGTGATAACTCGGGGTCATCAGTTCAATCAAGGTTTGCATGAATAATGCAAATGGAAACAAGACAAGCATGCTTACTGAAACTGAAAATGACATGGCACTGGCTGGAATAACTGATGAGAGAGCAAGAAAAAAGCAAAAATGAAAACAAACAGTGATCAAGAAACAATCAGTCAAGTTCTGACTTTCTGTACTTAGTTTCAAAAAGAGATACCACAAATCCCAGCGAGAGACTCCAGCATCATTAGCTGTCTTTCTCCTTTGTTTCCACCTTCCTTTCCTTTTCCTTCTACCCTAGATTGTTCCAGGCAGTGCTTATAGCTGCTTGCAAGACAAATTCTAATACTTGCTTTCTCTCACACAAACTTCACAATATGTCCATGTGATAAATAGTGTGGAGGTAAAAGACAATTCATCACAGGCACATCTCCTATGAAAATAAAATTAGAAACTAGCTTCTAAACATGCAGAGAGAAGGGCGTGGTGTCAGGCACTAATTTCCTTGTGAATTCCTCTCCATTTCTAATAGACGTTCTTCTTTACCAAGATCCCTTTTTATTGGTGTCCCGTTCCAGACTGCTCCACTCCGCCCACCCTCATCCTGTAAAATACATTCACACTCTTTTGTGACCCTACTCATTTGCCCATTAAATAATCAATCATAGAACTGTCGGAATTAAATACAGAGTGAAATTAAAATACTGGAGTCACTTGGAGGGTTTAAGCAGCTCCACCAGAAAATACTGGGCATGGATTTAAAAGAGGCTGCGTGGGACTTGCTCTTGTGCAAGTTCTTTCTCAAGAAGTATCTGAAATAAGCCTAAATTCAGAGTTAATCAGACTGGCCTGCTTTCTCAGGTGGACTGGAACTCATTGCTCTTTCCCCTCAACTTCCTGATGTCAGTGGCACTTTCCGGAGGGGAGGTGGACTTCTCTGCCTACTGCAGAAGCTCAGTTCCCCCAGGAACCACTCCCCATCTGAATCCCACACTGGAGGCCAGATGCCAGCCTTCCCAGAACATTCGTGGCCTCCTTTCAGTTTTTGACCTGCTCAGATTGAGTCCCTCTAGACTCTTTCTGGAAACCTGATCTTCACCCCCTTTCCCTGACCTCGATGGTTACCTGCCTACTTTAGGCCTCAGGTGCTTTAGCTATAAAATGATATATTTGTCCTTAATTCTAAAGTCTTCTTTCTAAGGCTCTACAATGTGGTGGCTCCTTGAAAATGTTTCTCTTTGCTGGTTTAAATTTTGTAGAGAATTAAAACCCCAGTACTCTAAAAGACAGTAAGTTGCATTGGATAAGGAAAATGTGCTTTTGTAGTTAGATTAACAGGGATGGAAGACGACTTAGTATGTTTTAAGATACTCATGATCCGTTCTCGTGAGAGTCGTGGGAGAGAGTTAATAAAATACCAAACGATTGTGACAAATTAAGTTCACCAAGATGTAGCTGACTAGTTTCTACTTGAATAAGCCACACAAATCCAATTCAAGTTGTCCTTTATTTTACTAAGAAGGATCCCAGTGAACTGAGTCCCATGTTCAGTAACTCCACGTTCAATGGCTTAGTCTTTAAAAACTGTTATGTTGCTGGAAGCAGAAATATTGCCCATCAGTCCTAATTGATGTTTAGCTATCACGCACATTTGAAATAAATTTATTACTTTGCCTGATCTCAGTGTAATACATTCTAAAGGGGCAAAGAGCACAGGAAAAGTTATGGAGTCTCCATCTTCTACACTGAAGTGTGCAGTAAATTACATATTATTTGGCCGTGAAATTCACAAGCCATAGAAACAACACCATTAGCAATGTATACAGTGGTAAAGAGCAGGTAATGAGAATGATATAAAACAAAATAAGACTGTGTATGTTGGCACTGCTGCCAATAAAGCAATTATTAAATGCATTCATATGCATCTACGCTAGATAAGCTCTTTGAGGGCAATTGCTATGAATTCTACATACCTGACAGGATACTACATATAGCCCAGTTTCTATGGCCTTTATTCAAAGACGCTGAGAAAGGGTTACTCTGGGTAAATTTAGACCTTTTCTCAATATAGAATTTGGTCAACATGCATTCTGAACAGCAAAATTTCACAGTATTTTCCTACACTAATTGCCACCTCAGCAAATGCAGGATTAAGTATAATGGATTATAAGAAGTTAGAAAGGAAAGATGGAAGAAAAGAAGGAAGGTAGAAAAAAGGTGGTATGGAGTACTTCAACATTTACGTAAAGAGTGGACCTAAAACTAACCTGAGGTTTCCCTGAGCTATTAGCATACGCTATAGAAACTTAAATGAAAAAATAAAAAAAACCAGCAAGGGAAACTCAAAGATTCTGTTTTTTCACTTTACTGCATACACACGTCCACCTTAAACCATCTATATGCTTATATCCAATAAGAGAGCATTGTTTTGCAAGGCTATTTGGCTTCTATCAGCATGTAAAGGTCGGACAACTCAACTTTAGCAGAGTTAGCCTTCAGGCGAATAATTGCTTCTTTCAGGTTGCGAGCAGTTGAATTTTCCAGAAATGTTTCCCAAAATATGAAAACTAAAAGAAGGGTCCTAGGACAGCGTCCTTTAGAAGTTTTATAGTATCAAGGCTTTTGGAGGAAGAGAATCCTTGTCGATTATCAACACAGTGATTCCAAGCAGGTCAATTTTTGCTGAGAATATTATATAACAGAACCCACTTCACCTCCATTATACTGACAATGATCTTCCTTACTTCAACTTTGTGCTTCTTAGTAAAGTTGAAAATACTGAGCGAAGAACAGACAGTGACAATGCCAGAGACTCAGATGTACCTATAGGTGCCTTCAGACAACATCAGCCACCCAGGCCAAAGTCCTGGTTTAAAACATCCCAACATGAATGAATCTCAAAAACCATATGCTGAGCAAGTGAAGCCAGATCAGAAGGGCACCCACTGTATTATTCAACTTACATGAAATTGTAAACTGGGCAAAAGTCATCTCTAAAGATAAAAAGCAGATCCGTGGTGGTCTTGGGGTGGGAGATGGGGATACTTTTGCAAAAGCCTAGGAGGAAACTTTCTAGGGTTTTAGGATTGTTATCTATCTTTATGGGGGTGGTAGTTAAACAAATGTATACATTAATTAAAAGTCACTGAACCGTTGACTAAAAATGTCTGCATTTTATTGTATGTAAATGATACCTTAATAAGGTTGATTACAAAATGAACCAAAAATAAAACAAAGCAGAAGAGAAACCTCTCAAGACCTCAAAGGAAATACACTGTTTTCTTCCAGGGTACCAGATTGGAAATGAGGCATTGGTCTGTTCTACCCTCAGATTATCCCTAGGATTATCTAGTCTATTTTAAAGCACTAGAGTCCCCTATCAGGAAAACTCACCCCATGTTTAATTACTTTGATTTCTTCTGTGCCTGTTCTCCCAACACAGTGAAGCCATTCACAGAAGAAAAACCACCTTTTTCCAACTTTGCATCATCACATATTCTTTCCAAAGCTATTATGTATGGAATAAAATTTGGCTACACTTTGTAAAAATCTAGCTTTTTGAGCCTTACAAATCTTCACAGTTAACCTATTGTCTGCACTGGACTTTGCAAAAAAAATTATTTTGAAAAGGAATAGTTGAGACTTGACAATTTTGTTTTTTGTGATTTTCTCTTCCCCTAAGAGAGAAGTGAGTAGGAATGAGAAACACATACATAAAGGAAAAAAAATTATCTTGCTGCCTTTGCATGGTTATAATTTATAGGAGGCCCTTTTCAACAATAATCTATTATCAGAATCAATAAAATATAATCTCCATGAAGGCCAGGCCAGGATATTTGTCTCTTTTTCAGCAGATTGCAATACAAACCACATTCATGGATATGCTTCTTGATGATCTTTGTAATACTGTAACAGTTGACCATTTCCTCATGCCTCTTCACCTTAACTTCAACCTGGTTTTTCACTAATGACCTCACATTTCCTTCTCTAACACTTGGTTGTGGGCCTCTTTTCCAACTCCAACTCGCATTTCACTCTGGAACCAAAGGAAGACTCACACCTTCCTGCTTTTTAGTGATACCTCAAGGTCATTACCATATTGTGATCACCCTGAAGAATAGCCAGACAATTGTTATTTCAGAGCCATCTGACAGTTTGTAGCTCTAAAAATTAACTAAGGACCGCATTTGTCAAAAATATCCTAGTTTAAGATTTTGGTAATACAGCAACAGTAATTCCAAAGTCATTATGCTACAGTTGCAGATTAAATAGACTAGAAAAAGGAAGCTTGCCAGATGGTGGTTTACATTATCTACAGACTGTCTCGGCTCAAGGTTAACTTCCCTGGGAGAAAACCCATAAACCCAGAATCATCAAAAATAACCTGCACGTGCAGAGGGGAGACAGCTTTGCTTGTCAAATTTTACATTCTTTCTGATATCTGGGCCCTGGTGATTTATCTCCCATGGAATGGAATAAGGAGGGGAACAGTAGGGATAGTCCATTCGAGCAGCGGCCGCATGCCTGGCATGTCCTTACCTGCTTTCAAGGCTGACTGCTTCCCACACATATGTTGCCTTTTTTAAGCCTCAAGCCCTTGATCCTTTGCTGAAATACAATAATTTCATTCCTATGGTTTTCAATACCAAAAACACAACCTCCAGGAGGGCTAAAGTCTAATTTGTACTCCAAACCAAGTAGCAGTGCAGTTCGCTACTACCGAGGCTGAATCCATAAAGACTTCAAGACCACGTCCAGAAGACAAGTTATTATATATAATACCCTAGAAGATCTGAAACATAATTATCATATACATAGCTGGTCCTTCAGAGCATTTTACCTATAACATGTTTCTTTGATGAAAGTTATTTAATGTACTAGAGATAACTGTGACTTACTGATCAAATATTTGAATACTTATACTTATCTGGGATTTCATTTCTGCTGAAAGAAAAACGAAGAACAGGACTCACTAAAAAAAAAAAAACTTTAGAAATGAAAGTAAAAATCTTATCACACACTATGACTTTTGGAAGCAGCATAGAGGGGCAGTCAACGGTAAAACACTGGTGAAATAGGTCAACACTCTAGGCCAAAAATCCATTATTATTATCATCAGTGACAGTACCACAACTGTGCCCTTCAGAATTAATAATCACTCCTAAGGATCTTCATTTGGCACCAGATGATGCGTTTAAGAGAAACGCTCTGGGAGGTTTTGAATCAGACTTGGTTTTTTGTTAGCCAAGTTACAGGAGAATTTTTAAGGTGGGGGGACGGGAAGAAGGAAACGGACCAGGAAAAGAATTGAAGCCATCATCTATAAACCAACAAAGCACTGATAGTTCCAAACATTATGTCAGACACTAAAATGACTGATATAGGCTCAAGTGGTTTATAAAACCTATAAAAAGACTACACCAGCAAAATCCCCATTTATCTGTAGAGTTCAGAAACTAAAACAAGGAATATTTTAGCTTAAAACCTTATCTCAAGAGAATCATATACACTTCACATGAATAAAAATACCTGAAACCAAACATTTTTAAAAGCTCCAATACCCAAAATATAAAGAAAAATATTAATTCAGAAGACTCAATCAATCCATGATAATCACAAAACGGCTGGGCAATCTCTATCTCCCTTCCACACTAACCATCCATCCTATGGAAGACCAAGGGAGATCAGACCTTCCAGACTTACCTTCCAGACCTTCCAGACACCTGGCTGCTACAAAATTCTATGGAGACTCCTTGTGGAACAGCAGTTTCCCATCTCTTGTGTCTCTCCCTATCGTGATCATGATCATGCAGGAAGCAAGTCTGGCTGTGCTATTTCTTATCATTGTCTGTCACCCATCTGCAACATGGTATTGTACAGATAAGGAAAAAGTAGTTCCCTTTCCCCCAGAAGGTTGAGGCTCAGGTACAGGGGTAATTCTCCTGTGCACACAGTCCTTATTTAGGCCGACTCAGTGACTTCAACAGGCTTAATCATGTGGTCAGGTTTGTTGCCAGCTGCGTAATGCTCCCACATCTGTAGATAGAGCCGCTCTAGGTCCATTGTGTATTGTTTGGTGTTGAACAGAGGGCTAGATGTTCTCTGCTTCCAGACTTTGCCACGAAGTTTCTTGAGGTATTCTAGATCAGTTCCCAGTTTCACAGCTATGTCTTCATATTCTTGTCTATTTTTAGCAATAAGCTCAAGACAGCCTAAACAAGTGAGCTGGGAAGCTGCAACTCGGGAAGCAAGAGTCTCTCCTGGCATAGTCACCATGGGTGTCCCTGACCAAAGGACATCCATCCCTGTGGTGTGTCCATTACAGAGTGGAGTGTCCAAGCAGACATCAGCCAGCTGGCCTCTCCAAACATGTTCCTCCTTAGGAGCAACAGGTGAAAAAATGATACGGTTCTGGGGAAGGCCCATATTTTGTGCGTACTGTTGAATATTAGGTTCTCCTACTGCTGGAAAACGCAACAGCCACAGTACACTATTGGGAACACGCTTCAGAATATTTGCCCACATCTGCAAAGTAGATGGGTCAATTTTATATAACTGATTAAAGTTACAGTACACAATGGCATCTTCTGGTAACCCGTACTGAGAACGTGTGGTTACAATAATGGTACGGGGAACCTCCTCTCCAGTGGCAGCCTTAATGTTGATCTGGGTAGTTGCCAGTCCATTGCTAAGACTCAATGAATTAATTGTTATCTGAATTTGTCCTCTGTTAATCATTTCAATAACTGCCTCTGCAATAGTATTCATAGGAATGACAGGCATATTAAGAGCTGTATTACTGCTGTCTGCGTTGTCTCCTCCATCAGGACATTTCATCTTGACAATTTGCACATCTGGGAGACTATCAAGAAATGCTTTGAGGTCGATGCCATTCAGCACAATCCGATTGTCATAAATGTGCCCATTGGACTTAAAATCAATGACTGCTTTCTTCTTCAGGTGAGGGAACATATTAGCATGATCACCAATAAAGAAAGTATGGGGCATATAAGCCAGTTTCTCAGAATACTGCTCAGCAACTTCAGCAGGTGAAGTTTCCTGATCAGTGATGATATAATCCATGAAAAGCACGCCACTGGTCCCAGGGTAGCCCAGCCACATTGCCTGAACAGGAGCTGGCCTGAGAGCAAAGAGTTCATTTTGAGCACCCCTGGTATAACCATTCATATTTACAAGGATGTGTATACCATCTTGATGGATGCAATCAGCTGCTTTCCCATTGCATGGAATCTGAGAAAGATCAATGAAATGATGGGCTTCTGCCATCACCTTCGCTTGGAAGTTTGTGCCATCATCTGGGCTCAGGGCATAACAGAATACCTCAAATTTATCAGGATTGTGCATGCCTGGAATAGACTGCATAAGATGAGAAGTAGGATGATTCCCAAAGTCAGAACTCACGTATCCTACACGCAGTCGACCATCACTGAGCTTCAAGTCTTTTGGATGTTCGTACGGTGGTTTGTGAAGGACACTGATCTCATCCAAGCAGAGGTTCCCATGGCTCTCAGCAACAGCCTTCCTGAAGCCATGAGAAAGAGGATAGAGCATACTATGATGAGGCTGCACAGAAGGCAACCTATTCTTCTCCAGCTGGTCAGCCACAATGCTGACCAACTTCTTCATTCGCTCATCATAGTCTGTCCAATCACAGACAATCTGCAGGCAATGAGCCAAATCACAATAAGCGTCAGGAAAATCAGGTTCAAGCTTCAGAGCAGTGCGATAAGAAGCAATTGCTTCTGGAATATTCCCTGAATACTTGTGAATGGAAGCCAGATTGCTGTGGGCATCCGCAAGTGCAGGGTTAATCTGAATGGCACGAGTATAACACTGCAAGGCTCCCTGAACATCCTGCATCTCCTTTAGAGTGTTTTCCATGTTACAGTAGGCATCAGCAAAAGTAGGACTGATTCGAACAGCCTCCTTATAATGCATCAGAGCTTCCTGCAGTTTTCCCTGCTGCTGCAATACACTTGCTAAATTTGAATGGGCAACAGCAAACTCTGGGAAGACTTCTAATGCTTTACAATACAAGCGAACTGCCTCTTCAATGTTCCCCTGGTCTCCTTTGATATTGGCTAGGTTATTCAGAGAGTCTGCATGGATGGGACACAGCCGCAGAGCTGTATTATAACAGTCTTCTGCTTCGGCAACACTGCCCTTCTCTTCCAGAGCATTGGCTAGGTTGCAGTAAGCATCAGGGAAATGTGGTTGCAATTCAATAGCTCGCCTGTAGGTGTTTATTGCCAGATCTATCAGGCCTTGCTCATAGTATACACAAGCCAGGTTGGCATGTACCACTGCATGATTTGGGCTCAAGCTTAGGGCACAAAGGTAAGCTGCCACAGCTCTGTCAAAAATCTGTGCCTCTTTCAAGACATTTCCTAAATTGATATAAGCATCCAGAAAATTGGGGTCAAGGGTGACAGCCTTTTCAAAGTGATGAATTGCAAGCCAAATCTCCCCTTGTGCATTGAAAACACAGCCAAGATTACTCCAAGCTACTGCAAAGTTCAGTTGCGTCTCCATTGCTTTCAAATAACATGCCTTGGCTCCTTCCAAGCGACCCAGGGCTTTGAGCAGGTTCCCCAGGTCACTGCGAACACAGTACAAATCAGGATTGCACTGAAGAGCAGAGACGTAAGCTTGTACTGCCCCTTCCATGTTGCCTGCTGCTACCAAAGCGGCTGCCAGGTTAATATAAACATCGATGAAATCTGGCTTGAGATGCAATGCATGCCGGTAATGCTCAATTGCTTCCTGCAACTGCCCTCTTTCCTTGTACACATTCCCCAAATTCGAATAGGCTTCTGCCAGAAGAGGGTTCTGTTTAATTGCCAGAGTACTAAAGTGGGCAGATCTGTCCAGCCTTCGACACTGGAAGTGTAGAGATGAAAGTAATAAAAGTACTCCAGTATTGTCTGGCTCTTGTCTCCACAGCTGCATGCAGTGTCTCTCAGCTGCCTCAAAATCTCCTGCCTGATATTCTCGATGTGCCAACTCAGCTAACCCTTGGAAGGAAAGCATACGTTTCGTTGGTTCTGTGCTGTCGGCCACGTTGCCCACAGAAGACGCCATCTGGAGGGTCTGCAGAGAGTGAGAAAAGGGGCTAATTGAGTCCCGCTGCCGCCACTACTGGCAAGAATGTTTCTAGAGGTAGCAAATACGAGGGCAGCAGCCATACCACTGCTTTGGCAGGCTTAAGCGGCGGCGACAGTTACAGGCACCGAAACTTAGGAACTCTGGTTGGTCATCTAACTCTCACGCTCTTGAAATCTTCATTCTTAACCCTGCCCTCTTCCACCATTTTTCTCTTAATCAGGGAATAAAAATTACCTATACACTTGCTTTAGAAGAAATCAAAAGTCAGTAGTCCAAACACTTTTCAAAATTTTGTTTTCTGCCCAGTTGGAAAGGAAATACATGATTGACTTTACTTCATCATTCATATAGTCAATGTGGAAAACATTAGGGCCGTGAATTTCAATACAGTAAGATCAGAAAATTTTAAATTGGCCTTCCCAAACCACTAATAAGTAACCGATGTTGTATATAATGCTAAAATCTTAGAGACTGAGTTTGATATTTTAAAAGTTCTGAAAGGATTAGCTAATTTCTCCTCATCATATTTCTCATGCCTCAAACCTGAGTATTACTTTTTTAAAAATAAATTTATTTATTTATTTATTTTTATTTTGGCTGCGTTGGGTCTTCAATGCTGCGTGCAGACGTTCTCCAGTTGCGGCGAGCAGGGGCTACTCTTTGTTGCGGTGCCCGGGCTTCTCATCACAGAAGCTTCTATGGTTGTTCCACAACTCTATGGGTTCCTTTTTAGGTCCTATGAAGAACCCTAGAAATTAATTCATGTAATTATAGGTTTTTGCAAAATTGTCAAAAGTGAGATATTTTAACTTCCATCAGGTAAGACCAGCGTCTCTTTCTTTGCCAATTTTCCTTCTATCATATTCCGCTATGTTGGATCATATTGGAATGGCCACAGGCTTTTTTGAAATCTAGCTAAGGAGATTTTCTTTTGTTCTGTGGTACGCGGACCTCTCACTGTTGTGGCCTCTCCCGTTGTGGAGCACAGGCTCTGGACGCACAGGCTCAGCGGCCATGGCTCACGGGCCTAGCCGCTCCGCGGCATGTGGGATCTTCCCGGACCGGGGCACGAACCCGTGTCCCCTGCATCGGCAGGTGGACTCTCAACCACTGCGCCACCAGGGGAGCCCTAAGGAGATGTTTTAAGTGAGGTTATTATGTGATTTTCAGATATCACCATATGTAATTGACTATATACTATCCCATTACAGGAATAACTTCCAGTACTCATAATGACTACTCTACTGACTTAACTAGCACAAGACACAGAAGCTTAAGGACAAAAACCACCTTACAATATAGCCATGTCTTGCACTTCACAGCTCTCAAAGCATGTGCGTTTGAAGAAGAAAAAAAGAACTGAAAAGTACAAAACCAGAAGCTATTCTATGGAAAATTATTTCAATCATCAGGCATGTGAAAGATAAGTCAAAGATTCAGTTTTCATCAATGCTTAGTCAAAACGGAAATTTTCTTCTGTCAAGAATATACTCCAGGGGCTTCCCTGATGGCGCCGTGGTTAAGAAGCCACCTGCCAATGCAGGGGACAAGGGTTCGAGCCCTGGTCTGGGAAGATCCCACATTCCACGGAGCAACTAAGCCGGTGTGCCACAACTACGGAGCCTGCGCTCTAGAGCCCGTGAGCCACGACTACTGAGCCTGCGAGCCACAACTACTGAAGCCTGCGTGCCTAGCACCTGTGCACCGCAACAAAGAGTAGCCCCCACTCCCTGCAAGTAGAGAAATCCTGTGCACAGCAACGAAGACCCAACACAGCCAGAAATAAATAAATAAATAAATAAATAAATAAATAAATAAATAAATAAATAAAAGAATATACTCCATCAACAATGTGTGTAATGGAATGGTGTGAATGAGTATTTTATCAGAATTCCTGTAATGCACAAACCTATAGCAGTACTGAAATCAGTAATGCATTTATAATAGTAAATACTTATGAGGAAGTAATCCATAGAGGTTTGCTCAAAGTTAACAATGAAAATTAATGTGACATTATCAATAATAAATTGTGAAGCTGAAATAAACTTTTCTAAACTATTAATAACTAGAAGCAAATTCTAATCAACCATGTTACAAGAAATCTATGTCTATAAACTACAAATTTTATTTCTTAAAATTTGATTTCGAAAATACATAAACTGTCGTATGAGGAGGCAGTTAAAGAATATATAGCTGAAAGAGTGGGGGAAAAGTTTTATAGAGACACATCTGGCAGTAGTTCATTTTTAAATGTCATTTTTCTAGATTTTGTGACACCTATAGTATTGATATTTGAAAGCATTTAAAAAATTGTAATTTGAAGATTTGCTACTTCCAGGTAGAATAAAATATTTTGAAGCAAAACAACGTTTCCACTGAGAAAAAGAACAAAAAGCCAAATAAAATAGCCAGCATTCAATCAAAAAGTTCCAGACAAACCAAGAGATAGAATCATATGGCTAAAATTCTAAGAAAAGGACAGATTATACAAAAATATTTATATAAGATATTGTGTATCTTTATCAGGAAAAGTCTTTATCAAGAAAAGACTTTAAAATCATCAGAATTAATATTATATTTTATTTGTTTGTATATTATATTTATATATAGATATTTATATATTTATATAAAGAACTTAAAGATAAAGCCCTAGTTAAGGCAGTGACAACAGTAGCAGTGGGAGTGAAAAGAAATGGTTATATTCAAGCACATTTTGTCAGGAAAAGTCCAAGATCAAATGTCTGACTGCACACATGGGATGGATAGACGGAGTGGGAAAAATCAAAGTTAACTATAGAGGTTCTAGTGAAGATGGGGTTGCCGTCACCCAACCCAAGGGGCTGCGATCATCCCCAAGGTCTAGGAGACTCAAAGGGAAGGTCATGGTCAGAGGCAAAGTTAATTGGTGGGAAAATAAGACTCCCAGTCTATCTCCTTATACCAGTTTTTTTTTTAACATCTTTATTGGAGTATAAGTGCTTTACAATGGTGTGTTAGTTTCTGCTTTATAACAAAGTAAGTCAGTTATACATATGTCCCCATATCTCCTCCCTCTTGCATCTCCCTCCCTCCCACCCTCCCTATCCCACCCCTCTAGGTGGTCACAAAGCACCGAGCGCATCTCCCTGTGCTATGCGGCTGCTTCCCACTAGCTATCTATTCCTTATACCAGTTTTGTTTTTCTGCTCATATACGTAGCAGCATTTCATTCAAGGGGAATGTCATTGATCTGACTGGTCAAATTAAACAACATAGTTCAAGGCACATTTACAGTGGTTAGTTCCTCCACAATTAGAAAGTCACATTCACAAGTTCCCTCTTCCTACGCTGCGGAACACATTGGCCATTCCTCCAAAGTTTCCACTCCACAGAGTGGACCAGAGATGACGTGAGCCCAGAACTGAGAGCTTGGCATGAGATGGTGTCAGCCCCACATAGAGCTCTGGCATAAGTTATAACCCATCCCAGCTCTACAGAGAGCTCTGCATGGAATCCTGGGAGTAAACTCAGCCATAATAATGGGATTCTGTTTTTCATTTGCTTTTCTTCCTTGCTTAACTTTCCCTGGCCACTCTGACAAACAAACTTTCAGGCATTCCTGGGCCACTCACTAACTTTATTCCATTTAATCTCATCCAGATTCCCAAGAAAATTACTAACTATAAGGAGGGAAATTTGGAACATGGTGAGTTTTAGATGCCTGAAATATACAAGTCATTGAATCCAGTTAAGTAGCAAATTATCTGGATCTCAAATACGCCAGTAGAATAGCAGACTAAGCTCAATTTAATGTACTCTTACTGGAGACAGATGTAAATTCTGGGTCAATTTTGAAAAAGTTAAAAGCACATAGCTGAGATTAAAAGAAAGAAAGGAACACCTGCATGTTTCAGAAAGTAACAGAGAAATTAAATCCAGAGAAAGAAGAGCGGACTGATGTCTGTGGGTTCCGTTCCTTAGTATAGGCCTTATGTAAATAGGGGCTGGAGCTAGAAATCTAACATTACCTTGAGGCCAGGAATTTAGACTCAGGATGGAACAATATTGAGAAGTTGGTACAGATATCCCACAGAAATTTCATGAGGAACTGCTTAGTCCATTAAGAGGGCCAAGGGCGGTGGTGAGGAAGATTGATATCTCTTGAAAACCTTCAGGTACAGAAGACATCAACACTTCTGAAAAGTAGGCCTCTCCTTCCCAGCCTTGTGATGGCCAGGTTGTCACTAACCTGTAAGGCCCTGTATGAATCAGAAACTGCAAGGAGAGTAATTCAAAGAAAAACAGATGCAGGATGGGTGTGGCAATAAATCCTAGGACCCTATCAGAAACAAAATTAAAACCACTCTAAAGGGAAATTTTAACAAACCAGAGCAGATATATCCTAACCAGAATAGAATAATAATTCTGAGGCAGTTACTTTAGTTATTTAAGTAATATTCAATGCATTTCCATGGCCAGGCCCTTTTGAAGAATTCTAAAACATATACAAACAATTCGTTTACATCTTATATATCCCACCATCCAGAGCAAAATTCACTTAAGTACTGTACTGGTGGAAATTCGGCAGCACTATGGAGACAATAAAAAGGTGTTTACCATCAAAAAATGTCAAGGTAAGAAAGATAATGTCTAATTTTTAATTATCCTGTGGTTTATTGAAATCTTTTGGAAACCCAAAATAGAGAAAACCTAGGAGGCAATGAAGACTTAAATCTTTAGAGATTTATCAACTCATCTATAAAAGCTTTATTAATCTCTTCTTTTAATACCATTTCTGAGAGGTATAAATGTGTCCAGTGATAGGGTTGAAGAAGCCTGAGAGAATTTCAATTGTTTACTATTCTTGATCAGCTATTAAGACCTTTCAGGAGCATCTAGATTTTCATGGCATCATCCAACAAAAAGCAGGATATTTTACAGAAAGTCCTGGTCCACTTTTTGGCTTGCTTTTGTGTTTATGTTTTTGGTTTTCTCACATTGGGCGGTACATTAGTCTACCTATTGCATACTCCCTCATTCATGCATGCATTCATTCAAACAATATTTACTGAGTTGAGATATGTAATTAACACCCAATAAATGATGTTTAGATGAATGAATGCGCTTTTTATCAAAGTAAGTGTAAGTACTGAGAAAAATTACAGAATGTATGATCCCAGCCCCACAAAAGTGTATAATTGTGTTGAGGATATAACATATGCTGGTGAAATAACTAATATATCATATTGGACAGTCTCTAAGTTCAAAAATGAGTTTTTATAAATAATCAGAGCCTAAGGAGGACAAAGAAGGGACAGTTCATTATGGGTTGAATCTATCAATAAATGTACATTTCAGATGAGATTTGAGATTGACCTTAAAGAAAGAAGAGGACTTAGATATATGAACAGAGAACAAAAAAGGCATGGTGATAGCATGTGCATAGATAGTGGGGCCCATATTTATGTTCTTCATTAAAGACAGTCAAAGATAACCCAAATATAACTGTTTCCATGGGTCCATTCTCAGTATCCAAACAAAATGGCAAATCCTATCTTAGTAAAACTAATGAAAAACACAGTCTTTAACAAAGACATTGTGAAGGAAAGGGGGAGAGGAAGGCTTGCATCCCACACCACACAACAAAACTTATTTATTTGTTTCATTTTCTCCCTCTGAAAATTTCCTCTCCCTCTCTCTGTATGTCTCTCTTCTCCCACATCTGGCCACACTCTACCAGCCACCTTTCCAGATCTTTCCAGAACTCTCCATCCTAGTTTCACTATACCACAAGTTAAACATCTCACAGGTTTCCAGGACGCATCCTCATCACTTATTCCACAAAGACAAATAAAGGACACTTCTCAGGATCACGTTTCTTGGAAGGAAGAAGTCACGAGGAGTGATTATAAATAATATAAGGTGGAGAGCAGTGACTTAAAATACCATTTTTCCTCTTAGAATGTGAATACAGGGAACTTTGGGAAACTAGAAAATCTAGAAAGGATTCCTTGATAATTATTTATTTTCAATGAATAAAATAAAATGTAATCATACGGCTAAACTCTGACAGATTAACTTTTTCAAAAGTTGCTTTCACACACCTCACTATTGGGATGTTTGATAAACACATCTTTCTTCTTTCTTTGCAGATACTGGCACCAAACTTTCAAACAATAAGAACCTTCCCATAAGTCCCTTGCCAGGCAAGATTAAGGTATAACAATCCAAACAGATTTTTGAAGAAGATAACTGGTTGAAAGCACAGGGAAAGAGGTGGGTTTCTCTTTTTCAACGGTCACATAATGAGTAATGTGGGAATTGGTTTACAAAGTCTCTCTCCATGAGGGGCTAAGGTTAAGATTAGAACTTCTGAGGCCAGAAGAGCAAAATAACTACAACAACACACATATTTTCAAGAGCCGCCCTTTGGATGTGAGGGATTGATTTTTCCCACTCTTTTTTCAGCAGCCCACCTGGTGTCTTTAGTAAATGACATAAGAGAATACAGTGTGGCCAAGAAGGCTTAGATTTCCTTAGCCCCAAGTCAGATATTCTCAAGTGACTGTCCACTCAAATTAAAAAGAGAGATTTACAAGAGGAAACTGGATACAACTGAGTGTACTTTTATTTCAACCCTTCACCTGAATGTTTTGTTTTGATTTCAGTTCTCCACTGAAGTTGCCTACATTAACATATTTTTAAGAACATTTCCTTAAGTTGAAGTATTCATTCAGTCTATTCATTTACTATAATTGAGAAAAGCCAAATGACTCAGGCAAATTCATTTCTATATTGCCACAGCAGTGTATTGTGAACTAAATGACACCTGGCAGTTCTTTACTCAGATACTAACTCAATTAGAAGGCAGAACAAGGATACCTACCCATTCAGGGAAGGAAAGGTCACTTAGCCTCTGTAGCTGTCTTAGGTCTCTTATCATCACAGTAACAAACTGAAGACTAAAAACCATACGATCATCTCAATAGATGCAGAAAAAGCTTTTGAAAAAATGCAATATCCATTCATGGTAAAAACTCTCCAGAAAGTGGGCGTAGAGGGAACATACCTCAACATAATAAAGGCCATATATGACAAGCCCATAGCTAACATACTCAATGGTGAAAAGCTGAAAGCATTTCCCCTAAGATCAGGAACAAGACAAGGATGCCCACTCTCACCACTTTTACTGAACAGAGTTTTGGAAGTCCTAACCACAGCAATCAGACAAGAAAAAATAAATAAATAAAAGGACTCCAAAATGGAAAGGAAAAAGTAGAACTGTCACTGTTTGCAGATGGCATGATACATAGAAAATCTGAAAGACACCATCAAAAAACTATTCGAGCTCAAACATGAACTTGGTAAATTTTCAGGATACAATAGATTTCTATATATAAATTTTGTATTTCTATACACTCACAGTGAACTATCAGAAAGAGAAATTAAGGAAACAATCCCATTTACAATCACATAAAAAAGAATAAAATACATAAGAATAAACCTGCCTAAGGAGGTAAAAGACCTGTACCCAGGAAACTATATGACACGCGTAAAAGAAATGAAAGATGACACAAACAGCTGGAAAGATATACCATGGTCACGGATTGGAAGAATTAATATTGTTAAAATGACCATCATACCCAAGGACATCTACGGATTCAATGCAGTCTGTATCAACATATTAAGGGCATTTTCCACAGACCTAGAACAAATAATTTTAAAGTTTGTATGGAAACGCAAAAGATCCTGAATAGCTAAAACAGTCTTGAGAAAGAAGAACACAACTGGAGGAATCATGCTCCCTGGCTTCAGACTGTGCTACAAACCTACAGTAATCAAAACAGTATGGTACCGGCACAAAAACATCCATCACTGGAACAGAATAGAGAGCCCAGAAAGAAACCCATGCACTTATGTCAATGAATCTATGACAAAGGAGGCAAGAATATGCAATGGAGAAAATTCTGGGCTTCCTTAGGGATGGTTTCATCAATTAATTTGTTTTCTTAAATGGACCAAACTTTTCCATGTCTTTGTATACCTTGTGAGTTTTTTGGTTGAACATTTGGCTTTCAAATATTATAATGTGGTGTCTATGGAAATCAGATTCTCCCACTTTCCCAGGGTTTTCTGGGCTTTGGATTGTTGAAGGCTGTAGTAGTCGTTGTTTGGGGACCTTTCCAAACTAGTTTTGCAATGAGTGTACTCCTTATCGTATGTAGGCACTGAAGTCTCTGTTCCTTTAGTTCATGTTTACCTAATGTTTTGACAGAGATGTCCTTGAATTCCTGCACCTAAGACAAACAAAAACAAATATACACAAGCACATCCACACGCACACTCAAAACCACACACCTCTCCCCATTGTGCAGATTGCTGGATCACTCCTTCAACATTTAGCTGACCTGCACTGAGTTCAGGGCTCAGCCCATGGTAAAAGCTTAGAGACTCCTCTGGTGTTTTCAGAACATGCATCTTATCTTGAGTATGCTTGCGGCTTTCTTAATTTCTCTGGACACATGTGTACTTTTTGTATGTTCTAAGTTCCCAAAGAATCTCCCCCAACTTTTGCTCCTGCATCTTATGTGGTCTATTGTATTTCAATGCACAGTCTTCTGCCCCAGCCATCTGTGCTTTGTTAGTTCACCTTGCACTTTTTTTGAGCAATGACCGCTGCTTTTCCAGACTGTGTTCCAGGTTAGCTAAGACAGAGATAAGCATCTTGTGTCAGTCCTTCAGGTAGCTCCCAGACAGGTTAGAACAGATACACATAATAATCCGAGAGTATGGTCTCTTCTGCTCCCTCCTGAAGCAGGATTGAGGGTCCCATACTAGGAATGGTCTGCTGCTACTTTAAGACTATCACTGCATTAAGACCCCACCACTTTAAGACCATCACTACACTAACAGTAGATGGGGCAAGAGCAAGTAAAAATGCCACAAAGCTTTCCTGCCATTTTCAAATTGCCTCTTCCCTGGTTCAGTATGTGTTTGGTTGCTGTAAATCTTTGCCTGATTTCAGGACTAAGAGAAACTCAAGGAACCCCACAACAAGAAACAATATAATCAAACTCTCAGATGCCAAAAGACAGAGAAAGAATCTCTACTCCCAAAGGAGAAAGAAAAAACAAATTTGTTACAAAGCAGGGATCCTCAAAAAGATTCATAGCTAATTTCCTATCTGAAACCACGGAAGCAAGAGGCCAGACATATATATTTAAAGTGCTGAAGGAAAAAAATTGTCCACCAAGAATTCTATATTTGCCCAAACTGGTTTCAAAACTTAGGGAGAAATTAACACATTCCCAGATGAACAAAGGCTGAGGGCGTTTGTTTTACAACTTCCTAACACTGCCCTATGACAAATGCTAAATTGAACCTTTAGCTTGAAATGAGAGGACACTAGACAGCAACTCGAAGCTGTATAAAGAAATAGAAATCTCCATGGGCAGATACTAAAGCCAGTATTGTGCTACTGGCTTGTAACGCTAGTTTTCATTTCTTACATGATTGAAAAAACAAATGCATAAAATAATCACAAATCCATGTTATTGGGCTCACAAAGTATAAAGGTGTAATTTGTGACAACAATAATGTAAGGAGGAGGAATGGAACTGTAGAGGAACAGAGTTTCTGTGTGCTATTGAAGTTGGTTCCAATTCAAAGGATATTGGTTGAACTTTAGAAGGGTAAATGTAATCTTCTTGATAACCACAAAGAAAATATCAATAGACTATATGCAAAAAGAAATGAAAAAGGAATCAAGAGTTCACTACAACAAAATCGGCTAAGCACAGAAGAAGTCAGTAATGGAGTAAATGAGGGGCAAAAAATGCATAAGACATACAGAAAACAGCCAGGAAACAGACAGAATTAAGTTCTTCCTCATCAGTAATTTTTAAAAGAGTGGATTAAGCTCTCCAATAAAAAGATAAATATTGGCAGAATGGACTTTAAAAACATCCATAATCCAAGTATCTGTTGTCTGCAAAAAACTCACTTGATTTCAAGAGACACAAGTTGGTTGAAAGTTAAAGCACAGAATAAAATATCCCATGCAAATAGTAACAAAAAGAAAGAAAGAGAGAGAGAGAAAAAGGAAGGAAGGAAGGAAGGAAGGAAGGAAGATAGATCTGGGATGGCTACATTAATATCACACAAAATAAGCTTTAAATCAAAAACTATCACAAGAGGAAAAGGAGGCCACTATATGTTGATAACAAGTTCAATCTATCAAGAAGATATAACAACTATAAACATATATGTACGAAACATCCCCCAAATATGTGAAGCAGACATTGACAGAATTGAAGGAAGAAATAGATACTTCTAAAATAATAGTTGGAGATCAATACCTTGCTTTCAATAATGGATAACACATCTAGACAGAAGATCAGTAGAGAGGTAGGGGGACTGAATAACACATTTAACCAACTAAACCTAACAGCCATATATAGATCACTCCACTCAACAACAGCAGAATACACATTTTTCTCAAGTACACATGGAACATTCTCCAGGAAAGACCATATGTTACGCCACAATACAAGTACCAATACATTGTTAAGAAACTGAAATCATACAAAGTATCTTCTTTAGCCACAGTGAAATGAAGGTAGAAATCAATAACAGAACCATTGGTAGCCATTTCCCATCATGCCTGCCACACATGATATAAAGCAATGAAGGGAAAAACATACTTGACCATTTAGAAAAGTGGGAAAGAGGACATACCATTGACACAGAGTGTGTGCTGTTTCCCGTTGTCAGGGATAGAAATAAATTAGCATCATTTATTCATTAGTGTGTTAATTTCTTGGTCAATCATTGCACAGCCAGTGTTTCTGCCTGATGGGAAGTTTTCCTATACTCAGTGTTGAGTGGAGACAACCTTGAAAGGGACATTTAAAAGGATTATACTGTGATGGGCTTAGCAGTACCCTTCCTCCTATGCCAGTATTTAGGCTGGGGTATTTCCATGCAGTGTGTACAATCGTAGGCCCCAGGTAACCAGAATTTAGTTGGATTCGTTTTGTTAATACATTCCCTCAGTACTTTGTCTTTTATTTGACTGGTGCATTTACTTCATTCTTTATTATCACTGCGAAACAACTTTGTTTCCTGTTCAGATGCCAAAAAGTGGATATCAATACCTCCTGAGTTTTACACATCACAGGTCTGTTTTACATATCAGAGACAGAGACAGCAACTATTTCCAATGACTTTGAGACATGCTTTGAACATGTGATTAACACGTGGAGTGTTGAAATGTGTGTCGAGCTCATTATACTTGCTCTAAAAGGTTTCAAACTGCAAAGATTTAAAAATCTTTATCTTTGAATAGTTTTCCTGTGCTGTCCCTTTGTGTCAGACTGTTAATGTGCAGTCTGGCACCTTCAAATAATGTGGCTTTGTAACCAATTATTTACATGTTGTTTTATCCACAGAGAATCTTTTTTTTAATAAATTTATTTATTTTTGGCTGTGTTGGGTCTTTGTTGCTGCACATGGGCTTTCTCTAGTTGGGGCGAGTGGGGGCTACTCTACATTGTGGTGTGCGGGCTCCTCATTGCTGTGGCTTCTCTCGTTGCGGAGCACGGGCTCTAGGCGCTAGGGTTTCAGTAGTTGTGGCACGCGGGCTTCAGTAGTTGTGGCTCAGTGGCCCTAGAGCACAGGCTCAGTAGTTGTGTCGCACGGGCTTAGTTGCTCCGCGGCATGTGGGATCTTCCCAGACCAGGGCCCGAACCCATGTCCCCTACACTGGCAGGAGGATTCCCAACCACTGTGCCACCAGGGAAGTCCCCACACAGAGAATCTTAAGGTCAAAACATACAACTCGATTAACTACACTTCCTCCTGTTCACATTTCCCTCATCTTTTCTTCATCTTCTATGTTTCCTTGGCCCTGTTTATATTAAGTGCTTTTGCCATTATATTTGATTGTCTGTATTCCGGTGAGTTACCACAATGCTTTATGAGATATGGTAGGATATAAATGTATTTAGGTAATATATATATATATATATATATATATATATATATATATATATATGTAGTTTGCTTGAGTGCAGTGTTTTTTGTTTTCTGTATTGAATTCATTAGCATGGGTCGGTATAAAATTTAGCATAGGTCAATATGTAATTTGTAAACTAATAAGGTCTTAAAAGTGAGGAATTAAGTGTTTTAAATTTAATTATTTATTGTAAAGAGCAGAATAGCATACATCAACAGGTGCCTAAGGAAAATTTGTATTCTAATCTGGAACTCTCATGAACACTTTTTTTTTCTTCTAATGGTATGATAGTAGGCCATTTGATTATTTCTATTTTTAATGGCTTTAACTTTAGAACAATGAAATATTTGTAAAGTTTAAAAAGTATTTTTCTTTATTTGATGCGGGTGGGATACTGGAGAAATGAAAGGTCAAACACCTATTGAGGAATCCATACTTGTCTATATATTGTGTACTTTTATTTCAATAACTGATTTAAAATTCCTAAAAGGATGCTATAATAAGTTATTATGCCATTTTACAGACTGAATTAAGTGAATTTCAGGGAGGTATGAAACTTGCCTAATGTTATCCAGCTGCCAAGCAGTAGGAGTGAGAATTAAATCCAGGTATACCTATCGCCAAAGTTTCTGCTCATCTCTTTATATCATCCACTTTTAATAGCCAATGCTTTCCTGCTTACAAATATGACTGAGGTTTCCAGACAGTCAACATTCCTTTGTAATCAGATAGAAAACTTACTGTTGATTCTCTAAAGACATATTCCTTTTCCATTAAGTGACTTTAGTTGTTCAAATAATACTTCCAGACAGTAGTAATCACACAGTTGGAGACTAAGAACAGAACTCAGGGATGTGTCTAGCAGTCAGTAAAGACCAACTGGGCTCACTGATGATATTTACGGTCATTTCCTCTAGACTAATATAATCTTATTAATAAGACCCTAATAATTCACAGTACTGCCCTTGCCTGATTGTTTGTTCTTCTCCCTCTATCACTCTCTCTTTCCCCATATTATTATTATTTTTGGCAATTTTTGGTGAATTAAATTCAGGGATTAGTATTCAGGAGTACTAGTCACAAAAGCAGAGAATCTTAGCTCACCAAAGGAAGAAAATAGAGAAAAAGTATAAATTATATGAATACACACACATACACACATGTGTCAACTATATGCTGCACTTCTCCAAAATCTATTCAGTATCTGCACATTTACTGTATATTAGCAGTAAAACCAGAAATGAGCGTAACGCTCTGTTTACAAGGCACAGAAAACAGACCCAAATATGGAAATTACTAGCAATGAGAATGGGGAAGAAAGACTACAACAAGGAATGTAGATGATATTTTTGTTTCCTAGCTATGATGCCAAATATTGAACTTTCAACTGGAGACAAGGAGGCCATAAAAAGTTGCATTAGTTTCCTAGAGCTGCCATGACAAAGTACCAGAGACTGAGGAGGTTAAACAAAAGAAATTTAATCACTCACAGGTCTAGAGGCTAGAAATCTGACATAAGATGTCAGCAGGATTGATTTCTTCTCAAGTATCTCTTCTTGGTTTGTAGATGCCATGTTTTCCTTTTGTCTTCACATGGTCTTCTCTCTGTGCATGTCTGTGTCCTAATATTTTCTTTTTATAAGGACACCAGTCATTGGATTAGAGCCCACACATTTGACCTCATTTGACCTCAGTTACCTATTTACGGGCCTTATCTCCAAATACAGTCATATTACGAGGTATTGGGGGTTAAGACTTCCACATATCAACTAGAGCAGGACACAATTCAGCTGATAATAGAAGATAAGAGTAATTTAAGCAAGTAACTAACTATTGTTTACAGTGAGTTGCTTAAGGATATGAATTTACTCAAGAAAAACAAGAAGAAATTACATAACACTGTACGTTATACAAAGATATTAAATTAATCATCATAACATCCTGTGAGATGGGCATTAAATTAGACTAAGCAAGATGAAGCAACTTATCCAGAATTGTATAGTTGGTACTTTCCAGAATTTAAACCAAGTATTTTCCCACTTCCATTCTACGTTATATATTCCTTTCATTATTTGAAATGAATTTTGAGTCTTCATTTTGCTTAGTTTCTGAAGTTACATGGGGATAGAGTGGAGTTGGATATTTTCAGTGACATTCACACATGGGGAAGGAAATTGAGTGCAGAAGCTTCAGCAATGTTTCCATGGAGAACACTAACAACAGAACCAGAAACACCATTATCCTTTTGGTTCAGTGATCTTTCCTGAAGCACTACAAGAATCAATTTTAAGAAGCCCAGTGTTTTCCAAACTTTCACCAATGGGCTCTGTAGGGTCCTCTAACAGTATCTAAGAGACTAACTAGTTTCACATCCCAAGCCACTTAAGACAAGGAGTTCTGATTGTTCTCTGTTAGGAAATCAAGTGACAATCATAGCTGGTGATTTAGGATAGTTTCTTCAGGGCCCAGGCAAAACCTAATACACAGTAATAATCATTGTTAACTGCATCTTTGACAAGGATTAATCAGGTATCAAAGAGGTCTATAAATTGGGAGAAATTATGATCAAAGAGAAACATAGACCACAGATATTTAATTAATGCTCAATTTTTTATGAGCTTAATTTTGGTTAACCTAATTTTCCTTCTTCTAGACAATTTCCAATTCATCTCCACAAACAGACCAGAATAATCACCTTCCAATACAAGATTTATTGTGTTGCTTTAATTTAAAGCATACAGTGACTTCTACATTCACTTCACCAAGTTTTGCCAGGAGAGAAAAGGAGACGTGATATTTTGTCTTGAATTGGATATGCCACCATACTTGATTTAGCTCATCCTACTGGAAGCACTTTGAGGACAGATTCTACAGTCTTGTCTTACATCCTCTATGGAATCAAGCCAAGGGAATCACACACAGTTACAGCTGGAAAAACATTTGTTCTGGGTTAATACTTTTAGCCTTTACCACCAAGACTTTATCACCAAGACCCATCTTTACAGTCTCTAAACAGGAGACCTTCTTGCCTTCCCTTTTCATATTGACTAGGAAGGTAAAGGGAAGAACTGAGAAGTACCCAAAGTCAGCTAGCAGCCAGCACAGATAAATCATCGGTGCAGATAGTGTTTCTTTCAAAAGATATAAACATAAGAGGAAGTCCTAGTGTTTGAAACAACTGTGCATAATAAAATTCCATGAAAACCTAGAAATCCAGATGCAGATCAGTAACATATTGGTTAAATAAGCTGTTATGTTCATGCAATGGACAAGTGTACATATATTAAGAAGAATGAGATACTCTTTTCTATGAGATTCTCTTTTCACTGAACTCATCAGTGCTGCAAACACAATGTTACATAATACTTTTTCTTTAACATTATATCAGGCATCCTCATCTTGTCCTGCATTTATTGCCAGTGTTACTAAAGTCTATCACTTACCTCTTTTTCTTTTAGACATATAATTTCTTCTTATTTTGGAAGCATTCATCAATCCCTATTTTACTCTTTCTTTTAAATTACAAATGAATATTGAATTTTATAAAATATCTTTTGGGGGATATTTCAAGTGATTGTATACTTTTGCTCTCCTTTGACCTTGTTATATGGTAAATTATATTTTGTTATTTTATATTATGCTATTTATTATATATTGTATTCTGTTTACTAATGACATTTATTATATTATAATTTCATTATTTTTAAGGTAGCATTTTGTTTTAGATAGACAAAACAACCAGTGGAATAGGAAGCATCTTAAAATTAGATGCAAGAGCGTAAGGGAATTGAGATTAAAATAAAATTCACATTTTGGATCAGTAGCAAAACTTATTCAACAAAAGTGGGAAAATATGGCTATCATAGAATTACTAAATTCTAGATACAGCAACCAGTTAAAAGTTAAAAAATAATGAAAGTGTAAAAGTATCAGAAACCTGGGAGACTTGAAATAAATTATTCATGAGGAATACCTTTCTAAGATACAAAGAAAAAAAGGATACATTTAATTATATAAGAATTAAAATTTTCCTCATGGCAAAATGCACTACAAAGGTCAGAAAACAAGCAAAAGAAATTGGGAAATATATTTAGAAATGGATATGCCTTCTTTACAACTTTTGAGAGAAGCACATGTTTCTTTTTCCTTTAACCTGTTATGTGGGTATTAATCTATAATGTAAGTGCATGGTTCCTTTCCTTTAACCTGTAATGTGAGATTTAATCTATATGGTAAGTGCATGGTTCCTTTCCTTTCATCTGTAATGTGAGTGTCAACATGGGGCACTGTTTCCAAGCACAGACTTTGGATGTTCCTGTACTGGTCCCGTCACTGACCATCCACAAAAACTTACAAATGTTGCTTTACTTTCCTGGGGGTTAGAGTCTTAGCTAAGAAATGGAAGCAAAATAGAACTTTCCCCCAGGGATGATAGAAGGTTTAAAGGAGTAAATATGTAAGTGACTTGGCACAGTGCCTAGTACAAGAGAGATCAATATAAGTACTTCCCAATTTGTTAAAGAGACACATGAAAGAAATAAAATGTGGTGATTTCAATCTATTGATATATATTCTTGACATTAAACTACATTGGATGACCTAACTTGCTCGTGCTTTTTCTTACTCTAGTGAACTTGGGTAGCTAATAGCATAGTTTAAAATTTTTCCTTTTATATTTACAAGTAAATTTGACCTGTAAATTTCTTTTTCTTTACAGTCCTAATCTATTTTCAGTATTAGGATTATATAGACTTCATAAGATGAATAAAGGAGCATTCTTCCTTTGCTACTCCCTAGAAGTTTTTCTTTGTTAATATTGATGTTATCTGTTTAACAGAAGTTTGATAGAATTCACCTCCCAAATGATCTGGCCGGGTCTGGTATTTTCTTGGTGAAAGCTTGTAAACTATTGACTTAATTCCTTTACTGGTGTAAGAACTCCAGCTACAAATTTCCTCTTGTGTCAGTTTTGGTAAACTTTAGGAGCTAGGAAATTGTCCACTTTACAGAAATGTTCAAATTTACTGGCATTTCATATATTCTCTGTTTGTACTCTCTGCTATAACATTGTCCTGATTCTTTCTGTATATTGTTTACTTACATTTTTGTTTTGCTTAATCAAAGTTTGTTTTTTTAAATCTTTTCAAAGAATATTCTTTGACTTACTAAATCACCTCAATTTTATACTTCTTTCTGTTTTATTAAGTTCTGCTCATATCTTTACTGTCTATTTTTCTATGTTCTCAGGGTTTATTGTTTTACTCTTCTGATGTCAATTAAAACACTTGGTTATTAATTTTAATAAATCTTTTGACTTATAAATAGTTGAACTTTTTGAAGGTTCCAGCTTAGTTGTACGTATCTAAGGGTCAGCTACTCCTCATAGTTGCTGGCCTAAGGCTTAGTTCACCCTATAGCCATGTATATATTGACATTTTTTCCCCTCGACTTTCTGTGTTTTGCTACTTCTAACTTTTCTTTGTAGAGAAGCCCTTTGAAATACCCTTAACTTATTTTACAGCAAATAAGTCTTTAAAATACTGTGTATTTTTTAAGATAAATCAACTTATATAATTAGGCAGGAAATCTGACCTGCCATATTTTTAAAAACAGCATAATTTCACTCTTCTCCACGATTAATCTGCTGTATTACACGACCTTCGAGTTTTTAGCTTTAACAATGACATGTACTCTAAAAATGTTTGAAAGATCCTACCCAGTCTTTTAAAACATCCTTGCTCCTTGTTTCAGTTCTAGTTTTATGTATATTTTCTGCCTGGCACCTGATTATTCCAACATCTGATGGATGGCCTTGGGAATCTAATTCTGCTATTGATTGGTTTTGCTGATTCTCTCCACTTGTAGCTGATTTCTTCATTATTGTGTAAATTTAGATCATGAGCTCACGTTTAGCTAAACTTTATCTGTGGGAACGCTATAGGCCTGTGTTGAAGGTCTACCTCTCCAGAAAGGGTTTAGTTTTGTGTTTGGAATACCACCGATTTGGGAGCATTGTAAGTTAATTTCTTAGCTTCTGTTTGCAAGACCGCAAATAAATTTGCAACCCAAACACTGTGAACACAGATCTGCGGTTCAGAATTCTCAAGATTTCCTACCTGTTTCCTACCCAGAGCAGAGGCCAAGAGAATTTGCTCTTAGTCTCCCTTTGCCAGCAGATATTTTTTTCTCCTGGCACACCCTTTCATTAAAGGTGAAGCCAGGGATAGATAGCTTTAGTTCTAACTTCCCATCTAGTAGGGATGGAGTCTTACCTCCTGCCTCCCATGTGGTCATGGCCATTTAAAAACAAGTCTCTATACCGGGTGTGTCATTCAATTACGGCCTGTATTCCAAATCCAGACAGCTGCCTATTTTTTATGGCCTATGAGCTATGAATAATTTTCACGTTTTAACTGGTAACATTTTAAATGGTTACCTAAGTACCTAAATAATATCCTCAATTTTGCCTCTTTGGTCTACAAAGCCTAAAATATTTGCCATTTGGCTCCATAAAAACAGGAGTTCCAGCTTCTGTTCTAAGCTATCAAGATCTTCAATCCACTCTTAATAGAGCTATCACTCTCACACATGGACCACCCTTCCTTCATGTGTACTGGAAATTTCGACTACACACTTCCAAAATCAACCACGCACTTAAAAATAAGTTGTTTACATTTAACCTAGCATACCTAACCCTTTTCTTTTAGGAGAGTTTTTCAAGTAATCTTGCCCACCATATTCTTCAGAACTTCATTAATAATGGCAAAAAACTGGGCTTACCTGGTGGCGCAGTGGTTGAGAGTCCGCCTGCCGATACAGGGGACACGGGTTCGTGCCCCGGTCCGGGAAGATCCCACATGCCGTGGAGCGGCTGGGCCCGTGAGCCATGGCCGCTGAGCCTGTGCGTCCGGAGCCTGTGCTCCACAATGGGAGAGGCCACAACAGTGAGAGGCCTACGTACCAAAAAAACAAACAAAAAACAAAAAAAGGCAAAAAATTAAAACAACTTAACATTCAACAAAAATGGGAAATGTTCATAACAATTATAGAAGAACATACAGTAGCAAACTATAAACTGTTATTGAAAGAGTGAGACATAACCTTTTATTCTTAGAGAACTATGTTTATTTAGGTCCCTTTTGTTTAAATAAGTGTATTTCTGTGTATGTATGTATACAATCATGTATTTATATACACATACATTATTTGTATGATATATTTATATAAGCATATGAAATACATACCTATACACATACCTTTGATTTATATTTGTATACATACACAGGAATATAATTATATATTATATATTTATATACATTGAACTGAAAACTGGTAGTATACATATATATCGTGTAGAAATGTGTGTCTACGTGCATGTGTAGAAAAGCAGGTTGAGAGATATGGAAGCATGAGTTAGACAGGGTTCAAGATTTTAAAAGTAGTTATGTGTAGGTAGTGAGGTTAAGGCCCATTTGATTGAAAATATTGTATATTTTTACATCAATTGTTATGATGACCAGATTCCTATGTAAATAAAATTATAATTAGCTATACATACTCGTATGTGTAATATATAACCAAAAGATATATAGTTTTATATATGTATTATATTTATATTATATAATACAATTATACTAATACATTATATATTGTGTTATATAGAATATATTAACTATAGTGTATTATATCAGATAATAATAATTATATATTTATATATTATGATATAATTGTTTTATAATCAATATTACAGGATATATCATATTAATATTATGAACATATTAACGATAGAAATACATTTCATTACTCATATATTTTGTCTATAATATATGCTAGGCAAAAAAATATATTAATATAATACATAATTGTTATACACTAATATAAATATTAGTATATTACATTTATACATCAATATAATATTTAATATTGGTATATTTATATTATTTTTAATATATACATAGCTAATGCTCTTTAAAGCCATCTGCTACAAGTAGAATAAGACCAGGAGTATGGCCAAAGCAAATTGTAAAAATATTAGATTACTTATATTCATTTATATGTCATTTTCCTGGAATCTGCATCTGGCTACTAGAGAGGACACACAGCAAAATCAACAAAAAGTGCCCAGGACATAGGATCCTTTCTTCATTGGAACCTCAAAGGAAACACAGTGCTGTTTAGTCCCCCTTCAAAGAGCCAAGAGCAAACCTTGAAGCACCCAGTAAAAGCCAATTCAAACAATAAAGCTTTTCCACTTAAACTGGAAAACGTTAAGTTCCCAAGAGACCCCCTACATCAACCACTGAAGCTCATTTGGCAGTAAAAACAATAATGTTCACCGAACAACAAGAAACGCAAAACAATAGGTGTTTTACCAAAAACACAAAAAAGCAGCTAATTAGTGTCTTTCCTGTTTGAGAGAAGGGGGTGGGAAGTGGGCAGAAGACCTCATAGGAAAGATAAAAAGAAAAGGAAAAGGAAAATAACACTTTCCAGTTTGACACTCAAGCTGTCTTCTGCATCCATTTCGTCAAGACCACCAAGTCAATGTGGAGGCTTTTTCCTCCTTCCCTTTTCTTTTCATGAGACCGATCACAACCAGCACTGCAGATTCCATCCAATTAAGGAATGCTGTTGCCTACAGGTGTGAATGACCTGTGAGTAAAGTACTGAAGTAGAGGACACCTAAAGTGAAACGATTTCATGAATGTCCACGTGGCTGAGCAGCAAGTTAACCTTTCATAGATGTGCTAAAGAAGAAGAGTTGGGTTTTATTTTATTTACTTTTCCCTGGACTGTGTTGAATGACTATCATCGACAAGTTCAGGCTACTTTTTGCTGAGGATTAATGCACTGGGAGAGCTGAGAGAACACTGAACAGTAGAGCTGTCTTTTTCTTGACCAGTTCACCTTAGTTTCCCAAAGTCTAAGTCTTTCCCTAATTCTTTCTCCTTTTTATTGTAGTAAAATGAACATAACACAAAATTCACCATTTTGATCATTTTACAATTCACTGTACCATTCAGTGGAATTTACTACTGTCACAATGTTGTGCAATTATTACCACTGTCCAACTACAAAACATTTTCATCACCCCAAGAGGAAACATACACCCATTTTGAGGAGTCATTCCCTATTTCCCTCTCTTCCAAACCCCTGGAAACCACTAATGTATAATATTTTCCGTGTGTATGGATTTGCCACTGCTGGACATTTCATATAAATGGAACCATACAATATAGAGCCTTTCGTGCCTGACTTCTTTCACTTAGTTGCATCCATGATGTAGCATGTATCAGTAATCCATTCACTTTTATGGCTGAATTCCCTGATCCTGTTTTCTTCATACTGTTTGAATACAAAATTTAAAATAAGTTGAGAGTGAAGCTCTGTTTTAAGGGCACATCTACGAGGCCAATTCTTTTAAAGAAGGTGAAAAGGGAGATATTGTGGTGAAATGATAATCTTTGAGAAGCCTCAGCCAATTTGATAATGAAAAGTTTGGGAAATGTTGCAAAAAATTATCTGCTTTATATTAAAAGCCTTTTAAGCAAGGATTCAGGAGATTGTCTTTTTCTTGCAGGTAACTTAAATGAGTCAGAAGGAAATAACTGCGCTTTAAAACAGATTTTGAAAGGATTCTATTTATTCTTAATAGACGAATGGGAGTACAGGTAGTTCACATCCAATATGGACTCCCTGTGCAAACACTGTTTATCGTTTTAGCCACCACTATCGAATTATATTTCTTGAGAGTAAGGCAGCTCAATTCCTGCATATTACTTTTTTTTCCTGCATATTACTTTTTAAAATTCATCTATCAAATCCATTAATACAGTATAAACAAGAGATGTTCATGTTTCAGTGCAGTTCAAATATCAGGTATAAAGAACCACCAGCAAGAAAAATAATCCTGTACTCTTGCCAGAATGTGGTCAGCTCTGGGGTGCTTTGCTAGCTGAAACACACTTTCATTGTTAAGAGGATAGAGGCTGTTTAAGAGGGATGAGAGCCAAAAAATGTTAACTACGTGTATGTGTTAAGAACAGTGCTAGGTTATCTCATATTCTATCAGCCAAGGCTCACCATTTTACATATGTGAAAAGCGAAGTTAAAAGTGTTTTAGTAGGGCTTCCCTGGTGGTGCAGTGGTTAAGAATCTGCTTGCCAGTGCAGGTGACGCGGGTTTGAGCCCTGGTCCGGGAAGCTCCCACATGCCACGGAGCAACTAAGAGCATGAGCCACAACTACTGAGCCTGCACTCTAGAGCCCGTGAACCACAACTACTGAAGCCCACACACCTAGACCCCGTGCTCAGCAACAAAGAGAAGCCACCACAATGAGAAGCCCGCGCACCGTAACAAAGAGTAGCCCCCGCTCACCGCAACTACAGAAAGCCCGCGCATGGCAAGGAAGAGCCAACGCAGCCAAAAATAAATAAATAAATATATTTTTTTTTAAAAAGTGTTTTAGTAACTTACTAAAAGGCACGCAATCAGTAAATCTGAGCAAGAATTCAATCTCAAATCTGTCACACTTAAGTTTAAGCTAATACATGAGATTAATAAAAACAGCACTAAATTAAAAGTTCAGAGATATTTTTAATTTCATACTCTTTCACTAACGCTCTTTGGAGATAAATCATTTCTTTTATATGGGCCTTAGTTTTCACAACTATAATAGTTGGAAGCTTGACTAGATGATCTGTATGTAGTCTTCCAATTCTAAAATGTTCCACTCATTTGGATTCCTACAATAATTGCCCTTGCAATACATGCATGCTGCCACCAAGTAGCCGTACAGACTATTAGTTCCTTTTATATCCCTAGTGGGGAGTGCATTTTGACATCAGACTTACCGGTCAATAGTACAACCTGTTACTATAACTATAAAATAACAAAATAATCTGGTATTATTTCCTGTAAAGCAGAAGCTTTACATTGTCTGTGCATCATATCAGAATCACCTGTAGGTTTGTTTGGTTGTGTTTTAACATCTTTATTGGAGTATAATTGCTTTACAATGGTGTGTTAGTTTCTGCTTTATAACACCTGTAGGTTTTTAAACATAGAGGAAATCCATAACCCATTGAATGAGAATCTTCAGAGACAGGACATGGGCATCTGGATTTTTGGGCTCCCATCATCCGTTTATTTTATTTTATTTTATTTTTTGCCTATGTACAATATTTGTCACATCCTCTTGAATCTTTAAATGTTTCTTTTTGTTTTAAAATTTTAGAATATTCCATAATCTTCACCTACTTTTCATAAGGTGTTATCTGTTATGTTTATTCGATCTTGTGCTTCTCCTGGTTGTCTTCTTTTTTTCCTTTTTTTTTTTGGCGTGGGGGGTGCCCGCCTCATGGCTTGCAGGATCTTAGTTCCCTGACCGGGAATGGGACCCCAGGGCCCCAGCAGTGAAAGCGCCAAGTTCTAACCACTGGACCACCAGGGAAGTCCCAAGACTTCTGTTTTAAATGACTTTTTTCCCCACTCTAATTCATTCCTGGGATCAGTTTCATGTTTGAACATTAAACCAACCTTGCATTACTAGAATAAAGCTACTTTGATTGTGATATATGATTGTTTTACATACCATGGATACAGTTTGTGCTTCTGTTTACACATTTTGCATGCATGTTCAAAAGAGAAACTGGCCTGTGATTCTATTCTTGTAATATTCTTTTTAGTTTTGATCTGAAGCTTATGTTGGCCTTATAAATATTTGAGCAATATATACTTTTCTGTTTCCTGGAAGATTTTTATGTAAGATTACCAATATTTCTTCCCTAAATATTTGGAGAAATTTACTTGGAAAGCCATTTATCCCTGGAAATCATTTTCTATAAAGGTACTTAATTATACAAACAACTTTTGCAGTAGATATAGGTTTTTGAGATATGTTTTCTTTCTTGGGTTAGTCTTGTTAGCTTGCATTTTTAAAGAATTTGTCATTTTTGATGAATTTTCAAATTTATAAATATAAAATTATCATAATTTAAACAGCTTTATTGGGATGGAATTTACATACCATAATTTCAACACTTTAATGTATACAATTCAGTGGTTCTGAGTGTAACCACTAAAAGACTTGGGTAAGCATCACAACAATCCAATTTTAGATTTCTGTCCCCCCACAAAAAACCCATTACACATTAACAAGCTTTTTTCAATCTCCTCAACCCTCTCAGGCCTAGGCAACCACTCATCTACTTCCTGTCTCTACAGATTTGCTATTCTGGGCATTTCATATAAATGGGACCGTACAATATGTGATCTTCTGTGAGTGGCTGCTTTTACTTTACATAATGCTTTCATGGTTCATCTATGTTGTAACATGGATCAGTAGATCGTTCCTTTCTATACCTGAATGCTATTCTATTGTATGGATATTCCACATTTTGTTTATTCATTTATCCAGTTGTCATTTGAATTATTTCCACCTTTTGTTTTTAGAAAGATGCTTCTATGAACATTCACGTACAAGCTTTTGTGCAGACATAAGTTTTTATTTCTCTTAGGTATATATTTAGTAGTGGAACTGCTGGGTCATAGGGTAACTCTATGTTTAACACTTGCAGGAACTCTCAAGCTGTTTTGTAAAATGGCCGCACCATTTTACATTCCCACCAGCAATGTATGTGCGTTTCAATCTCTTCTCTTACAGCCTAGCATGTCATCTATGTTGGAAAACGTTTCACATGTAGTTGAGCAGGATGAGTATTTTACTGTTTGGTTGAGTGTTCTGTAAACATTAATTAGGTCTTGTTAATTCATAGTCTTGTCCAAGTCTTCTATATCGTTGTTGATCTTCTGCCTAACTGTTCTATCCATTATTGACTGTGGAGTACTGAAGCCTCTACCTAATGTTGTGCAATTATCTATTTCTTCCTTCAATTCTTCATGGATTTTGGTATTTTCTTCTTCGTGTATTTTGGTTTTACCTTATTCAGGGCAAATAGGGTAAAGATTTTTGTATCTTCCCTTTCTTTATCATAAAATGTCCCTTTTCATATCTAGTAACTTTTTTGTTTGTTTTAAAGTCTAGTTTTTCTGGTATTAGTATAGCCACTTCAGCAATGCTTACGGTTGCTATTTGCATGATATATATTTTTTCATCCTTTTACTTTGTACACATTAGACTTTTGAATCCAAGCAGTGTCTCCTATAGTAAACATTTTTTAATACCCAGTTCGACAATATCTGCCTTTTGATTGTATTAATTCATTTACATTTAGTTTTTATTATTGATATGGTAGGATTTATTTATGTCTATCATTCTACCTTTGGTTTTCTACATGTCTCATGTTTTTGCTTTTTTGTTATTGTTCCTCCAGTTTCCTTTTATAGTAAGTAGATATTTTCTACTGTAACATGTAATTCCTTTAATGATTTTTAACCACATTGTTTGAGTAATGGCTGCACTAGGGCTTATGTAATACATCTAAGAATCTCTTCAGATTTTTGCTAGGTTCATTCCAGATAGAAACAGAAACTGTACTTTTATAGAGCTGTATGCCTTCCCCTCTTTTTTGTTTTTATTACATTTATATATGTTACATACTTAACAACATATTATTATAATAATTACTTCTCACAAGCTTATTTTTTCAAAGAGCTTAGAGAAGAAAGTTGAGCAAATAAATATTTTTGAGTTTGTCGGGTTAATCTATTTACCATTTCTGGTTCTCTTCCTTTCTTCCTGTGGATTCAGCTTATGATCTACTGTCATTTTTATCCTAACACAGCTTTGTTCTCATTGCCTTCGTTGTGCCATATCATCAAATATATGATTTTTTTCTGTTATATAGAGAACAATCCAAATATAGTCATATCGTTTAGGCACTTACTTTTAAAATTAGTTAAGAGAAAAAAGGAGAAGAAATTTGAAATTACAGTATCTTTTATAATTCCCTCCACATCTGCTCTAGTCAGCATTCTTTGTTTTGTTTGTATGGCTTGAGTTACTGTCTGCTATCATTTGAAGAACTTCCACTAGTATTGCTTGTGAAGCCCGTCTGCTAACAATGAACTCACTCAGTTTCTGTTTCTGAGTTATGGTGAAGTATTGATGATAAGTTGTGGAGTGGTGGGAAAAACTAAAATGCGATGTGCTGTATGATGTATGTTTCACTGAAGTGTCTTGGTCAAATTCTAATGATTTATGATAGAAATCACATAAAGCAAGTATCACAATTCTCCAGGAATGTTCTGTAGAATGCTAATGTTAATGATGAATATATATGTGATCCCAAATCTTTCACTTGTATTGAACTTATCTCAGTAATTCTTCTCCCAACAATGCTATAACTAGAGTTGAGTTCTAAAGTGTACCTTCCTCTTTTCCAATAGAAATGGTCCCACAATTTCAGAAAGTTCTCAAAGGTGAAAAAGTGCACACGGCGTTTATCACGTTTGCAAATGCCAATGAAAATGCTAAGGTAACACTGTCCAAAATGCAATATTCTTCTGTGAGGGCACCCAACTTTAAACAAATACACATATTCTAAATACAGCTTAGATCTGTGACATGTTTTGGCCAATGAAGTGTGAGCAGACATGATGGCCTTCAATGAGCAGCAGAGGCCTTAAATGGGCTTGTGCACTTGGGCTCACCTCTTATGTTTCAGTGAACTCTGTGAGAAGACAGGGCCTGGGAGCTGCGGCCTCACAGTTGGGCTCCAGAGGAAGATGTGTGTTACAGACCTCAAACTGACCCAAAACATGGAGCAAACCCAGCCATCTAAAGGTCTAAAAGAGAGACACTGCAGCTAGCCAATATGTCCAAGAAAAATCAATTCTTCTTTATGGAACTGAGTTTTGGGTCAATTTGTTCCAAAGCATTATCACAGCAAGAGCTGACTAACACAACATCCTCCAAATCATTGTTATGTAAATGGCTGCCACCATGCCTACAAGTAAGGCAATTGTGTACTCAAATTGTGAGAGTTCTTGAACTCTTGGTGCCTCTCCAACACAATGTACATGGCTAAATTTCCACAACTAAGTTCACTAATATACCACAAAGATCTCCCTAAGCTTTTATTAAATGTAATGCAAAGTTCTTTCTTTTCATTTTCTGCTTCTACATAGTTAAAATGCTTTTTATCAATGTAAAATGGCTCTTACCTTTTGGCTTCTGTCGTGAGAGTCTTGAACTCTGAAACACTGTAGGATATCACCTATAAATGGAATCTAAAACATACAACAATTGAACGAATATAGCAAAAAAGGAGAGTCACCGATATAGAGAACAAACTAATGGTTGCCAGTGCAGAGGGGGAGGAGGGGGCAATAGAGGGGTGGGGAAGTGAGAGATGTAAACTACTGGGTGTACGACAGGCTCAAGGATGTATTGTACAACACAGGGAATATAGCCAATATTTGGTAATAACTGTAAATGTAAAGTAACCTTTAAAAAGGATATAAAATTTTTTAAAAAAGAAATCATACTTAAAATTTGAAACAATTTAAATGTCCATCAACAGGAAAATGCACATATAAATTATTGTATTTCCCTACATGGGAATCCTACGTAGCGAGGAAAGTACATGAACTAGACAGATCTTTACGTGTCAGCATGGATGAACCTAGCAAAGATAACGCTAAATAAAGCAAGTAACAAGAGAAAACAAAATAGAATACGATATGCAGTTTAAGAATACTTAAACATGTAGCCTACATAGAAAGACATCCATGCCACTGATGGAGACCAAGTTCAGAAGAGTGGTTACCCAGGGTCAGCTGGGGAGTGGCTGTGTTTGGGAAAGTGGTCACACCAGAGACTCTTCAACAGGAATGGTAATGTTTCACTTCACACGCTGGCTGGAGGACGGAGGAGTGTCTGCGATGTTATAATGTGAGCACGCTGCATGTAAAAGCCATTGCTGACCACATCTAGGGGAACTGATGCGTGGGAGCTGGTAGTGGGTGGAGGCATCCAGAAGGTGGTGGTAGAAGAGGAACGTTGTACACGTAACGCCTAAGGCCTGACCAGAGGACGACCACTGCTCTAGAAACTGGACACAAATCCAACTTCTACGGCCAATCCTAGAAGACAAACTGAGGCATATTTACAATTTTAACACTTTATGTGCGCAAAAATAGATTCAATTCACGCACCACAAAGCGGAAGAGGTGAGGAGCACTCCAGCCACAGGAGCTGCACAGATGTTTATTTTAAAAGGGCAGAAGCAAAGCAAGGAAACGAGTGATTTGCTATGGCTTTAACGCCTAGTTGGTGGTTTGTGACTGGGTGTCCTCAGCGGTGTTCGTCACCCTGAGGCGCTGACAGGCTTCGATTTGGGTTGGTTTAAGTGGGCGGCCGCAGCGCTAGAGCCACCGCAGGCTAACGGCCTCCTTGCAGGGTTAATTTACTAACACCAATTGTCTGAGTCCTTCCTCTTACTCGGTCACTTCACTTCCTACGCCTCACTTTCTCTTCTCTAAAGTGGTTATTCAGTAGTAAATTCTCTGTGGAGGTGTCAGGACAAAACAAAGTGATTATTAGGAACCACGATCATGTCCTGAATGCACGGAACACGTCACCGTTTGCCAACCAGCGTGTCAAGTCAGCAGAAACGACAGAAATTAAGAGCTCTCCGCAGAAATTCACACACCCGTGCACCAGGTAAGGGACCACAGGCAGACGTTCACTCAGCCTTTCCTGTGTCCCTCACGGAGTTCACGCTCTCTCCTGGGCGGGGTGAGCACAGACACTTTGCGGGAGTTTAACTACTTTTAAAATGCGCTGATACAACCATGTCTCACTTTTGTTTGGATCAGTCAGCAAACGTACCCCAAATTCTCCACACCTCCTACCTTTCGCGCTGCCCTAGTCTCGAAGCTGCCGACGCCGCTCCTCAGGCCGCGTCGTCAGGAGAGGCGGGTCTGCGTGCTGCTCCTCAGGCCGCGTCGTCAAGGGAGGCGGGTCTGCGTGCGGACGCACGGCGAGCGCGCAGAAGTCCTCGAGCCCCGCCCCCACGGGCCCGCCCGGAGGCTTAAACCGCAGCCCCGCGGCTCGGGAGGGCGTTGATGCCCGCGCCAACACCAGACCGCGCGTGGGCTCCGGAGCGCGGCATGGAGGGCCCGGCCTAGCTGGGGCCCGTGGCCCTGTGTCTTCGGGCCGCAGCCGCCGGGCGGTGGGCGCCCGAGGGGCCGGGAGGCGAGCCGGGACCCACAGGAGGGTGTGGGCATCCTGTCTGCAGCCAGCGTCCCCGAGGCCGCGCTCAGGCCATGAACACTCGGTGAAGCTGCGCCCGGACAGCGCGGCCGACTCCTTCTCGCGCTCTGAGGACCTGCGCGCGCTGCAGGACTCGGTGCCTCTGCCCTCCGTGCGGGCTTCCCTGAGGGAGGGCCTGCTGGACTTAACGCCTTCTGCCTCCGCGGGTAGACTGGGCGCCGCTCCTGAGCACCCTCTGCCCCTGATCTGTATCCAGAGCTTCTTCCAGCCACGGCTTGTCGAGACAGGTTTGTACTTCCCGCTTCCAGGGGCCCTTGTGTGGGCGCTGAGAAGCGGGGTTTTAAATGGTTAACGGTGGAGGGTGGGCACTAGAACCGGTTCCCAGTGCCCGGGTGTATGTGCACTAGACGGGGCGTGCGGCCTAGGACTCCTGCCAGCTCGGTGACCCCGGCCGAGTGCCTTAAGGCTTCAAGGTCTCAGTGTTCTCATCTGTAGCATGGGCTTCACAGGACCCAGCCTCTGTGGCGGTTACAAGGATGCACTGTGTTAATGCTTCTAGACTCTACAAAGTAGAACACTTAGCACAGTTTGGAGCATCGTTAATTGTTGCACAGATGTTACCTGGTCTGTTGAATGACTTTGCCTGGTACACACCAAAGCGATTAGGAAATGGATATATCCCAGCTTCATTTCCTTTCCATTCAAACAGGGCTCAGGAAAAAAAAAATTTTTTTCAATAGGTGTATCATATATAGTGGAAAGAGCACCGGTGTCAAGGCAGCTTAGGGTTTGAATTCCAGGGCTGATGCTCTCTGTGGCCTGGACAGGTTTCTTTTGCACTACAATCCCCACACTTGTAAAATGACATTAAAAATCACTCTTTCTGTGGGTTCTTAGAATTAATTAAACAGGTTATGTGTGTAAAGTATCCTGGCACTTGAATGAGATGTCAGAACCAAGGGCTGCTGGCGACCATGCTTCTGCCCTAGGTAATCTTCCCTTCTACTGGGCAGCAAGTAAACACAAGCACAGGAGTCAGTGCTCTGGAAGAAGTGAGTTCTGCTGCTACAGAGCACAGAACCTCTTTTTTGTTTAATTTAATTTTTATTCTATATTGGAGGATAGTTGATTTACAATATTGTGTTACTTTCAGGTGTACAGTAAAGTGATTCAGTTATACATATATCCATTCCTTTTCAGATTCTTTTCCCGTACAGTTTGTTACAGGATATGGAGTAGAGGTCCCTGTGCTATGCAGTAGGTCCTTGTTGATGATTTTATATATAGTCGTGTGTATATGTTAATGCTAAACTCCTAATGTATCCCTCCCCACCATCTTTCCCCTTTGCAGAGCACAGAAACTTGGAAGGGAAAGTTCAGGGTAGGATTCTTGGAGGAACTGCCATCCTTTCTAAGGATATGTAGAAGCTCCTGGGGTGGCAGGAGAGAGCAGTGTGTGTTGAAGTTTGAGAAATGTAAGAAAATATGGCAAAACTAATGTACAGGGCTGGAACTCAGGGTTTGGGAAAGAAATGAGAGTTAATACTGAAAACTTAGTGGGGCCCAACAGAAAGGCGCCTTGTTTGTCCTGTCAGAAGTTTGGATGTTTATCCTGAAGGCTGCAGGAAACACCAAAGAACAGTGAAATGGAATTCTGGTTTAGAGACTCACTTGGACCTCCATGTGGAAGGCAGTTGATTGGGTGCAGGGTGAATTGTAATCTAAGGGTCCCACTTAAGTTATAAAAGTTGGGACCGGGTTTTGCAGATCTGAGAGAGAATGGGTGAGGCCTGGTGACCAGTTAGAAAAGGGAGGGCAGCAAGCGTGGGTGACAGTTTACAGCTGCATCTTTTTGAGAGATACAGAGCACAGTAGAAAGGGATTGGGGGTGGCGAGAGGATCTTCCTTCATCTTCAGTGCTTTAGAGGGGCCTGGTAGACAGGTCTGGGCCCAAGGTACAGATGTGGGCTTTTGGGAGGACAGGTGTTTGAAGGCATGGTAGAGACTTAGGTTATCCACAAGAATATCCAAAGGATCATAGGTCTGAGAGTTTTTTTAAGTGGGTATATTTGAGGATGTTTATAAGCTGAGAGAAAGTAGCCAGCAGAGGAAGGGTGTAAAGATCTAGGAGAGGAAGTGATTGTTCATTTGTTTTTGAAAAGCTGAACACTTATCGTGTGCCTGGCCCTTTTCTAGGATGTGGGGTTCACACCATCTGTTATCTCTTCTGCAAGGACAGTTCAGTTCATCCCCCGGTGAACAGAAGTCAGATTATTCTTTGCATCCCATTCAGGTGTAAGAACTGTTTTGTACCTCTGAAGGGAAGCAAGCTCTATCCTTTGGTCACCTGCTGATGATAATAGCATTGGCTGAGACCTGACCATTTACAACGAAGGCACTTCTGTAGGTAATAAGTTCCAGGAGGGCCCGAACTGAGTATGTCTGTTTCAGCATTTAGCATGGTTTAGCATCTGAGAGGCCGGTACATTATTGGCATATAGTAGACTTAAAAATGAGTATTTGTGGATTGTCTGAATGAGTGGATGTGTGTGATTCATATCCTATTTGCAGGTCCTATGCCCTGCAATGGATTTTCAGTGTCAGGTTGTGACAGTATTTATGATGGGGATTGGCATTGTTCCCTATCTAATGGATAAAGATTACACATGAAAGGACTTTACAGTGACATCCCAAAAGCCTCATAGGAATTACATAACAAAAAAATAAAATTGGATTCTGTATAATTTCTAATTTGTAAGCTGGCCAGAACACTGGTATTTCAGCCAGTCCTCTGGTAGTTCCGATGACGTCCCCATGATCACCCAGGCATAATCAGAATGGCTTTAGGATTTGGGAGCCAAAATGTTCCTCAGTATTTACTGCTTTGCATAGTCCACTTAAGAAAATGGACTATTGAAAAAAAAGCTTCAGACACAATATGGCATTTTATGATTTAGCATGAAATCTGAGAAATATAGAGGTTATCTGAAGCCTGCAATGGTAAAGTTTCCTCTGCTATTGAAGTTATTGTCTTTAAACAAAGGTTCTACATTACTAATGCTATATACATATATTTTATGATATTCAGGTTAATTTCCAATTCTAAGGAAGTAATTGGTTGCTTGGTATGAGAGATGGTGTGGCTTCCAAAGGTGAAAAGTATTATTTTGTTGTAATTTCCAGCTACCTAAGGATGGGAGAGGCCCTGGACACTGCAGTCAGTATATTATGTGGAGCAGGTTATATTGTGGTTTATTTTTGAAGTTTTACATGTTTATTTTCTTTTTTGCGGTACGCGGGCCTCTCACTGTTGTGGCCTCTCCCTTTGAGGAGCACAGGCTCCGGACGCGCAGGCTCAGCGGCCATGGCTCACAGGCCTAGCCACTCCGCGGCATGTGGAATCTTCCCAGACTGGGTCACGAACCCGTGTCCCCTGCATCGGCAGGCAGACTCTCAACCACTGCGCCACAGGGGAAGCCCACATGTTTATTTTCTATGCAAGTTTGTGTGCTCCTTTTTGAGTTTTGGTAGATAAGTGTTTTGTAACTTTGGAATACTTGGAGTTATATACATATATATATATATATATATATATATATATATATATGAAACTATTATATATATATATATATATATATATATATATATATTTAATGTAGTAGTTAAAGCCGTGGAGAGTGTACTAGTCTACCTAGGTTCAAATTCTGGCTTTACCCTATGACTTCCCTGTGGCTTCCTCTGCTCACCTATTAAAAAGGAGGATAATAAGTCTGCTGTGGTGAGTTACATACTAAGTGCTATTTAAGCATTTGCTATAATGATCCTGTATACTCGAAGGCAAGGAACTTGCCCCTTGATCGTCTCTGTATTCCTAGTGCTTAAGAATTCCTAGTGCTTTCCTAGTGCATTGTCTTAGGATAGAGATAGCTCAGTATAGTTCTTCTCACTATAAAGTACTGTTACGTTGAAAGTCTTTGCTTGTGTACTAATAATCTATGACATATCTGCTGAGGAAAGGAAAGGAATAGTTTTAAAACTGCAATGGATAACAAAAGATTGTATGATGTAATACCTTTATTATGTAATTATAAAACTAACAAATGATCGTGGTAGAAAATTTGAAAAACTCCTAGACAAAAGAGAGGTCAACAAAATTTGGAGTAACATTCAGAGTGTAGAGTTGTCCATGAATATTAGTGCTTTCATATTTTCCAGGACTTTAAGTAGACTCTGCTTCTTAAGAGTCTATTCATGATATTTTACTTTAATGATGTTTTCATCATGAGGACACACACACATGGAAATCTGTCAAAAAAAAAGGCATGTAAATCACTGATGTTTCAGATGGCCACATGAAATAAAGTGAGAAAGGTCAACAAGCTGAAAGAATGTGGAGTAGCATCTCCTTAATTGCTTACATAACTCTGATAATTACCTCTTTGTGGATAAAGTAATTAATGGGGAATCTAATTCAAGAAAAATGTATGAACTTCAAGCCTTCTCAAAGCCAAGTATTTCTTTCCACAAAAGGTTACTTTCCACGGCCATTCTTCCTTACAGGGAAAGAATATTGTATGGCAAAGGATCTCCTGAAGGAGGGTGCTTCCCACACTGATTGTCATAAATGACTTCGGAATTACTGTTGCTGTATTACCAAAATCTTAAACTAGGATATTTTTGACAAATGCGGTCCTTAGTTAATTTTTAGAGCTACAAACTGTCAGATGGCTCTGAAATAACAATTATCTGGCTATTCTTCAGGGTGATCACAATATGGTAATGACCTTGAGGTATCACTAAAAAGCAGGAAGGTGTGAGTCTTCCTTTGGTGCCAGAGTGAAATGCAAGTTGGAGTTGGAGTTGGAAAAGAGGCCCACAACCAAGTGATAGAGAAGGAAATGTGAGGTCATTGGTGAAAAACCAGGTTGAAGTTAAGGGGAAGAGGCATGAGGAAATGGTCAACTGTTACAGTATTACAAAGATCATCAAGAAGCATATCCATGAATGTAGTTTGTATTGCAATCTGCTGAAAAAGAGACAAATACCCTGGCCTGGCCTTCATGGAGATTATATTTTATTGATTCTGATAATAGATTATTGTTGAAAAGGGCCTCCTATAAATTATAACCATGCAAAGACAGCAAGATAATTTATTTTTCTTTATGTATGTGTTTCTCATTCCTACTCACTTCTCTCTTAGGGGAGGAGAAAATCACACACACACAAAATGTCAAGTCTCTGCTATTCCTTTTCAAAATAATTTTTTTTCAAATTCCAGTGGAGGCAATAGGTTAACTGTTAAGATTTGTAAGGCTCAAAAAGCTAGATTTTTACAAAGTGTAGCCAAATTTCATTCCATTAATAATAGCTTTGGAAAGAATATGTGGTGATGCAAAGTTGGAAAAAGCTGGCTTTTCTTCCGTGAATGGCTTCACTGTCTTGGGAGAAGAGGCAGAGAAGAAATCAAAGTAATTAAACATGGGGTGAGTTTTCCTGATAGGGGACTCTAGTGCTTTAAAATAGACTAGATAATCCTAGGGATAATCTGAGGGTAGAACAGACCAATGCCTCATTTCCAGTCTGGTACCCTGGAAGAAAACAGTGTATTTCCTTTGAGGTCTTGAGAGGTTTTTCTTCAGTTTTGTTTTGGTTTTGGTTCATTTTGTAATCAACCTTATTAAGGTATCATTTACATACAGTAAAATGCAGACATTTTTAGTCAACGGTTCCGTGACTTTTAATTAATGTATACATTTGTTTAACTACCACCCCCATAAAGATAGATAACAATCCTAAAACCCTAGAAAGTTTCCTCCTAGGCTTTTGCAAAAGTATCCCCATCTCCCACCCCAAGGCAACCACGGATCTGTTTTTTATCTTTAGAGATGACTTTTGCCCAGTTTAGAATTTCATGTAAGTTGAATAATACAGTGGGTGCCCTTCTGATCTGGCTTCACTTGCTCAGCATATGGTTTTTGAGATTCATTCATGTTGGGATGTTTTAAACCAGGACTTTGGCCTGGGTGGCTGATGTTGTCTGAAGGCACCTATAGGTACATCTGAGTCTCTGGCATTGTCACTGTCTGTTCTTGGCTCCGTATTTTCAACTTTACTAAGAAGCACAAGGTTGAAGTAAGAAAGATCATTGTCAGTATAATGGAGGTGAAGTGGGTTCTGTTATATAATATTCTCAGCAAAAATTGACCTGCTTGGAATCATTGTGTTGATAATCGACAAGGATTCTCTTCCTCCAAAAGCCTTGATACTATAAAACTTCTAAAGGACGCTGTCCTAGGACCCTTCTTTTAGTTTTCATTTTTTGGGAAACATTTCTGGAAAATTCAACTGCTCGCAACCTGAAAGAAGCAATTATTCACCTGAAGGCTAACTCTGCTAAAGTTGAGTTGTCCGACCTTTACATGCTGATAGAACCCAAATAGCCTTGCAAAACAATGCTCTCTTATTGGATATAAGCATATAGATTGTTTAAGATGGACGTGTATATGCAGTAAAGTGAAGAAACAAAGAATCTTTGAGTTTCCCTTGCTGGTTTTTTTTATTTTTTCATTTAAGTTTCTATAGCGTATGCTAATAGTTCAGGGTAACCTCAGTTTAGTTTTAGCTCCACTCTACATAAATGTTGAAGTACTCCATACCCACCTTTTTTCTACCTTCCTTCTTTTCTTCCATCTTTCCTTTCTAACTTCTTATAATCCATTATACTTAATCCTGCATTTGCTGAGGTGGGAATTAGTGTAGGAAAATTGAAAGCACTGTGAAATTTTGCTGTTCAGAACGCATGTTGACCAAATTCTATATTGAGAAAAGGTCTGAATTTACCCAGAGTAACCCTTTCTCAGCGTCTTTGAATAAAGGCCATAGAAACTGGGCTATATATAATATCCTGACAGGTATGTAGAACTCGTAGCAATTGCCCTAAAGAGCTTACCTAGCGTAGATGCATATGAATGCATTTAATGATTGTTTTATTGGCAGCAGTGCCAACATACACAGTCTGTCTTGTTTTATATCATTCGCATTACCTGCTGTTTACCACTGTATAATGGTAATGGTGTGGTTTCTATGGCTTGTGAATTTCACGGCCAAATAATATGTAATTTATTGCACACTTCAGTGTAGACGATGGAGACTCCATAACTTTTCATGTGCTCTTTGCCCCTTTGGAATGTATTACACTGAGATCAGTCAAAGTAATAAATTTATTTCAAATGTGCATGATAGGTAGACATCAATTAGGACTGATGGGCAATATTTCTTCTTCCAGCAACATAACAGTTTTTAAAGACTAAGCCATTGAACGTGGAGTCACTGAACATGGGACTCAGTTCACTGGGATCCTTCTTAGAAAATTAAAGGACAACTTGAATTGGATTTGTGTGGCTTATTCAAGTAGTAACTAATCAGCTACATCTTGGTGAACTTAATTTGTCACAATCCTTTGGTATTTTATTAACTCTCTTCCCCTTCTTCCCCCGACTCTCACAAGAACGGATCATGAGTATCTTAAAACATATTAAGTCATCTTCCATCCCTGTTAATCTAACTACAAAAGCACACTTTCCTTATCCAATGTAACTTACTGTCTTTTAGAGTGGCTGGGGTTTTAATTCTCTACAAAATTTAAACCAGCAAAGAGAAACATTTTCAAGAGCCACCACATTTTAGCGCTTTAGAAAGAAAACTTTAGAATTAAGGGCAACTATATCTTTTTATAGCTAAAGCACCTGAGGTCTAAAGTAGGAAGGTAACCATCAAGGTCAGGGAAGGGGTTGAAGATCAGGTTTCAAGCTGAGGAAGAGTCTACAGGGACTCAATCTGAGCAAGTCGGAAACTGAAAGGAAACCACGAATGTTCTGGGAAGGCTGGCATCTGGCCTCAAGTGTGGGATTCAGACAGGGAGTGGGCCTGGGGGAACTGCGCTTCTGCAGTAGGCAGAGAAGTCCACCTCCCCTCCGGAAAGTGCCACTGACATCAGGGAGTTGAGGGGAAAGAGCAATGAGTTCCAGTCCACCTGAGAAAGCAGGCCAGACTGATTAACTCTGAATTTAGGCTTATTTCAGATACTTCTTGAGAAAGAACTTGGACAAGAGCAAGTCCCCCGCAGCCTCTTTTAAATCCATGCCCAGTATTTTCTGGTGGAGCTGCTTAAACCCTCCAAGTGACTCCAGTATTTTAAATTCACTCTGTATTTAAATCCGACGGTTCTGTGATTATTTAATGGGAAAATAAATAGGGTCACAAAAGAGTGTGAATGTATTTTACAGGATGAGGATGGGCGGAGTGGAGCAGTCTGGAACGGGACACCAATAAAAAGGGATCTTGGTAAAGAAGAACGTCTATTAGAAATGGAGAGGAATTCGCAAGGAAATTAGTGCCTGACACCACGCCCTTCTCTCTGCATGTTTAGAAGCTAGTTTCTAATTTTATTTTCATAGGAGATGTGCCTGTGATGAATTCTCTTTTACCTCCACACCATTTACCACATGGAAATATTGTGAAGTTTGTGTGAGAGAAAGCAAGTATTAGAAATTGTTTTGCAAGGAGCTATAAGCACTGCCTGGAACAATCTAGGGTAGAAGGAAAAGGAAAGGAAGGTGGAAACAAAGGAGAAAGACAGCTAATGATGCTGGAGTCTCTCGCTGGGATTTGTGGTATCTCTTTTTGAAACTAAGTACAGAAAGTCAGAACTTGACTGATTGTTTCTTGATCACTATTTGTTTTCATTTTTGCTTTTTTCTTGCTCTCTCATCAGTTATTCCAGCCAGTGCCATGTCATTTTCAGTTTCAGTAAGCATGCCTGTCTTGCTTCCATTTGCATTATTCATGCAAATCTTCATTGAACTGATGACCCCGAGTTATCACGGGAAACATGATACACCAGTGGATACATTTCTTAATTTTAGAAAAAAATTACCGAGTGAAGGTTAAAATAACTCCTCTTCAATTTGTCATTTACAAAAACTTCTCCTAACATATAATACCTCATTGCCTAACAATGCCAGATAAATGAAGAATTCCTATGTATTCATGAATGCAGGCTAGTCTGTATATCTTTTGGCAGGTATGACCGTTACCGAGGGTAATGGCCTTGTTTGCTGGCCATGTCCTGTCTCCTAGAAAGTTGTAGTTTCTGTTTTCTTTCAGTTGGTCCATTGGATATCAGAGGTGAATTTATAAAACTATACTTCCCTTTACACTTACTTTGTTTTGTTTTGTTTTGTTTTCCTTGAAGTATTGTTGAATGACAATGTTGTGTTTCAGGTGTACAGCCAAGAGATTCAGATATATATATTTCTTTTTCAGATCTATTTCCTTTATACGTTATTACAAGGTATTAAATATAGTTGCCTGTGCTATACAGCAGGACCTCGTAGTTTATCTACTTTATACATAGTATACACTTACTTTGTGTGATCCACGCTGGTCAGACCACATAATTATTTTCACATCTGATATAATTTTTTCAGGTCCAACCTCAAATCTTTGATGAGAAGATATTTTAAAATAAGTTTAGTATGTGTGTGCTCTAAATCCAACAGTAGTTATTAGAGATATGATTTTGCACTAGGTAGTCCTCTCTTTTTTGTTCTTGGCCAACCAATTGAAAATTAGTTTTTATTTTCTGGTTGGTTTGCTAGATGTTTATGACTATAATAAACGTGTTAAATTTTCTCTCATATCTTAAAGCACAATCTGAATTAGCAATGGATATTGTGCTATACATAGGGGCTGTGATATAAATATAGTTTCTAACTTCAAAAACATATAGCCTAGAAGGAAACACAGACAAATATGCAGCAATTATGACAACTGCATTTGTTTACTAAGTGAAATAGTACTGAGATGCATAAAGTGCTAGCAAGCCTTGAACAGGCAAATCAGCTTCAAAAATAGATGCGCAGTTCTTTAAAAATATTTTTAACATTTTTCTAGCTACATGTAGAATATAACTTAGCATAAAAACGGTATGGGTTTGAGGATATGGGGCGGGGGAGGGTTAAGCTGTGACAAAGTGAGAGAGTGGCATGGACATATATATACTACCAAACATAAAATAGATAGCTAGTGGGAAGCAACCGCTTAGCACAGGGAGATCAGCTTGGTGCTTTGTGACCACCTGGATGGGTGGGATAGGGAGGGTGGGAGGGAGACAAAATAGGGAGGGGTTATGGGGATGTATGTATATGTATAGCTGATTCACTTTGTTATATGGCAGAAACTAACACACCATTGTAAAGCAAATATATTCCAATAAGGTCGTTAAAAATAAATTAAGTAAAAGAAGACTGACTCATCCAATTAAAAAAAAAATTCTCTCATCCTGGATTCAAGAGAAGGGATGAAGTAAAAGGATGAGGAAGAACAAGAAGAGGAAATGTGAGCGTGGAGAGGGTAGGAGGAAGAGCAGAAGGCAAATAAGTGTATGTGCATCCCTTGCCATCCCTGACTTTTTTTTTTTTTTTTTTTTTTTTTTTTTTGGTGCTTCAGGGAAACCCAAAAGCCAGAGGAGAGCACAGAGGTGCTCACCACTGCATGTGAACAAAAAGGTGGAGAGAAGAGAATGGTGGTAATCTGCGCAGGCAACTGCAGGATGACCTGAGTGCATCTCGCCAGGGAACGGTCCCCGTTCCATAGAAGCCCTGAATATGCCAGGCTCTTATGTTTAGATGGGGGGCCGAAGGCATCTGTGGGGTCACCACATACATCACTCCTGGAGGTGTTGTTCACATTGTGTTCTTTGTAAAGAGTGTCCCTGGTGAGGTTCAACATCTCCCTCTGCAGGACCCAGCCTTGCCCTCCCAACCCGCCGAGGTCAGCAGGCAACATCCCCAGTTAATCACCAAGTGTGGTGAGATATCTGGAGTGGCCCTGGTGCCCCCCAGTTCAGGCGTCCTGGGGAAAGGGTGAGGAGGACAGAGGCACCGGGGCTTCTTCTCACGCAAGCAGACAGCTCACCTGGCCCAGCGCTGCTGCATCCCTGTGGGCACGCGGTAGCCCTGGCATCCGGTAGGGGACACTGCAGGATCCACACCTGGCTGGGATTTGCCCACCCCCTGGGACCCCGCAGCCTCTGTGGAGCCCCACTGAAGGGCCTGGGTCACCTCATGGCACCATTTCTCAACCTGAGGTTCTATAGATTTTCCATAGATGTGTAAAAATTGAATACAACACACACACAAAATGAAGGCAATTCAAAGCAATGCTAATTTAGGATGAGTTAAAGGGCCAGGATTCCAAGTTAATTATGACCTTAAAATTAGATAACAAATACATCTGGTTTTATTACACGCTGAAAAGCAGTGTCTTCTACAAACTTTTCATGTTGGGATACAGCAAAGCTATAGAATTTATGATTCTATGACCACAGCATCAGGATATTTTTAAATTAAAAAGCACAGGCAAGTTTGGCTGGTGTGTTAAAAAAAGAAAAATGATTATTAGGGGAAAAGGGAACATTGCGGTTCTCTGCCCACTTCCACTGTGCTGGTCTCATGATGGGCCGTGTTGCGTGTGGGCTGGAGGAACAGAGTCATTACTCCCACCTGTGTCATCAGACCTCCCACTCACAGCGCCCAGGTGGGAGGGACCCACACTTTTCACCCTGGAGCCCCAGAGCCTCCCCTTTCCTCTGCATCACTTTCACTGTTCAGGGGACCAGTCACTTGAACGCCGCCCGGCCAAATGCCCAGGTTAAATCGCCCCTGTAGGACAGGTCTCTCTGCTACCAGAACACACTTGGCAAAGAGCAGCAAAGAGGCCCCAGTGCCCTGGGGATGTGAGCCCTGGGGATGTCAGGGCCCAAAGTCACTTGCAGGGTCTGAGTAGCCCCCTGGGTCCCACACACTGACCCCAGGGAGCCCACCTCCCCACTGACTCCAGTCCCTGCCTTTGTGTGGCAGGTTCTGGTCTGACACCTGTGAGGACTGTGACCTGGAGGCCTCAGCCTGAGACTCAGAGGGGATGGAGCTTGTGCAGCGTCTGGCAGCTTAAATGAGACACGAGGCCAAGGAAGGAGGGCCGCCTCTCTGCTCCCCCTCCGCTCCTGAGTCAGCTAGTGAGTGCCGGTTACTTCCTGTCGGAGCTGTACATATTTAGCATAAATTTTAGATACATGTCTTACTTTTAACAGTGAAAGGCTGTTACATCAAGCAAAATTGATCTCCTCCTCGGTTTTTTTTTAAAACATTTCTATGTAAGATAACACACAAGTATAGAAAAGCACCCTCCGCAAAGGGAGGGCTCAGTGAATTACAGTGGGCGCTCCACTCTGGGGAGCAGTAGTTGTTCCCTCTGTGAAAGCCCAGATGCTTCTGAGAAGCTCCTCTCAGCTTCCTTACTCTGGCCCGACCTCCACAGCGGAAATCCCAAAGGGACTGGATTCTCCCAGCCCTCCAGCACCCTCCACTACTTTCTGATTGTGCTGCCACACTCATTTTGAGTTATTTGTGTGTAAATCACTGTACTTGGAATATACATGGAGTAACTGATTTCATTCTTATAACCGAATAAGTTAGCACTTATTCTTCTCCCCTTCTACAGGGGGCAGCCAGGGTGCTGGGGACGTCCTGTATATTGAACTGGGTGTTGGTAGCAGATGTGTTTATATTTACAAGAAACCATAAAGCTCTACGCTTAAGATCTGTGCCCTGTACAATACACCAAGGAAACTTCAATTAGAAAGAGATGCCAAAAAAATTTCCCCACAAAACCACCTTCAGGGCCCGGTGGCTTCCTCTGATTTCTACCAAACATTTAAGACAGAAACGATGCCCGTCTCCTACACACTCTTCCAGAGAACAGATACAGAGGGAACACACCCACACTGCTTTCATCGGACCAGGAGAATACTGATGTCGTACCCGCAGCAGATATTACAGGACAGGAGAAATTACAGACTAAACACTTCTGAATGTCGATGTCAAAATCCGAAAGCAAATACTAGCAGTCTAAATCGAGAGGTTTTCAGAAAGGAAGGAAACTGGGATTTCGGGGCGGTATTTCCAGTGGTTGATGTGGACAGGATCACTGGGTGTTTGGGCGCTGCCTGGGAACGTGGAGAGAAGGGACAACGCCATCGGGTTAGTGGAATGAACATTTGGTGACAGAGATTAGGAGGGCCTGGGTCATCCTCAGAGACAGTCCTGGGATGGGGTCTCTAGGCTGTGGCTATGGAGGGGTCCCTCTAGAAGGGCATGGGCCTCTCTCCTGTGCCACTGCAGGGTCTAGGGATGGATGAGGAGTTTGTAGGGGCTGGATTTTGATGAGGAAGGATGAGCAGGGAAGGTGCGCCCTCAGAGCCAGTGCAGCCACGGCCCCTCCCCAGCCTGGCCGTAGCCCAGGCTACTCCGACAGTTGCTCACATCAATAGTCAGGCGACAGTGGGGCACGCCAGCTTCACCCACTAAACCACCAAGCACAGCCCAGCAGGCCACTGTCCTCATTAATCAGCACTACCTGTGCATCCAGGGCTGGTTGTTGAAGACCAAGCTAATTTGTTAGAGACGTGCCATGTGGGCAACTGGCTTGGAGAGACCAGGGCTCTGAGCCACGTGGAGACAAGCCGACCACTGGTCAGACCACCAGGAGGCTCACCCAGTGTGTGAAGACGCTGAGGGAGGAGGGACGTAGATGGGACCCCCTGATCCTTCAAGGGACCTTCTTTCAGGGATATTTAAGAGCTGTGGGGTCAGGGATCAACATGTAAGGGAGGCAGCGGGTCAGGCATGGGCCCTCCTGTTGGCTCAGACCCCTCCTGTCCTTGGAGCAACCATGGGGCAGGCAGGAGGATTGGGGTCATGGAGGGAGGGGAGCCCTGGGCTCAGGGGTCCAGAGCACCATCTAGAAGATTCAGGGGTTCAGGGATTTCTGTCCCAGGGAACCAACTACATTCCTGTCCCACATCCATCTGTCATCAGCTTTGCGACTCCGGGAAAGTCACTTACAATCGCAACATTTTCATGCCATGTACCATAAAATATGGTTCACAGCACCTGCCATGAGTTCCCCACGGGGCTGATGTGGGGATCACAGGAGATGATGACAGATATTCTTCACAAGCTCTAAAGCATCACACCCATAACCTTCCCCACTCCCCTGCCCTGTGGCATCCAGGTCCCCTCTCTGGAGGCAGCACTACCACATTTCTTGCTTATTCTTCCAGACATTTAATATTTGAACACTTAGGTAGCACTTATGAAGTAACCATCATTTTTCATCAGGGTCTACCTGATTTGCTGTATTAAGCTTCATCATGTAATACTAATAAGTGGGCCCTATTGACATTTCCATTATCACAGAACAAGGAACTGAGGACAGAGGGTCTGCATAACTTTCCCAGGTTCATGTGGCTTCTGGTATGATTTGAATCCAGACCATCAGGCACCAGCCCCCACTCTGTCGGTCACTGTGCTGTGCTCCCTTTCTGTATTATCTCACTAAATAAAGTCATGTCCCCGTGCAGTCAGCCTGCTGGCTATTTTAAGGGCACACCACATTGCAACACCCTCTTCTCAGCCCAGCTTCGATTCACTTGACTCCCCTAGACTCCCCTAGGAGGCTGGTGAACAAAGAGAAGAGATGTATGCCCTGGGAATGAATTGACACCTCTGCATGGTCTTCTCCCAGCAACATATCAATACTTCTCTCAGTTTCTGTCGTGTTTTCCAGGATCATGACTCGGGTACCAAGAAGAAAAGGAAGATTATAAAGGAATCAAACACAGGATGCACAAGAATATCATCTGCGATCAAGATAATCTGCTGGCCATCCGCAGCGGTGGTTCAGGCACATCAGAATCAGCATCTGGCCAAACAACAGGGTAGGGACACAAATAGCACCCCCACTAACCACTCCATTGAAGGTACTGTGGAAATAATACCAGCAAGTAGATTCAGGAGCAATGGCTGTAGTTTGTACAGCAGAGCCTGGATCTGGCTGAGGGAGGATTGGGCAGGGAAGGTGCCCACTCAGAGCCGGTGCAGCCACTGCCCGCTCTTAGGCAGGCCTTAGTCCAAGCTGCTCAGACGATTGGTCAGTTTCTAGTCAGTGAGACCCTGGGGTCCTGTAAAGCTCATCTGTTAAGCCACCAAAACACCAGCCCAGTAGACCCTGTTCCCAGCTAATGAATATTAACTGCTCATCATCCAGGTTTGATCAGTTGAAGATGATGCTAATTCTCTGTGCAACTGTCATGTGGGCAGTTGGTTTGGACTGTCCTGGGTTTTGAGTCAGTTAGGGAGTCAAGTAGACTACTGGTCATTCAGGGTGGTCACCTGACCACCAGGAAGTCTCACTGCAAATCAGCTGCTAGAATCAAGTGCTGAGGGGGAAGGGAGGGAAGATGCACACATATTTGGATACCCCGGTCCATCAGGGGGTCTGCATTTGGGGGAAAGACATTGTATTTGGGGTCAGGGATTGAAACGTAGAGCCAGGAGGTGGGTCCAGATTTGAGCCATTCTCTTGGGCCAGGCACCTCCTCCGAGTACCAGCTGTCTCCCTGCAGCATCCTTGGGGCAGGAGGATGTGGGAAAGGGAGCGAAGAGAGCTCTTGGTTTGTGTATCCAGGGCATGATCTCATGTCCATGTGTTCAGGAATCTCTATCCCTCCCCTGCCTCAGACCCATCACTCATCAGTGTTGTGACTCTGGGCAAGTTACTCAATCTGTCTCAATTTCAGTGCCCTGAACCATAAAATATGGGTCACAGCCCCTACTCTGCCCACCCCACAGTGCATCACAAGAAATAATATTCTTTCCATGAGCTCTAAAACTTCTTACTCATGTCATCAATGTGAAAAAGTAGGCTCTATCCTCCTGTTTGTAGCCTCCTAGATGCCCTTTCTGGAGACAACCTACTTATTCTTCCAGGCATTTAATACTTGAACATTTATGTAGGTAACACTTATGAAGTACCCATCATTTTTCTTCAGGCTTTGTATTTACTAATTTTTAGCCTCCGAACATAATACGAATAAGCAGGTCCTACTAATATTTCCATATCCCTGGCCAGGGAACTGAGAAACAGAAGGGCTAAGTAACTAACCTTCCCAGGTACACGTGGCGTTCAAATAGGATTTGATTTCAGGCCATCAGGCACCAGCACCCATACTCTCCCTCTTTGTGTTGTGCTGACTTTGTACTTGTCTCATGTAAATAAAGTTATTTTCCCCCGGTGATGAGCCTGTTGGGTATTTTAAGTGCACGCTCAAATGCAAGGTCCATCTTCATAAGCCCTACTTTGCTTCAGGGGACTCCCCGGGCAGCTAGTAATAAGGAGCTCTGAAGTTTGACCTGTGAATAAGTTAAGACTTTTGCCAGGAAGATGTCAACACCTCTCACTATTGTGAATGTATTTCCTAGGAACTTGTTTCAGGAATATGAAGAGAAAAAGACAAGGATTCAAACCAAGGATACATATGGGGATTGATCCTCCGTGAAGAAAATATACTGGCTGGCCCTCACCGTCATTCAACAGCTCAAAATGAACATCTAGTCCCAAAGGGTTGAGCCTCAACTATCATCCCATACAAGCCACTCCATTGAAGTCACTGTGGGAATTCCATCCTGAAACTCATCAAGAGTAATGACTATAAAAATGTTGTCATATTATCTTTGATTGAGATATAATCCATATTCCATCAATTCATATATATATATATTTTTGGCGGTACACGGGCCTCTCACTGCTGTGGCCTCTCCCGTTGCGGAGCACAGGCTCCGGACGCGCAGGCTCAGTGGCCATGGCCCATGGGCCCAGCCGCTTACGCGACATGTGGGATCTTCCCGGACCGGGGTATGAACCCGCGTCCCCTGCACCGGCAGGCGGACTCTCAACCACTGCGCCACCAGGGAAGCCCCACATTTTTTATTAACTGTGTGATTCGGCTGCTTTTAGTGTACTCAGGTTTTGCAATGAACATCTCTAATTCCAGTACATTTTCATCATCCCCAAGAGAAACCTCATACCTAGTATCAGTCATTCTCATTCTGTCCTCCCCTTTCACCCCAGCCCTGGGTCTTTCTGTCTCTATTGATTTTCCTATGCTGGACATTTCATATGAAAAGAACCACACAATGTACGGACTTCTGTGTCTGACTTTTGCAGTAAGCAAAATGTATTCAAGGTGCATCCAGGTTGTAGCACGTATCTGTCCTTCACCCTTTTAATGGCTGAATAATATTCATTGTATGGATATAACACATTTTATTTTTCCATTTCTCAGTTGGTGAATAGTTGGGTTGTTTCCACTTTTTGGCTATTATGAATAATGATACGACAATGTAACACTCATGTACAAGTTTTTGTGTGAACATATGTTTTTTATTTCTCCTGGACATATACCTGGGAGTGGAGTTCCTGGGCCATACTGTATCTCTGTGTTGAACTTTTTGAGGAAGGGCCAAACTATTTTCTTTTTCATATTTGCACCAGCGATGCTTGAAAGTGCCAATTTCCCCACATCATTGCCAACCCTTGTTTTTAAAAAAATTATATGGCACAATAGTGGGTATGAAGTGGTATCTCACTATGGTTTCAGTTTGCATGATTTTGACTAATAATTTTGGACATGTTTTCATGTGCTTATTGGCAATTTGTGTCTCTTCTTTGGAGCAGTATCTATGCAGATTCTTTTTCTCATTCTTAAAATTTGGTTATTTGACATTTTATTGAGTTGCCAGTGTTCTTTACATATTCTGAATACTAGGCTTTATCTGATATATGACTTGCAAACATTTTCCTTCATTCTGAAGGTTGTATTATGTGTTTCTTGATGGTGTTCTTTGAAACACAAAGGATTTTAATTTTGATAAAGTCCAATTTCTTTTTCCTTTTGTTGCCTGTGCTTTTGCTATCATATTTAAGAGTTCATTGCCAAATCCAAGACTATGAAGATTTACCTCTTTTTTTCTTCAGAACTTTGTATAGTTTAACTCTTATATTTACCTCTTTCATCCATTTTAAATTCAAAGTCTATTTTGTCTGATATTGGTATAGACACTCCTGCTCTCTTTTGGTTACTATTTGAGTTTTCTCACTGAGGTTGGAATTCCTTTTTCTATCCTTTAACTTTCAACCTGCTTGAGTCTTTTGATCTCAAGTAAGTCTCTTGTAGACAGCATATAGTTGGATCATATGTTTTTACCTATTCCGCCAATCTCTGTATTTTGATTGGAGAGTTTAATCCATTTATATTTAAAGTAACTGCTGACAAAAAAAAGACTTATTTCTGCTATTGTGCTGTTTCTTTTCCATCTGCCCAAAGCTTTTTGCCCCTCATTTCCTGCATTCCTATCTTTCGTTGTGTGTGTTTAGCTGATTTCTTACAATAAAATATTTAAATTACTTTCTCACTTCCTTTTGGGACTATTCTATAGCTATTTTCTTTGTGTTTACCATGGGGATTACCTTTAATATCCTAAAATTAAAACACTCTAATTTGAATTTATACCACGTTAAACTCAACAACATCCAAGTTCTTGAAGCTAAAAGAGCATCCTACTATCTCAATGCAAAAGACCTTCTCCAAGACACACTGCAGTTTCTGCCTGGCTGGGACATTGCCCCAGAGTGGGGTTAAGTTTAAGGAGTCGAAGGAGGCATACATTTCCATCCTCTGGATCACTGCTCACCAAAAAATACATAATGCCAGGCACATATGTAATTTTGAATTTTCTACTGAACACACCAGGAAAATGAAAATGGTGAAGTCAATGTAAATAATAGATTTTTAATTCAGTATCTGCAAAGTGTTAGAATTTTTACATGTGGCACGAGAAATGTGGTCATATTACGAGGGCTTGAGAGCCGCGTGGGGCAAGATAGAGGACAAACAGCATGCACTTGAAACTCTAAGAAGTGAACGCTAACAGGCAGATGGGGCCTGGAAGTCCAAAGTTGAATAACAGCCCATAACAGGGTGATTATGGTGGGGTTTTTTCCTGCCTCTGTCTCCCAGTTTACGCAAGGCACGCAAAGTCCAGCAACAGCTGAAAGTTAAAACCATGGGATCAACCTTTTATTTCTAGCCAGACAAGTGAGAAAGTGGGGGGCTTGGATGTTGAGGAGTGAGGGGGTCATCCCCATTGGTCTTTTTCTCCCCAGTTACCACATCTCCCCTGCAACCTCAGTGATGGCAGAGGCCTTCACTGAGAAATGGCCTGTGTCTCTGGACAAAGGAACAGGTTAAGAGGCTCCTATTGTCTGAAGAGTGTGGGGGCATGCCCGTTATTTTCCTTTCTTTGCTCTTGCTATTTAAATTGACAAGAACAGATACTACACTTGATCTTAGCCAAAAGGCTGAGATGAAATAGACAAAATAAACTTTAAGCTAAAATTACTGTCAAGTATAAATTTTACTAATCTAGTAATTCCAAAGGACCAAAGAGCAGGGCAGTGGCTTTATTGAGAACCCAGGATTTCCGAGTGTCCACCGTGCTCAGTCACTTTTAAATCATCAGCACAGCCCTATAATTCAGAGATTTAGGTGAAGTGACTTGCCCAGCGTCACACAGCTAAGTGAGAGTCTTCTGGGACCAACAGTAACTTTTGCAAAGGCGTATCTCGCTATACTTAATCACTGCCACCATCTGACACTCACATTCTTTTATACTATTCTGTTTCCTTGGGTCAAAGAATCCGACCCCTGAATTAAGGTTAAATAGCAATTAGTGGCAGATCAAAAGCCAAAATCGCTTCAAGATATTCTTTTAATTCCCCCAAGTAATGCCTTTAGTCACAAAAATATAGAACAATATAGAAAATTACAAGTCAAGTGACCTTAGTGTTCACAGGGAAGCACTAATACATTTTAATGTACCATGATCATATTAAAATAGAAATAACTATGAAACATTTTCTGCGGAGAAGCAGCCCCTGCAGCAGGCAGCAGGAAGGGACAGGAAGGCTGCATGGCGCCCAGGCCCCCAGTGGCCTAGGTCTCACCCCGCAGCGCACTGTTGATGCGCCGGAACGCTGCTTCCTTCTCGGAGTCTAGGTCTTCAGTGGCAACAGGGAAACCCAGCTCAGGGCCTGGGGGCAGCCTCAGAGGCTCCCCTTGCCGGTGCGGCAGCAGAAGAATCCTGCGTTTTCGGGGCCTGGGACTGTCAGATGTGCAGGAGCCCTTCCTCCAGGGCCCTTTCTGCCCTCTTGTCTCTGCATCTTTGTCAGGCTGGTTTTTCCTCTGGGAAACCACCGGAGCTGCAGATGGCGATGGAGGGCCCTCCTTGCTCCCTTTCTTTGCAGACTTCTGGGGCAGCACTTGCGGTATGGCGGGACCCCTCCTTCTCTTCACTGGCGGGAAACCTCGGGTGGAGCTATATGAGCTCGTGATGGCGTTTCTTTGGGGGCAGGAGCTCATACAAGTGGTCTACAGTTTCCTGGCGGATCTGTCTTCTGCCCTCTTGGCGTGGAGGTCTCTCTGCAGAGGTCCAGGCCTGGGCACGAAGAAAGAGCCCCCCAGGGGCCTAAATGCAGATCGTGCGCCCCCGGTGTCATCGGGGCCGCTTCTCTGGTCTTCGTTCCTCCCTGTGACTGTGGGGACTTCCTCCTGCTCGGCCATCCCTTGCCCGCTCTCCTCCAGGGCCCTCAACACCGTCTTCTCTGTGCTGTAGTTGTAGTTCGGGACACAGCTGGGTGTCGTGGCCGGCACTGGCTGTCCCTGCGCCACACTGACAGTGACTGTGTCCACTGCGGACACTGAGCTGCGGGACGTCGTGGAGGTGCGAGCACCCATCTCTGCCTTCTTCCGATGGCCTCGCCTGAAGATGGAGATAAGGATCCCCATAAGGAGTGCAGCGTCTGCGGGATGGTAGAATGGGGTCTCAGAGACTCTGTGGCAAAGCGTAGATGCAGAGTCACTGGACACTTGTGGGCTGGCCTGCGAGTGGATAGCCGGCCATAGACAGCTGGGTGACCCGGGCCGGCCACGGGAAGTCGGTGGGCGCGGGGAGCGGGCTGGGGGCAGCGGAACCCTCCCGGCAGGTGCTGGTCCCCCAGTGCCCGGGGCGAGGGTGAGGGGCAGGGCCTACCTAAGTAACTGCCCCTAGAGAACTTGGGTGAGGTTGGTCCTTGGTTAGAGAGCTGGGCGCCGGGCACTCTCCTTCAGCTGCCAACTCGGCCAAAAGCGGAGTGCGCTCTCTTTGGCCTGTTGCTGGGATGCAGCTCTGAAACCTGTGAGCGAACAATGGGCGTGCGTTGGCGGGGCGCAAAAGTTTAGGGAGGGGTGGCGCATGCGCAGAGTACACGTCAGGCCCTGGGGCGCACAGGTGAGGATGCGCGCCCCTGGACCGTCTAGCGCTTCTGAATCTCCCCGGGGGTCTGAGGGCTGGAGGTGTTTGCCTTGAGGGTGATGAGCTTCTTGGTAGGGCAGCTGCCCCTTCTCCCCCGGCCGGCTCTAACTGTACAGGATGGGTCCCCGGCCACCAGAGCAGGAAAGCTGGAGAGCAGGGTACCTGGCTCAGCAGCCGCCGCCCGAGGTGGCAGATTTGGCATCAGCGCCTGTGCGTCCGCCTGCCCTCCCACCTGGTAACATTGGAGGAGAGAGCCGCTAAGAACAGAAGTGCAAAAAAAAAAAAAAAAAAACCCACAAGTGCCCAAGCCAACCAGATCCTGCTGGGGTGACAACTGAAGGGGGATAAATGACTGAACAAAAATTAAGTCTCAGAGACATGTGAAACAATATTGCAAGTTCTAACTTTTGTGCTGTTGGAGGGTCTGAAGGAAAGGTGCAGAAGAAAATATATGAGGAAAAGAATAGTTGAAAACGTCACTGATTTCAAGACACAGACCTAAGCTCAGAAAGCCTCACCCTGACACACAACCTGATAAAAAAGCCAAGGTGAAGAATAATCTTGTATAACTGACCTGTTATACATCACAGAATGTCAACTTGAAGGACTGTGATTTCTCATCAGAAAACAGAGACCAGAAAAGAATGGAATAACATCTTTAAAGTATTAAAGGAAAAGACCAACCAGGATATGATATCCTTAAAGCAAGGATATCCTTAAAGACTGAAAGTCAAACAAAAGCCAAAATGCAGTCTGATGGAGATGAGAGAAAACTAAGAGAATTCATCACCAGACAATTTGCTATAACATAATTACATGAAAGGAACTTCTTCAGGCTGAAGTGAAATGACACAAGAAAGAAGTAAGCTTGCAACTTCAGGAACAAAGGAAGGGCAACAAAAATGGCAAGTATCTGGAAAAATTATCCTCTTACATTATTTTGTATATGTATGACTTTTTTTTTTTTTGGCCACGCCTGCGTGGCCTACGGGATCTTAGTTCCCCTACCAGGGACTGAACCCGGGGCCCCAGCAGTGAAAGTGCTGAGTCCTAACCACTGGACCGCCAGGCAATTCCCTGTATATGTATGAAAAAAGGATACCACAGTCTCAGAGGGTGGCGTTGACGTCATATAAATGTGACACATATGACAGCTATAACAAAGATTGGAAGGTAAAAGAATCTATATGGATATAAGCCTTCTGAATTTTATTTAATTGGTAAAATATTAACTCTAGACTGTGAAACAATACGTATACATAGTGTTATTCCAAGAACAATTAAAAAATGACAAACTCAAGAAAATTGGATAACCTCAATAGTCCTATATTTAGGAATTGTGCACAAGATAGCTAAAACATTCACATATGTGTTTTGTGAAAAGTTTTTCTCTTGGTTAATTGCCTAGGAGTGGGTTTTTGGGTCATATGGTAAGTATGGCCCTCTCAGCCAGCCCTGGTCACCACTTCAGGTGTCACCCCAGCAGGATCTGGATGGTGTGGGCACTTTCGTTCTTAGCGGCTCTCCCCTCCAGTGCCGCAAGGGAAAGGGCAGGAGGACGCAGAGGCGCTGCTGCCAAAGCTGCCGCCTCTTGTGGGAGCTGCACAGCCAGCAACCTTGCTCCACTTTGCTGGGCGGGGATCCCGTCCAGTACAGTTAGTTACCCCGACAGCACAGGGGCGCGGCCAGGGGAGAAGGGCCAGCTGTCCTGCCAAGAAGCTCATCACCCTCAAGGCAAACACCTCCAGCCCTCAGACCCCCGGGAGATTCAGAAGTGCTAGACGGTCCAGGGGCGCGCATCCTCACCTGTGCGCCCCAGGGCCTGACGTGTACTCTGCGCATGCGCCACCCCTCCCTAAACTTTTACGCCCCGCCAACGCACGCCCATTGTTCGCTCACAGGTTTCAGAGTATAAAAAGGCAACAGGCCAAAGAGAGCGCACTCCGCTTTTGGCCGAGTTGGCAGCTGAAGGAGAGTGCTCGGAGCCCAGCTCTCTATCCACGGACCGACCTCACCCATGTTCTCTAGGAGCAGTTACTTAGGTAGGCCCTGCCCCTCACCCTAACACCGGGCACTGGGGGACCAGCACCTGCCAGGAGGGCTCGGCTGCCCCCAGCCCGCTCCCCGCGCCCACCGACTTCCCGTGGCCGGCCCGGGTCACCCAGCTGTCTATGGCCGGCTATCCACTCGCAGGCCAGCCCACAAATGTCCAGTGACTCTGCATCTGCACTTTGCCACAGAGTCTCTGAGACCCCATTCTACCATCCCGCAGACGCTGCACTCCTTATGGGGATCCTTATCTCCATCTTCAGGCGAGGCCATCGGAAGAAGGCAGAGATGGGTGCTCGCACCTCCACGACGTCCCGCAGCTCAGTGTCCGCAGTGGACACAGTCACTGTCAGTGTGGCGCAGGGGCAGCCAGTGCCGGCCACGACACCCAGCTGTGTCCCGAACTACAACTACAGCACAGAGAAGACGGTGTTGAGGGCCCTGGAAGAGAGCGGGCAAGGGATGGCCGAGCAGGAGGAAGTCCCCACAGTCACAGGGAGGAACGAAGACCAGAGAAGCCGCCCCGATGACACCGGGGGCGCACGATCTGCATTTAGGCCCCTGGGGGGCTCTTTCTTCGTGCCCAGGCCTGGACCTCTGCAGAGAGACCTCCACGCCAAGTGGGCAGAGGACATATCCGCCAGGAAACAGCAGACCTCTTGTATGAGTTCCTGCCCCCAAAGAAACGCCATCACGAGCTCATATAGCTCCACCCGAGGTTTCCTGCCAGTGGAAAGAAGGAGGGGTCCCGCCATACCGCAAGGGCTGCCCCAGAAGTCTGCAAAGACAGGGGGCGAGGAGGGCCCTCCATCGCCATCTGCAGCTCCGGTGGTTTACCAGAGGAAAACCCAGCCTGACAAAAATGCAGAGGCAGCAAGAGGGCAGAAAGGGCCCTGGAGGAAGGGCTCCTGCACATCTGACAGTCCCAGGCCCCGAAAACGCAGGATTCCTCTGCTGCCGCACAGGCGAGGGGAGCCTCTGAGGCTGCCCCCAGCCCCTGAGCCGGGTTTCCGGGTCACCGCCGAAGACCTAGACTCGGAGAAGGAAGCAGCGTTCCGGCGCATCAACAGTGCGCTGCGGGATGAGACCTATGCCATCGGGGACCTGGGCAGCTCTCCCCAGCTCTTCCCCAGGAAACGGAAAGCTCCAGCCTTTGCCTCTGCTCCAAGCCCCCCAGATTTGGGCGGCCCCGCAGATCTGAGCTGCATGTTTGCAGCTCTCAGAGTTACGGCAAGAAAGAGGGGGCCCCCGAGCACCACACACAGCAATGGGGGCAGCATGGGCCTGAACTCCTGGGGCCTGCCTCACCAGATCCACCCCACGGTGACCATGGGACCCAGCCCTAAGAAGCAGCCTAGGTTTGGAGGCACTACTGCCCCCATCTTACATCACATCCCTGGGGGCACACCCAGGCAGGGCCCCCCTACTTCCAGCAGAGGGTGCAGCCCATGCCCAGCCAAGGCTGACTTTAGGGGTGTGTCGGTTCCGGCCTCTACTCCTATCAGCCTCAGCTCTGCAGTGGGCACAGCAAGGTGCAGCCTTGCTCTTAGGGCCCCCTCATCACCTGCCCAGGGCTTGGCTGGACAAAAAACCACTGGCCATCGACCAAGTCATTCTCCTCCAGGTCGCGATTCATTACCTTGGGGTTTAAGAGGAGGAAGTTGGCCTGAGCCAATAATTTTGGGGCGAGGCCATCAGTGTCCACCTCCTCCCAGGCTGGGCCTCGTGTGGACCCTGTTTCGATGTGAAACTTATAATAAAGCTTTGTTCTTGTTCTTTTGCATAATCCTCACGTGTCTGTGATCTGTAGATCAAGTGTGGAAAAGCACTGGCTTGTATGAGTGGTAACATGGAAAGCCAGACCTGTTTACAGTTTCCTGTGACCCTGCTCATGGGTTGTGAAGAGTAGCACAACAAGATGGCTACAAGGGCCCTATATTAAAAGTGTGTTTTGAGTTTAAATGATGCAGCCCGGAATAAAATGGGCCCAGAGGGAGGGGTAAACAGGGAGGGTCATCCTTGTCTGTTGTAATTGCTACTTCCCACCCACTTCTCTGGCCTGGAGGGGGCTGGGTCATCCCGAGCACACACCAGCCGCCCATACTCTACACGTTTAGTATTTTCTAATGTAGCAGTTTCTTTGACTTTTTTTGTTTTGCTTTAATAAGTCTTAGGCAAATCATTTACATGCACATCTCACTCGGAGAGTATATGTCCATACAACCTAAAACAATCTACAGATCCAGTGCAATCCCTATCAAAATTCCAATGACATTTTTTACATAAATAGAAAGAACAATCCTAAAATTCGTATGGAACTGCAATAGACTTCAAAAGCCACAGCAATCCTGAGAAAGAAGAACAAAGCTGGAGGCAACACTTTTCCTGATTTCAAATTATGCTACAAAGCTAGAGTAATCAAAATAGTATGGTACTGGCATGAAAACAGACACATACACCAATGCAACAGAATCAAGAGCCGAGAAATAAATCCACACACATACAGGCAACTAATTGACAGGGATCCAAGAATACTCAACAGGGAAAAGATAGTCTCTTCAGTAAATGGTGTTGGCAAAACTGGATACCCACATGCAAAACAAAGAAAGTGGACCCCTATCTTACACCATTTGTAAAAATTAACTTGAAATGGATTAAAGACTTAAATGTAAGACCTGAAACTGTAAAACTCCTAGAAGAGAACATAAAGAGAAAACTCCTTAACATTGGTCTTGGTGATGATTTTTTGGGTATGGCAACAAAACCACAAGCAACAAAAACAAAAAGCAACCAATGGGACTACATCAAACTAAAAAGCTCCTGGAGAGCAAAAGAAACAATCAACAAAATGAAAAGGCAACCTAGGAATGGGAAAAAATATTTGCAAACCACATGTATGATAAGAGGTTAATATCCAAAATCTATAAGGAATTCAAACAACTCCATAGCAAAAAACAAACAAACAAACAAACAAAAACAAATAATCTGATTCTAAAATAGGCAAAGCAGGGGACTTCCCTGGTGGTCCAGTGGTTAAGACTCCACACTTCCACTGCAGGGGGCATGGGTTTGATCCCTGGTCAGGGAATTAAGGCCCGCATGTCATGCAGTGTGTGTAAAAAAATAAAATAAATAAGGCAAAGCAAGACTAGAAAACAACTAAGTGTCCAACAGGTGAATGGATAAAGAAAATGTGACATATCCAGATATAGATAGATAGATAGATAGATAGATAGATAGATAGACTATTTGAACGCCACGTGTACCTAGGAAGGTTAGTTACTTAGCCCTTCTGTTTCTCAGTTCCCTGGCCAGGGATATGGAAATATTAGTAGGACCTGCTTATTTGTATTATGTTCTGAGGCTAAAAATTAGTAAATATAAAGCCTGAAGAAAAATGATGGGTACTTCATAAGTGCTACCTACATAAATGTTCAAGTATTAAATGCCTGGAAGAATAAGTAGGTCGTCTCCAGAAAGGGCACCTAGGAGGCTACAAACAGGAGGATAGAGCCTACTTTTTCACATTGATGACATGAGTAAGAAGTTTTAGAGCTCATGGAAAGAATATTATTTCTTGTGATGCACTGTGGGGTGGGCAGAGTAGGGGCTGTGACCCATATTTTATGGTTCAGGGCACTGAAATTGAGACAGATTGAGTAACTTGCCCAGAGTCACAACACTGATGAGTGATGGGTCTGAGGCAGGGGAGGGATAGAGATTCCTGAACACATGGACATGAGATCATGCCCTGGATACACAAACCAAGAGCTCTCCTCACTCCCTTTCCCACATCCTCCTGCCCCAAGGATGCTGCAGGGAGACAGCTGGTACTCGGAGGAGGTGCCTGGCCCAAGAGAATGGCTCAAATCTGGACCCACCTCCTGGCTCTACGTTTCAATCCCTGACCCCAAATACAATGTCTTTCCCCCAAATGCAGACCCCCTGATGGACCGGGGTATCCAAATATGTGTGCATCTTCCCTCCCTTCCCCCTCAGCACTTGATTCTAGCAGCTGATTTGCAGTGAGACTTCCTGGTGGTCAGGTGACCACCCTGAATGACCAGTAGTCTACTTGACTCCCTAACTGACTCAAAACCCAGGACAGTCCAAACCAACTGCCCACATGACAGTTGCACAGAGAATTAGCATCATCTTCAACTGATCAAACCTGGATGATGAGCAGTTAATATTCATTAGCTGGGAACAGGGTCTACTGGGCTGTTGTTATGGTGGCTTAACAGATGAGCTTTACAGGACCCCAGGGTCTCACTGACTAGAAACTGACCAATCATCTGAGCAGCTTGGACTAAGGCCTGGCTAAGAGCGGGCAGGGGCTGCATGGGTTCTGAGTGGGCACCTTCCCTGCCCAATCCTCCCTCAGCCAGATCCAGGCTCTGCTGTACAAACTACAGCCATTGCTCCTGAATCTACTTGCTGGTATTATTTCCACAGTACCTTCAATGGAGTAGTTAGTGGGGGTGCTATTTTTGTCCCTACCCTGTTGTTTGGCCAGATGCTGATTCTGATGTGCCTGAACCACCGCTGCGGATGGCCAGCAGATTATCTTGATCGCAGATGATATTCTTGTGCATCCTGTGTTTGATTCCTTTATAATCTTCCTTTTCTTCTTGGTACCCGAGTCATGATCCAGGAAAACACAACAAAAACTGAGAGAACTATTGATATGTTGCTGGGAGAAGACCATGCAGAGGTGTCAATTCATTCCCAGGGCACACATCTCTTCTCTTTGTTCACCAGCCTCCTAGGGAAGTCTAGGGGAGTCAAGTGAATCGAAGCTGGGCTGAGAAGAGGGTGTTGCAATGTGGTGTGCCCTTAAAATAGCCAGCAGGCTGACTGCACGGAGACATGACTTTATTTAGTGAGCTAATACAGAAAGGGAGCACAGCACAGTGACCGACAGAGTGGGGGCTGGTGCCTGATGGTCTGGATTCAAATCATACCAGAAGCCACATGAACCTGGGAAAGTTATGCAGACCCTCTGTCCTCAGTTCCTTGTTCTGTGATAATGGAAATGTCAATAGGGCCCACTTATTAGTATTACACGATGAAGCTTAATACAGCAAATCAGGTAGACCCTGATGAAAAATGATGGTTACTTCATAAATGCTACCTAAGTGTGCAAATATTAAATGTCTGGAAGAATAAGCAAGAAATGTGGTAGTGCTGCCTCCAGAGAGGGGACCTGGATGCCACAGGGCAGGGGAGTGGGGAAGGTTATGGGTGTGATGCTTTAGAGCTTGTGAAGAATATCTGTCATCATCTCCTGTGATCCCCACATCAGCCCCGTGGGGAACTCATGGCAGGTGCTGTGAACCATATTTTATGGTACATGGCACGAAAATGTTGCGATTGTAAGTGACTTTCCCGGAGTCGCAAAGCTGATGACAGATGGATGTGGGACAGGAATGTAGTTGGTTCCCTGGGACAGAAATCCCTGAACCCCTGAATCTTCTAGATGGTGCTCTGGACCCCTGAGCCCAGGGCTCCCCTCCCTCCATGACCCCAATCCTCCTGCCTGCCCCATGGTTGCTCCAAGGACAGGAGGGGTCTGAGCCAACAGGAGGGCCCATGCCTGACCCGCTGCCTCCCTTACATGTTGATCCCTGACCCCACAGCTCTTAAATATCCCTGAAAGAAGGTCCCTTGAAGGATCAGGGGGTCCCATCTACGTCCCTCCTCCCTCAGCGTCTTCACACACTGGGTGAGCCTCCTGGTGGTCTGACCAGTGGTCGGCTTGTCTCCACGTGGCTCAGAGCCCTGGTCTCTCCAAGCCAGTTGCCCACATGGCACGTCTCTAACAAATTAGCTTGGTCTTCAACAACCAGCCCTGGATGCACAGGTAGTGCTGATTAATGAGGACAGTGGCCTGCTGGGCTGTGCTTGGTGGTTTAGTGGGTGAAGCTGGCGTGCCCCACTGTCGCCTGACTATTGATGTGAGCAACTGTCGGAGTAGCCTGGGCTACGGCCAGGCTGGGGAGGGGCCGTGGCTGCACTGGCTCTGAGGGCGCACCTTCCCTGCTCATCCTTCCTCATCAAAATCCAGCCCCTACAAACTCCTCATCCATCCCTAGACCCTGCAGTGGCACAGGAGAGAGGCCCATGCCCTTCTAGAGGGACCCCTCCATAGCCACAGCCTAGAGACCCCATCCCAGGACTGTCTCTGAAGATGACCCAGGCCCTCCTAATCTCTGTCACCAAATGTTCATTCCACTAACACGATGGCATTGTCCCTTCTCTCCACGTTCCCAGGCAGCGCCCAAACACCCAGTGATCCTGTCCACATCAACCACTGGAAATACCGCCACGAAATCCGTTTCCTTCCTTTCTGAAAACCTCTCGATTTAGACTGCTAGTATTTGCTTTCGGATTTTGACATCGACATTCAGAAGTGTTCAGCCTGTAATTTCTCCTGTCCTGTAATATCTGCTGCGGGTACGACATCAGTATTCTCCTGGTCCGATGAAAGCAGTGTGGGTGTGTTCCCTCTGTATCTGTTCTCTGGAAGAGTGTGTAGGAGACGGGCATCGTTTCTGTCTTAAATGTTTGGTAGAAATCAGAGGAAGCCACCTGGCCCTGAAGTTTGTTTTGTGGGGAAATTTTTTTGGCATCTCTTTCTAATTGAAGTTTACTTGGTGTATTGTACAGGGCACAGATCTTAAGCGTAGAGCTTTATGGTTTCTTGTAAATATAAACACATCTGCTACCAACACACAGTTCAATATACAGGACGTCCCCAGCACCCTGGCTGCCCCCTGTAGAAGGGAAGAAGAATAATTGCTAACTTATTCAGTTATAAGAATGAAATCAGTTACTCCATGTATATTCCAAGTGCAGTGATTTACACACAAATAACTCAAAATGAGTGTGGCAGCACAATCAGAAAGTAGTGGAGGGTGCTGGAGGGCTGGGAGAATCCAGTCCCTTTGGGATTTCCGCTGTGGAGGTCGGGCCAGAGTAAGGAAGCTGAGAGGAGCTTCTCAGAAGCATCTGGGCTTTCACAGAGGGAAAAACTACTGCTCCCCAGAGTGGAGCGCCCACTGTAATTCACTGAGCCCTCCCTTTGCGGAGGGTGCTTTTCTATACTTGTGTGTTATCTTACATAGAAATGTTTAAAAAAAAAACCGAGGAGGAGATCAGTTTTGCTTGATGTAACAGCCTTTCACTGTTAAAAATAAGACCTATATCTAAAATTTATGCTAAATCTGTACAGCTCCGACAGGAACTAACCGGCACTCACTAGCTGACTCAGGAGCGGAGGGGGAGCAGAGAGGCGGCCCTCCTTCCTTGGCCTCGTGTCTCATTTAAGCTGCCAGACAGTGCACAAGCTCCATCCCCTCTGAGTCTCAGGCTGAGGCCTCCAGGTCACAGTCCTCACAGGTGTCAGACCAGAACCTGCCACACAAAGGCAGGGACTGGAGTCAGTGGGGAGGTGGGCTTCCTGGGGTCGGTGTGTGGGACCCAGGGGGCTACTCAGACCCTGCAAGTGACTTTGGGCCCTGACATCCCCAGGGCTCACATCCCCAGGGCACTGGGGCCTGTTTGCTGCTCTTTGCCAAGTGTGTTCTGGTAGCAGAGAGACCTGTCCTAGAGGGGCGATTTAACCTGGGCATTTGGCCGGGCGGCGTTCAAGTGATTGGTCCCCTGAACAGTGAAAGTGATGCAGAGGAAAGGGGAGGCTCTGGGGCTCCAGGGTGAAAAGTGTGGGTCCCTCCCACCTGGGCGCTGTGAGTGGGAGGTCTGATGACACAGGTGGGAGTAGTGACCCTGTCCCTCCAGCCCACACGCAACACGGCCCATCATGAGACCAGCACAGTGGAAGTGGGCAGAGAACCGCAATATTCCCTTTTCCCCTAATAATCATTTTTCTTTTTTTAACACACCAGCCAAACTTGCCTGTGCTTTTTAATTTAAAAATATCCTGATGCTGTGGTCATAGAATCATAAATTCTATAGCTTTGCTGTATCCCAACATGAAAAGTTTGTAGAAGACACTGCTTTTCAGCGTGTAATAAAACTAGATGTATTTGTTATCTAATTTTAAGGTCATAATTAACTTGGAATCCTGGCCCTTTAACTCATCCTAAATTAGCATTGCTTTGAATTGCCTTCATTTTGTGTGTGTGTTGTATTCAATTTTTACACATCTATGGAAAATCTATAGAACCTCAGGTTGAGAAATGGTGCCATGAAGTGACCCAGGCTCTTCAGTGGGGCTCCACAGAGACTGCGGGGTCCCAGGGGGTGGGCAAATCCCAGCCAGGTGTGGATCCTGCAGTGTCCCCTACCGGATGCCAGGGCTACCGCGTGCCCACAGGGATGCAGCAGCGCTGGGCCAGGTGAGCTGTCTGCTTGCGTGAGAAGAAGCCCCGGTGCCTCTGTCCTCCTCACCCTTTCCCCAGGACGCCTGAACTCGGGGCACCAGGGCCACTTCAGATATCTCACCACACCTGGTGATTTACTGGGGATGTTGCCTGCTGACCTCGGCGGGTTGGGAGGGCAAGGCTGGGTCCTGCAGAGGGAGATGTGGAACCTCACCAGGGACACTCTTTACAAAGAACACAATGTCAACAACACCTCCAGGAGTGATGTATGTGGTGACCCCACAGATGCCTTCGGCCCCCCATCTAAACATAAGAGCCTGGCATCTTCAGGGGTTCTATGGAACCGGGACTCTTCCCTGGTGAGATGCACTCAGGTCACCCTCCAGTTGCCTGCCCAGATTACCACCATTCTCTTCTCTCCACCTTTTTGTTCACATGCAGTGGTGAACACCTCCGTGCTCTTCTCTGGCTTTTGGGTTTTCCTGAAGCGCCAAAAAAAAAAAAAAAAAGTCAGGGATGGCAAGGGAAGCACATACACTTATTTGCCTTCTGCTCTTCCTCCTACCCTCTCCACACTCACATTTCCTCTTCTTGTTCTTCCTCATCCTTTTACTTCATCCCTTCTCTTGAATCCAGGACAAGAGAATTTCTGTTTTTTTTTTTAATTGCATGAGTCAGTCTTCTTTTACTTATTTATTTATTTTAAATGTCCTTATTGGAGTATAATTGCTTTACAATGCTGTGTTAGTTTCTGCTATATAACAAAGTGAATCAGCTATACATATACATACATCCCCATAACCCCTCCCTATTTTGTCTCCCTCCCACCCTCCCTATCCCACCCATCCAGGTGGTCACAAAACACCAGGCTGATCTCCCTGTGCTAAGCGGCTGCTTCCCACTAGCTATTTTATGTTTGGTAGTGTATATCTGTCCACGCCACTCTCTCACTTTGTCACAGCTTAACCCTCCCCCGCCCCATATCCTCAAACCCATACCGTTTTTATGCTAAGTTATATTCTACATGTAGCTGGAAAAATGTTAAAAAGATTTTTAAAGAACTGCGCATCTATTTTTGAAGCTGATTTGCCTGTTCAAGGCTTGCTAGCACTTTATGCATCTCAGTACTATTTCACTTAGTAAACAGATGCAGTTGCCATAATTGCTGCATATGTGTCTGTGTTCCCTTCTAGGCTATATGTTTTTGAAGTTAGAAACTATATTTATATCACAGCCCCTATGTACAGCACAATATCCATTGCTAATTCAGATTGTGCTTTAAGATATGAGAGAAAATTTAACACGTTTATTATAGTCATAAACATCTAGCAAACCAACCAGAAAATAAAAACTAATTTTCAATTGGTTGGCCAAGAACAAAAAAGAGAGGAATACCTAGTGCAAAATCATATCTCTAATAACTACTGTTGGATTTAGAGCACACACATGCTAAACTTATTTTAAAATATCTTCTCATCAAAGATTTGAGGTTGGACCTGAAAAAATTATATCAGATGTGAAAATAATTATGTGGTCTGACCAGCGTGGATCACACAAAGTAAGTGTATACTATGTATAAAGTAGATAAACTACGAGGTCCTGCTGTATAGCACAGGCAACTATATTCAATACCTTGTAATAACCTATAAAGGAAACGGATCTGAAAAAGAAATATATATATCTGAATCTCTTGGCGGTACACCTGAAACACAACATTGTCAATCAACTATACTTCAAGTAAAACAAAACAAAACAAAACAAAGTAAGTGTAAAAGGAAGTATAGTTTTATAAATTCACCTCTGATATCCAATGGACCAACTGAAAGAAAACGGAAAGTACAACTTTCTAGGAGACAGGACATGGCCAGCAAACAAGGCCATTACCCTCGGTAACGGTCATACCTGCCAAAACATATACAGACTAGCCTGCATTCATGAATACATAGGAATTCTTCATTTATCTGGCATTGTTAGGCAATGAGGTATTGTATGTTAGGAGAAGTTTTTTTAACTGACAAATTGAAGAGGAGTTATTTTAACCTTCACTCGGTAATTTTTTTCTAAAATTAAGAAATGTATCCACTGGTGCATCTAATGTTTCCGTGATAACCCGGGGTCATCAGTTCAATCAAGGTTTGCATGAATAATGCAAATGGAAACAAGACAAGCATGCTTACTGAAACTGAAAATGACATGGCACTGGCTGGAATAACTGATGAGAGAGCAAGAAAAAAGCAAAAATGAAAACAAATAGTGATCAAGAAACAATCAGTCAAGTTCTGACTTTCTGTACTTAGTTTCAAAACGAGATACCACAAATCCCAGCGAGAGACTCCAGCATCATTAGCTGTCTTTCTCCTTTGTTTCCACCTTCCTTTCCTTTCCTTCTATCCTAGACTGTTACAGGCAGTGCTTATAGCTGCTTGCAAGACAAATTCTAATACTTGCTTTCTCTCACACAAACTTCACAATATGTCCATGTGAAAATAGTATGGAATTAAAGACAATTCATCACAGGGACATCTCCTATGAAAATAAAATTAGAAACTAGCTTCTAAACATGCAGAGAGAAGGGCGTGGTGTCAGGCACTAATTCCCTTGGGAATTCCTCTCCATTTCTAATAGACGTTCTTCTTTACCAAGATCCCTTTTTATTGGTGTCCCGTTCCAGACTGCTCCACTCCGCCCATCCTCATCCTGTAAAATACATTCACACTCTTTTGTGACCCTACTCATTTGCCCATTAAATAATCAATCATAGAACTGTCGGAATTAAATACAGAGTGAAATTAAAATACTGGAGTCACTTGGAGGGTTTAAGCAGCTCCACCAGAAAATACTGGGCATGGATTTAAAAGAGGCTGCGGGGGACTTGCTCTTGTCCAAGTTCTTTCTCAAGAAGTATCTGAAATAAGCCTAAATTCAGAGTTAATCAGTCTGGCCTGCTTTCTCAGGTGGACTGGAACTCATTGCTCTTTCCCCTCAACTCCCTGATGTCAGTGGCACTTTCCGGAGGGGAGGTGGACTTCTCTGCCTACTGCAGAAGCTCAGTTCCCCCAGGACCCACTCCCCATCTGAATCCCACACTTGAGGCCAGATGCCAGCCTTCCCAGAACATTCGTGGTCTCCTTTCGGTTTTTGACCTGCTCAGATTGAGTCCCTCTAGACTCTTTCTCAGCTTGAAACCTGATCTTCAACCCCTTCCCTGACCTTGATGGTTACCTGCCTACTTTAGGCCTCAGGTGCTTTAGCTATAAATCGATATATTTGCCCTTAATTCTAAAGTCTTCTTTCTAAAGCTCTACAATGTGTGGCTCCTTGAAAATGTTTCTCTTTGCTGGTTTTAATTTTGTAGAGAATTAAAACCCCAGCCACTCTAAAAGACAGTAAGTTGCATTAGATAAGGAAAGTGTGCTTCTGTAGTTAGATTAACAGGGATGGAAGACGACTTAGTATGTTTTAAGATACTCATGATCCGTTCTCGTGAGAGTCGGGGGAAGAAGGGGAAGAGAGTTAATAAAATACCAAACGATTGTGACAAATTAAGTTCACCAAGATGTAGCTGATTAGTTACTACTTGAATAAGCCACACAAATCCAATTCAAGTTGTCCTTTATTTTTCTAAGAAGGATCCCAGTTAACTGAGTCCCATGTTCAGTGACTCCACGTTCAATGGCTTAGTCTTTAAAAACTGTTATGTTGCTGGAAGAAGAAATATTGCCCATCAGTCCTAATTGATGTTTAGCTATCACGCACATTTGAAATAAATTTATTACTTTGACTGATCTCAGTGTAATATATTCCAAAGGGGCAAAGAGCACATGAAAAGTTATGGAGTCTCCATCTTCTACACTGAAGTATGCAATAAATTACATATTATTTGGCCGTGAAATTCACAAGCCATAGATACCACGCCATTACCATTATACAGTGGTAAACAGCAGGTAATGAGAATGATATAAAACAAAACAGACTGTGTATGTTGGCACTGCTGCCAATAAAACAATCATTAAATGCATTCATATGCATCTATGCTAGGTAAGCTCTTTAGGGCAATTGCTACGAGTTCTACATACCTGTCAGGATATTATATATAGCCCAGTTTCTATGGCCTTTATTCAAAGACGCTGAGAAAGGGTTACTCTGGGTAAATTCAGACCTTTTCTCAATATAGAATTTGGTCAACATGCGTTCTGAACAGGAAAATTTCACAGTGCTTTCAATTTTCCTACACTAATTGCCACCTCAGCAAATGCAGGATTAAGTATAATGGATTATAAGAAGTTAGAAAGGAAAGATGGAAGAAAAGAAGGAAGGTAGAAAAAAGGTGGGTATGGAGTACTTCAACATTTATGTAGAGTGGACCTAAAACTAAATTGAGGTTTCCGTGAACTATTAGCATACGCTATAGAAACTTAAATGAAAAAATAAAAAAAACCAGCAAGGGAAACTCAAAGATTCTTTGTTTTTTCACTTTACTGCATATACACGTCCATCTTAAACAATCTATATGCTTATATCCAATAAGAGAGCATTGTTTTGCAAGGCTATGTGGGTTCTATCAGCATGTAAAGGTCGGACAACTCAACTTTAGCAGAGTTAGCCTTCAGGTGAATAATTGCTTCTTTCAGGTTGCGAGCAGTTGATTTTCCCAGAAATGTTTCCCAAAAAATGAAAACTAAAAGAGTCCTACGACAGCGTCCTTTAGAAGTTTTATAGTATCAAGGCTTTTGGAGGAAGAGAATCCTTGTTGATTACCAACACAATGATTCCAAGCAGGTCAATTTTTGCTGAGAATATTATATAACAGAACCCACTTCACCTCCATTATACTGACAATGATCTTCCTTACTTCAACCTTGTGCTTTTTAGTAAAGTTGAAAATACTGAGCCAAGAACAGACAGTGACAATGCCAGAGACTCAGATGTACCTATAGGTGCCTTCAGACAACATCAGCCACCCAGGCCAAAGTCCTGGTTTAAAACATCCCAACATGAATGAATCTCAAAAACCATATGCTGAGCAAGTGAAGCCAGATCAGAAGGGCACCTACTGTATTATTCAACTTACATGAAATTCTAAACTGGGCAAAAGTCATCTCTAAAGATAAAAAACAGATCCGTGGTTGCCTTGGGGTGGGAGATGGGGATACTTTTGCAAAAGCCTAGGAGGAAACTTTCTAGGGTTTTAGAATTGTTATCTATCTTTATGGGGGTGGTAGTTAAACAAATGTATACATTAATTAAAAGTCACGGAACCGTTGACTAAAAATGTCTGCATTTTATTGTATGTAAATGATACCTTAATAAGGTTGATTACAAAATGAACCAAAACCAAAACAAAACTGAAGAAAAACCTCTCAAGACCTCAAAGAAAATATACTGTTTTCTTCCAGGGTACCAGATTGGAAATGAGGCATTGGTCTGTTCTACCCTCAGATTATCTCTAGGATTATCTAGTCTATTTTAAAGCACTAGAGTCCCCTATCAGGAAAACTCACCCCATGTTTAATTACTTTGATTTCTTCTCTGCCTCTTCTCCCACACACTGAAGTCATTCACGGAAGAAAAGCCAGCTTTTGCCAAATTTTCATCGTCATATATTCTTTCCAAAGCTATTATTTATGTAATAAAATTATGCTACTCTTTGTAAAAATCTAGCTTTTTGAGCCTTACAAATCTTAACAGTTAACCTATTGCCTCCACTGGAATTTGGAAAAAAATTATTTTGAAAAGGAATAGCAGAGACTTGACATTTTTTGTGTGTGTGATTTTCTCTTCCCCTAAGAGAGAAGTGAGTAGGAATGAGAAACACATACATAAAGAAAAATAAATTATCTTGCTGCCTTTGCATGGTTATAATTTATAGAAGGCCCTTTTCAACAATAATCTATTATCAGAATCAATAAAATATAATCTCCATGAAGGCCAGGCCAGGGTATTTGTCTCTTTTTCAGCAGATTGCAATACAAACCACATTCATGGATATGCTTCTTGATGATCTTTGTAATACTGTAACAGTTGACCATTTCCTCATGCCTCTTCACCTTAACTTCAACCTGCTTTTTCACTAATGACCTCACATTTCCTTCTCTATCACTTGGTTGTGGGCCTCTTTTCCAACTCCAACTCGCATTTCACTCTGGAACCAAAGGAAGACTCACACCTTCCTGCTTTTTAATGATACCTCAAGGTCATTACCATATTGTGATCACCCTGAAGAATAGCCAGACAATTGTTATTTCAGAGCCATCTGACAGTTTGTAGCTCTAAAAATTAACTAAGGACCGCATTTGTCAAAAATATCCTAGTTTAAGATTTTGGTAATACAGCAACAGTAATTCCGAAGTCATTTATGACAATCAGTGTGGGAAGCACGCTCCTTCAGGAAGATCCTTTGCCATACAATACTCTTTCCCTGTCTGGTAATAAGGAAGAATGGCCGTGGAAAGTAACCTTTTGTGGAAAGAAATACTTGGCTTCCAGAAGGCTTGAAGTTCATACATTTTTCTTGAATTAGATTCCCCATTAATTACTTTATCCACAAAGAGGTAATTATCAGAGTTATGTAAGCAATTAAGGAGATGCTACTCCACATTCTTTCAGCTTGTTGACCTTTCTCACTTTAGTTCATGTGGCTATCTGAAACATCAGTAATTTACATGTCTTTCTTTCTTTTTTTTTAACAGATTTCTGTGTGTGTGTGTCCCCATGATGAAAACATCATTAAAATAAAATATCAGGAATACACTCTTAAGAAGCAGAGTCGACTTAAAGTCCTAGAAAAAATGAAAGCACTAATATTCATGGACAACTCTACACTCTGAAAGTTACTCCAAATTTTGTTGACCTCTCTTTTGTCTAGGAGTTTTTCAAATTTTCTACCATGATCATTTGTTAGTTTTATAATTACATAATAAAGGCATTACATCATACAATCTTTTGTTATCCATTGCAGTTTTAACACTATTCCTTTCCTTGTCCTCAGCAGATATGTCATAGATTATTAGTACATAAGCAAAGACTTTCAACGTAACAGTACTTTATAGTGAGAAGAACTATACTGAGCTATCTCTATCCTAAGACAATGCACTAGGAAAGCACTAGGAATTCTTAAACACTAGGAATACAGAGACAATCAAGGGGCAAGTTCCTTGCCTTCGAGTATACAGGATCATTATAGCAAATGCTTAAATAGCACTTAGTAAGTAACTCACCACAGCAGTCTTATTATCCTCCATTTTAATAGGTGAGCAGAGGAAGCCACAGGGAATTCATAGGGTAAAGCCAGAATTTGAACCTAGGTAGACTAGTACACTCTCCACGGCTTTAACTACTACGTTAAAAAAATATATATATATAAGTTATATATATATATATATATATAAAACTCCAAGTATTCCAAAGTTACAAAACACTTATCTACCAAAACTCAAAAAGGAGCACACAAACTTGCATAGAAAATAAACATGTGGGCTTCCCTTGTGGCGCAGTGGTTGAGAGTCTGCCTGCCGATGCAGGGGACACGGGTTCGGCCCCAGTCCGGGAAGATCCCACCTGCCGCGGAGTGGCTAGGCCCGTGAGCCATGGCCGCTGAGCCTGCGCGTCCGGAGCCTGTGCTCCTCAACGGGAGAGGCCGCAACAGTGAGAGGCCCGCGTACCGCAAAAAAGAAAATAAACATCTAAAAGTTCATAAATAAACCACAATATAACTTGCTCCACATAATATACTGACTGCAGTGTCCTGGGCCTCTCCCATCCTTAGGTAGCTGGAAATTACAACAAAATAATACTTTTCACCTTTGGAAGCCACACCATCTCTCATACCAAGCAACCAATTACTTCCTTAGAATTGGAAATTAACCGGAATATCATAAAAAATATATATATAGCATTAGTGATGTAGAATCTTTGTTTAAAGACAATAACTTCAATAGCAGAGGGAACTTTACCATTGCAGGCTTCAGATAATCTCTATATTTCTCAGATTTCATGCTAAATCATAAAATGCCATATTGTGTCTGAAGCTATTTTTTCAATAGTCCATTTTCTTAAATGGACTAGCAAAGCTGTAAATACTGAGGAACATTTTGGCTCTCAAATCCTAAAGCCATTCTGATTATGCCTGGGTGATCATGGGGACGTCATCGGAACTACCAGAGGACTGGCTGAAATACCAGTGTTCTGGCCAGCTTACAAATTAAAAATTATACAGAATCCAATTTTATTTTTTTGTTAAGTAATTCCTATGAGGCTTTTGAGATGTCACTGTAAAGTCCTTTCATGTGTAATCTTTATCCATTAGATAGGGAACAATGCCAATCCCCGTCATAAATACTGTCACAACCTGACACTGAAAATCCATTGCAGGGCATAGGACCTGCAAATAGGATGTGAATCGACAAATCCACTCATTCAGACAATCCACAAATGTTCATTTTTAAGTCTACTATATGCCAATAATGTACCGGCCTCTCAGATGCTAAACCATGCTAAATGCTGAAACAGACATACTCAGTTCGGGCCCTCCTGGAACTTATTACCTACAGAAGTGCCTTCGTTGTAAATGGTCAGGTCTCAGCCAATGCTATTATCATCAGCAGGTGACCAAAGGATAGAGCTTGCTTCCCTTCAGAGGTACAAAACAGTTCTAACACCTGGATGGGATGCAAAGAATAATCTGACTTCTGTTCACCAGGGCATGAATTGAACTGTCCTTGCAGAAGAGATAACAGATGGTGTGAACCCCAGATCCTAGAAACGGGCCAGGCACACGACAAGTGTTCAGCTTTTCAAAAACAAATGAACAATCACTTCCTCTCCTAGATCTTTACACCCTTCCTCTGCTGGCTACTTTCTCTCAGCTTATAAACATCCTCAAATATACCCACTTAAAAAAACTCTCAGACCTATGATCCTTTGGATATTCTTGTGGATAACCTAAGTCTCTACCATGCCTTCAAACACCTGTCCTCCCAAAAGCCCACATCTGTACCTTGGGCCCAGACCTGTCTACCAGGCCCCTCTAAAGCACTGAAGATGAAGGAAGATCCTCTCGCCACCCCCAATCCCTTTCTACTGTGCTCTGTAGCTCTCAAAAAGATGCAGCTGTGAACTATCACCCACGCTTGCTGCCCTCCCTTTTCTAACTGCTCACCAGGTCTCACCCATTCTCTCTCAGATCTGCAAAACCCGGTCCCACCATTTATAACTTAAGTGGGACCCTTAGATTACAATTCACCCTGCACCCAATCAACTGCCTTCCACATGGAGGTCCAAGTGAGTCTCTAAACCAGAATTCCATTTCACTGTTCTTTGGTGTTTCCTGCAGCCTTCAGGATAAACATCCAAACTTCTGACAGGACAAACAAGGCGCCTTTCTGTTGGGCCCCACTAAGTTTTCAGTATTAACTCTCATTTCTTTCCCAAACCCTGAGTTCCAGCCCTGTACATTAGTTTTGCCATATTTTCTTACATTTCTCAAACTTCAACACACACTGCTTTCTCCTGCCACCCCAGGAGCTTCTACATATCCTTAGAGAGGACAGCCCTTCCTCCAAGAATCCTACCCTGAACTTTCCCTTCCAAGTTTCTGTGCTCTGCAAAGGGGAAAGATGGCGGGGAGGGATACATTAGGAGTTTAGCATTAACATATACACACGACTATATATAAAATCATCAACAAGGACCTACTGCATAGCACAGGGACCTCTACTCCATATCCTGTAACAAACTGTACGGGGAAAGAATCTGAAAAGGAATGGATATATGTATAACTGAATCACTTTACTGTACACCTGAAACTAACACAACATTGTAAATCAACTATCCTCCAATATAGAATAAAAATTAAATTAAACAAAAAAGAGGTTCTGTGCTCTGTAGCAGCAGAACTCACTTCTTCCAGAGCACTGACTCCTGTGCTTGTGTTTACTTGCTGCCCAGCAGAAGGGAAGATTACCTAGGGCAGAAGCATGGTCTCCAGCAGCCCTTGGTTCTGACAACTCATTCAAGTGCCAGGATACTTTACACACATAACCTGCTTAATTAATTCTAAGAACCCACAGAAAGAGTGGTTTTTAATGTCGTTTTACAAGTGTGGGGATTGTAGTGCAAAAGAAACCTGTCCAGGCCACAGAGAGCATCAGCCCTGGAATTCAAACCCTAAGCTGCCTTGACACCGGTGCTCTTTCCACTATATATGATACACCTATTGAAAAAAATTTTTTTTTCCTGAGCCCTGTTTGAATAGAAAGGAAATGAAGCTGGGATATATCCATTTCCTAATCGCTTTGGTGTGTACCAGGCAAAGTCATTCAACAGACCAGGTAACATCTGTGCAACAATTAACGATGCTCCAAACTGTGCTAAGTGTTCTACTTTGTAGAGTCTAGAAGCATTAACACAGTGCATCCTTGTAACCGCCACAGAGGCTGGGTCCTGTGAAGCCCATGCTACAGATGAGAACACTGAGACCTTGAAGCCTTAAGGCACTCGGCCGGGGTCACCGAGCTGGCAGGAGTCCTAGGCCGCACGCCCCGTCTAGTGCACGTACACCCGGGCACTGGGCACCGGTTCTAGTGCCCACCCTCCACCGTTAACCATTTAAAACCCCGCTTCTCAGCGCCCACACGAGGGCCCCTGGAAGCGGGAAGTACAAACCTGTCTCGACAAGCCGTGGCTGGAAGAAGCTCTGGATACAGATCAGGGGCAGAGGGTGCTCAGGAGCGGCGCCCAGTCTACCCGCGGAGGCAGAAGGCGTTAAGTCCAGCAGGCCCTCCCTCAGGGAAGCCCGCACGGAGGGCAGAGGCACCGAGTCCTGCAGCGCGCGCAGGTCCTCAGAGCGCGAGAAGGAGTCGGCCGCGCTGTCCGGGCGCAGCTTCACCGAGTGTTCATGGCCTGAGCGCGACCTCGGGGACGCTGGCTGCAGACAGGATGCCCACACCCGCCTGGGGGCCCCGGCTCGCCTCCCGGCCCCTCGGGCGCCCACCGCCCGGCGGCTGCGGCCCGAAGATATAGGGCCACGGGGCCCAGCTAGGCTGGGCCCTCCATGCCGCGCTCCGGAGCCCACGCGCGGTCTGGTGTTGGCGTGGGAATCAACGCCCTCCCGAGCCGCGGGGCTGCGGTTTAAGCCTCCGGGCGGGCCCGTGGGGGCGGGGCTCGAGGACTTCTGCGCGCTCGCCGTGCGTCCGCACGCAGACCCGCCTCCCTTGACGACGCGGCTTGAGGAGCAGCACGCAGACCCGCCTCCCCTGACGACGCGACCTGAGGAGCCCTGTCGGCAGCTTTGAGCCTATGGCAGCGCGAAAGGTAGGAGGTGTGGAGAATTTGGGGTTTCCAAAAAGCGTTTGCGGACTGATCCAAACAAAAGTGAGACTGGTTGTATCAGCGCATTTTAATAGTTAAACTCCCGCTAAGTGTCTGTGCTCGCCCCGCCCAGGAGAGAGCGTGAACTCCGTGAGGGACACAGGAAAGGCTGAGTGAACGTCTGCCTGTGGTCCCTTACCTGGTGCACGGGTGTGTGAATTTCTGCGGAGAGCTCTTAATTTCTGTCGTTTCTGCTGACTTGATACGCTGGTTGGCAAACGGTGACGTGTTCCGTGCATTCAGGACATGATCGTGGTTCCTAATAATCACTTTGTTTTGTCCTGACACCTCCACAGAGAATTTACTACTGAATATCCACTTTAGAGAAGAGAAAGTGAGGCGTAGGAAGTGAAGTGACTGAGTAAGAGGAAGGACTCAGACAATTGGTGTTAGTAAATTAACCCTGCAAGGAGGCCGTTAGCCTGCGGTGGCTCTAGCGCTGCGGCCGCCCACTTAAACCAACCCAAATCGAAGCCTGTCAGCGCCTCAGGGTGACGAACACCGCTGAGGACACCCAGTCACAAACCACCAACTAGGCGTTAAAGCCATAGCAAATCACTCGTTTCCTTGCTTTGCTTCTGCCCTTTTAAAATAAACATCTGTGCAGCTCCTGTGGCTGGAGTGCTCCTCACCTCTTCCGCTTTGTGGTGCGTGAATTGAATCTATTTTTGCGCACATAAAGTGTTAAAATTGTAAATATGCCTCAGTTTGTCTTCTAGGATTGGCCGTAGAAGTTGGATTTGTGTCCAGTTTCTAGAGCGGTGGTCGTCCTCTGGTCAGGCCTTAGGCGTTACGTGTACAACGTTCCTCTGCTACCACCACCTTCTGGATGCCTCCACCCACTACCAGCTCCC